>NC_137145.1:19611451-19983059 GCF_949319135.1 Squalius cephalus
TGAATATTTACGGGGAGCTGTAGGTTCTGCAGTCTCAGCAGTTCAGGTGAAGCTGTACCTTGTCACGGAGGCAATTGTTAATGGGGTGCAGAAGCATAAAATCTTAAAATATTTCTCAGAGCTATAGATAGATAGCAGACGGCACTTCGCCTCAGGCGGGATCCATTGAGAATGTATGTCTTTGTGGCAGTACAGCAGAAGCGTTGGAGACATCTTGACAACTGAGTGACATCTGTATTCAAATTCCTCCTCGGCCTGTAGCTGGTGTGAAATATTCATCGGCTGCTTAGGGTGTGTAATCGGCTGGATATACTCTTGAGCGGGCGGGTGCCATGAATTTGCCCAGTGAAAATTCCTGTGAAGCAAAAGTTGAAGAAATATATATAGAATAATGAAACTGCTGAAGTAAAAATACAGTTTTATGTGATTTTCTCACATCGTGCTTAAAATACCAGCTGCTGCTTGACTTCTTGACTACTTGTCGTCTTAAAGGTGCTATATGATTTTTTTTTTTTGACCGTACCAAAAATACCAAAAAGACATACTAAGTTCAAATACTTGTTTCTTCAAAAAACAATGCAAAACCAATTATTCTTCATTTATAATGGGTGTTCCATGTTTTGTTTTGGTCTGTGTGATGCTGCCCACTGCCAGTTTACCCAAAAGTAACCTATTTAATTCGACACCCCGGGTTGCAAGTTGGTGAAAAAACAGATAATTTAAATATTTGTGTCTCTATTTTAAATAGAGTGTCTCAGCTTCAGTGTTTGTCAGATTCATACTAATAGCAATTTTAAATGCATTTTCACTAGCATTCTGTGCCACTCTCTGCTTAACAGACTAACAGCAGACACTTCAGAATGCCAAAACTGGTGTCATGTAACTCATTTATCTCTTTTTTCGCTTGCAAATTTCAATGGTACAAGTTGAAGGTTTCAACGAAACTGTCTCAAGCTTATGTTGCAGCCCAAAATGACAAAAGCAGGTATAAACTGAAACTAAAATAGGATTTAAAGTCAACATGAAATTGCATTTTCATCCCATTTTACTCATAATGTGACATTTAAGTGAAACAGGATATTGGAGTGCATGTTGCCAAGGGGTTTATAGGAGGGCTTTGTAATTAAAGCAGGTGATTATATTTTGGTGAACAATTACAAAGACAAAAACGTTTGTTCTAGGAATGTGCAATAATGAATCATGTGTAAAAGTCAATAGTCAATTTTGATTTTGTGTTGATTTTGACATGCAGATACATCTGTATATATCTCCAGTCCAGCTATTATTGTTGTGTTAAGTTTGTTTTTTACCTCAAATTCTAATGTTACAAATAAACACTTTGTCATATATATATATATGTACAGTGAGGAAAATAAGTATTTGAACACCCTGCTTAGTTCTCCCACTTAGAAATCATGGAGGGGTCTGAAATTGTCATCGTAGGTGCATGTCCACTGTGAGAGACATAATCTAAAAAAATAAAAATCCAGAAATCACAATGTATGATTTTTTAACTATTTATTTGTATGATACAGCTGCAAATAAGTATTTGAACACCTGAGAAAATCAATGTTAATATTTGGTACAGTAGCCTTTGTTTGCAATTACAGAGTTCAAACGTTTGCTGTAGTTTTTCACCAGGTTTGCACACACTGCAGGAGGGATTTTGGCCCACGCCTCCACACAGATCTTCTCTAGATCAGTCAGGTTTCTGGGCTGTCGCTGAGAAACACGGAGTTTGAGCTCCCTCCAAAGATTCTCTATTGGGTTTAAGTCTGGAGACTGGCTAGGCCACGCCAGAACCTTGATATGCTTCTTACAGAGCCACTCCTTGGTTATCCTGGCTGTGTGCTTCGGGTCATTGTCATGTTGGAAGACCCAGCCTCGACCCATCTTCAATGCTCTAACTGAGGGAAGGAGGTTGTTCCCAAAAATCTCGCAATACATGGCCCCGGTCATCCTCTCCTTAATACAGTGCAGTCGCCCTGTCCCATGTGCAGAAAAACACCCCCAAAGCATGATGCTACCACCCCCATGCTTCACAGTAGGGATGGTGTTCTTGGAATGGTACTCATCATTCTTCTTTCTCCAAACACGTTTAGTGGAATTATGACCAAAAAGTTCAATTTTGGTCTCATCTGACCACATGACTTTCTCCCATGACTCCTCTGGATCATCCAAATGGTCATTGGCAAACTTAAGACAGGCCTTGACATGTGCTGGTTTAAGCAGGGGAATCTTCCGTGCCATGCATGATTTCAAACCATGACGTCTTAGTGTATTACCAACAGTAACCTTGGAAACGGTGGTCCCAGCTCTTTTCAGGTCATTGACCAGCTCCTCCCGTGTAGTTCTGGGCTGATTTCTCACCTTTCTTAGGATCATTGAGACCCCACGAGGTGAGATCTTGCATGGAGCCCCAGTCCGAGGGAGATTGACAGTCATGTTTGGCTTCTTCCATTTTCTAATGATTGCTCCAACAGTGGACCTTTTTTCACCAAGCTGCTTGGCAATTTCCCCGTAGCCCTTTCCAGCCTTGTGGAGTTGTACAATTTTGTCTCTAGTGTCTTTGGACAGCTCTTTGGTCTTGGCCATGTTAGTAGTTGGATTCTTACTGATTGTATGGGGTGGACAGGTGTCTTTATGCAGCTAACGACCTCAAACAGGTGCATCTAATTTAGGATAATAAATGGAGTGGAGGTGGACATTTTAAAGGCAGACTAACAGGTCTTTGAGAATTCTAGCTGATAGACAGGTGTTCAAATACTTATCTGCAGCTGTATCATACAAATAAATAGTTAAAAAATCATCTATTGTGATTTCTGGATTTTTTTTTAGATTATGTCTCTCACAGTGGACATGCACCTACGATGACAATTTCAGACCCCTCCATGATTTCCAAGTGGGAGAACTTGCAAAATAGCAGGGTGTTCAAATACTTATTTTCCTCACTGTATATATATATATATATATATATATATATATATATATATATATATATATATATATACAGCAGATTAAACTGTAACACAAAGCACAGAGAGGTTAGGGTTGGCCTCAGGGGCCTTGTCAAAACAGGGAGGGAATTCAAGGGCGACCTCTATGAATCCGAATCTAAATCCAAAATCGCCCCCTAAACCCTCATTCACTAATTCCCTATAGTGCAATAATACTGTTCACTTATGTCCACTATAATGTCCACTGTGGTTTCGGTCACCACTATAAATGGCTGTCCCCTCAAATAACGCCCTATTTGAGGGTATAGGGGGCGATTTCGGATTCAGCCTAAGACAAGGGAAGCCCATGAAAAACAGGAAACATGACGTAAGGCAAAATTACAAAATAAAAGACATGAAAATATAAACATAAAACAAAACCCAAAACAACGTGACAAAATTACATTTTTATATATAATTAAATAGAAAACTGTATTTTAAAGGGTATTCTTTCACATTATTAGTTTTTAATGCATGCATGTATGTAGTATTATACAGCCGACAGAGCTTTAAACGCAAATACTGCATGGTATTGTAATTGACTATGAAGCTTATTACCTGTCAATTTTCAGAGCGACTAGACTGAGAATAATGGAATATCATGCATGCACAAGTCGATTTCTTCATGAAGTTATTTAAAACGATGAATCAATCTTTATATCATCATCATCATCATCATAAAAAAAAAACGGTAAAAAAAAACTCTATGCCCTTTTCGACTATATCTCAACCCCTGGCAATACGGGGCCATTGGGAGCTCTATTCAGCTGTTCGGTCCAGCGCTTTATACGATTACTGTCACCGTTATCCCAAGTGTTTTTGCTACTGCCCAGCTGAAGGGTAATTAATGACGGCGACCCTGCAGGGGCAGATGAAGGCCAGAGAAATGATTAAACATGAGGAATTGGTTGAGGGCTGCTGAGGAATCGAACAGGCTTTACGGCTGTCAGCCCACAGGTATCGATATATTTCATTCGGGTGCCACAGACGTGAACTGTTTCGCTGAGAGGCCGAGCGAAGTGAGGCGTTAAAACATGGCCTGGGACTCAAATGGCTACGGCTTCATCTGACAAGACTTTGGGCAAAACAGGGAGTGTGGAAGAAACAGAGCTTGAAGATGCTATTAATGCATGAAATCGTAATTGACTGTGTGAAGCTGATTTCCTCTGTCAATATTCAGCTTGAAGGGAAATAACCTAATTTGAATCTGCCGCACGATCTGAGAAACACACACTACACTAACAAAGCAGATAAATTGATCTAATCCTGATGAATTGTCATTGTGCACAAAAGTAATTCAATTTATGTTCAGCCAAAAATGTAACTTCTGTCATCATTTGCTCACCCTGATCTCACTCCAATTCTGCAAGCTGTTATTTTTTCGATGGAACACAAAAAGAGAAATTTATTAAAAAATCCACAGTGACCATGGCTGCCAAACAAAATGAGAAAAGAAATATAAAAATGTTTTATTATAAATAATACATAAAAACATGCTCATTGACAGTAATATTTTGTATTATTCTTTTCAAATATTTCTATTTAGCTTTAATTTGTTTTTTTTTTATTTCAGTGTTAGTTTGACTAACTTTAGTATTTCACTTTAAACTGATTATACTTCTAGTTTATTTCTAATCTATTTCTAATTTTCTAGTTTTTTATTTTTTCCCTAATTTTCTAAGTTATTTCAAGTTTAAGGTTTTCATGTAAAGTGCACATTTTATTTGATTTCAGCTTTATAATTAACAAAAACTATTTTTAATAGTTTTCGTTGACGATAACAAAAGTAACCCACAAAACAAAAATATAATTCATTATTATGTTTTTTTTAAATACTTTTTTTTAATTAAAACATATTAAGAATATAAATAATTATAGCTTAATAATTTAGCATTTTAAAATAATTGTACTATACTATTGAATATTCCAATGCATCTAATAATTATTACCATAATTTAATGATTAATAATACATACAACCTAAAATTATCCTGAGTATTTCCATGAGATGAGAACCTTTACTTATTCATATAGATATAATTCTTTGCCCTAAACTGTAATTCTGCAAACCTGGACACAGCCATTAATCAACCAGCATTCCAGATTACCTAGTCTGCAACCTGTCTGTTCACACCTAACTTTTCTTTTCTGCTTCATTTCAGATGAGGGGACTGGGGTTCAAATCTCAACACAGACACTCATTCATGTGTTGGCTGGTGTGAGTGTGTGTGTGTGTGTGTGTTTGTGGGTGGGTGTGATGTGTGTTGTTGTGCAGAGATGGACAGGAGGAGCAGATGGTGCAGAGCTCTCAAGAATTCTTCGGAGAAGCTGTGGCTTTACGGCTCATATACCGCTCTAATTACCAGCCTAAGTGGGGGAAAAGAATGGAATAAAATCCATTAAGCTCAAAATCTCACGTCTGAGACTGAAAAATAATGTGAACTTCTCACTGAACTTTGCGCTTCTGAGTTTTCATTGTTTAGGTCGTAAAATTGTCAGCCGTAATTTGGGTTTCTCAAAGACTTGCCTGTTTTTCCTCTCTGTTAATAAAATAAATTTGGTCTGGGGTTGCGTCAGATATAACTTTAATTGTTATGGATAATATTACTTTATATATTTTCCAGCACCAGACATATTAAATGTCATAAATGTTTATTCTTGTTCTGAAACAAAGATATTACAAAGTGACAAAACAAAATGAGAACAGATCAATCAGTCAGAAACACATCAAATCCCTTGGTGTCTGAGAGGTATGGAAGTGATGGATGGATGGATAGATGGATGGATGGATGGATGGCCAGCAGACAGTGTGAGGAATCGTACACATTATAATTGAAGTGTGAATCAGTACATTAAGAGCAACAGAAAATTCTCTATGGTGCCTCTAATCTAATGTAAGAATGTTGAAATCATATTCTCATTGTGATGATGACCATATTTCACCATGGCAACTAGACTCCATTGTGCATTTGCTGCAGCATTCTGTGAAATCTCCATTATTGATCTGCGAGACTAAACATATGGCTTTATGGTTTTAATTAGTGTTAATCAACAGTCAATTTCGCCTGACCTTTGTATGTTTTATATAATGACGAGCTTGTCAAGTCCTGGCAATTAAAACACAGACAATGTCAATACAAACATACAAGCAAACAAACAAACAAACAAACAAACAAAATAAAAACAACAACAACAACAAAAATCTAAAAGAAGGAATTAATAACTTTTTTTTAATGAATTAAAACTATTGTTTTTAATATTAATAATTTAATATTATATATTCATATTTGGATTCATTAATTAATTAATTATTAGGGCTGTCAAACGATTAATCGCGATTAATCGCATCCAAAATAAAAGTTTGTTTTTACATAATACATGTGTGTGTGTACGGTGTATAATTATTTTCTATATATAAATACACACACATGCATGTATATATTTAAGAAATATTTGCATGTATATACTGTGTATATATATTTATATTATATATAATTTATATTATATATAAATATTTTATATATAAATAACACATTTTCTTAAATATATATATGCATGTGTGTGTATTTATATATAGAAAATAATTATACTCCGTACACAGACATAAATTATGTAAACACAAACCTTTATTTTGGATGCGATTAATCGTGATTAATCGTTTGACAGCCCTATTTATTATGTATTGATTATCCTTTTTTCATATTTTAATTTATTCACTTTCATTAGCATTTAATTATATTAGTTTAGATTTGATTGATTGATTGATTGATTGATTGATTGATTGATTGATTGATTGATTGATTGATTGATTGATTGATTGATTGATGGATTGATGGATTGGTCGATGACTGATTGACCGATTGATTGATTGAGTTTGTCAAGTCCTGGCAATTAAAACAGACAATGCCAATAAAAAACACAAACATAATAAATAAAAATAAAAAATATATCTAAAAAAGGAATTAATATGAACTATTCTTTTTAATGTTAATAATAATTATTAATAATTATTAACATGAGGATTTATTTATTTCAATTAATTCATGTTCATTAAATTACATTTAATTTTAATGAATTAATTTAATTTAATCATTGAATTATATAATTTAGTTATTATGTTTTTGTTTTTTTTTGTTAACATTTATGGACAGTTAATATTATTAGTTTAATCATATTTCTTAAAAGAAAATGTTAGTATGCCTGTTTGTAAAATATAATATTATGAAAATATTTATTTATTTAATTATATGTATTTATTATTATTTTCTTCAGAACATCATATAATAATCCATTCGTTTTAATATTCATAATATTTATTATAAATAATATTTTGGTTTATAAGTCAAATTTGGTGTGGCCTCTTTTAACTTTATTCGCAGAAAACAACCACCCAGAAACAACTCTGAACACACTAGCAACAGCATAGCAACACAAATAACTAACCGAATGCTTCAACAAACACCCAGAACACAAACAACCATATAGAAATGTGCTTGCAACCATAGCAACAGCATAGCAACATGTCAATCAACGTCCTGACAACCAGCAGAACAGCCTTGCATCATGGCAGTTTTACACAGGTAAGCACTGCTCACATTTACCTCAGAATCCAGTGTAATATATTCAGTAAGGACATTTATCTTCTATAGGAACTGTACGTCTTTTACTTTTATCGTAGCACTTACCATTGGAATTTAATTCCACCAGCAATATTACAGCATAGTAAATGGTGTCACTTTGCTGGAGTTTCTGAAACGTAATGTCATTCTAAACCCTTTCTGAAGGAACAGATCTGAGCTCTTTATCACCTCGGGGATCAAAAGCAGCTGCCTCAATTTACACTTCCACACAGTTAACAACGTCCTAAACATTATGTTCTCCAGCATCGTTGACTTGCTTTTTAGCAGCATGATCCCAGACTTTATTTCCTTTCCACTCTCTCAAGTACACTCTTAAAAAGAGTTTTGTTATTCTGGAGGCCAATAAATATATCATAATCTTGGGTAAAATCCATACAATTGTCCAAATAAAATGGACAGCAGAAGTCGAAATCCCCGGGAAAAAATGTCAGACAGCCGTTTGTCTTTTTCAGCCCAAAGAAAGCTAAATGGGAAGGAAGATCTCTGGGAGGTAGATTCCTCTATTTAATGTGCAGATATAAAGGTCACTTTTGCTTGTGTGATAAATAAAAGAACACCTGGCATAGAGAGAATCATGTGGCTTTTTGCCAGATGAGAAAAAAACTGAAACACAATTCCCAGAGTGCTAACTGGTCTCTTTCACAAGTGCTCTGTGGAGAATTCAGGTGGCTTATGAAGTGACTGCATCATTAGCCTCAGTCAGCCGATGTTTGTGGTCCCGGTTTGATTCAGACCTCAGCTATCAGCACCAGGCCTCAATGAAACACAGAGCTGAAATATACACAGCGTCATGATCGTTTTGCAAACAAAAGGCCTGTCAAATTCAAGGCGGACGCATAAAGGGCTTTTCGTACTGAAATGAAACCTCCAATCATGGAGAGCAGGCATACATCTTCTTTCATACATCAATCTAAACTCGCTCGCATACCCACACACTCAATATATATATATATATGTATTTATTTTATTCCCAATAGGGTTTATTTTGAGTGTTACCACAATGTGTTTGAAAACATTTTTTGGACAGAATGTTCCAAGGTTCCATTGGTACTCCCAAGACCAGTTGTTTGTAAATTTTGATCTGCAAGACGGTTCTAGTGGGACCACAATTTTTTTTTTACCATGTCACAATCACCAGCTGGAGTGCCCTTGATATCCACCAGGGGGCACTCCCTTTTGTTCATTGCCATATTAACATGGACTACATTTCCCAGAACTCACTGCCCGGACTCATCATCCCTGATTGTCTTCAGCTGTATATCATTTACATTGTTAACTCTGCCTATTTAAGGGTATACGTTCACACCAAGCGGCAACATTCTGATCTGAAAAATGAAGCCTTCCCGGAAGTGCGAAAAACTGCAATACATCGAAAATCTGCTAGGGCGAGGTCCCAAAAGGGAGCAAATGTCCATAGCCCCCATGTTAAAATGTCACAGCATAAATTCATGTTTTTACAGGTTGGTCCCATGGACTTTTATTGTATTTTTCGATAGGTTCCGAGTGCCTGACAACCATGAGGGCTGTGAATTTTTTTCTAACTCGTTAGTTTAGATCGTATTTAGATATAAAATGTATGACAATAGGGGTGTGGTTAACTTTGATTGACAGCTTGATTGACAGTTGACAAGGCAGCGCCACGGAGAATGACAACATAAGAAGCGCCATTTTTTAATACAGTTGACATATAATACTACTGTTTCTGTATCATGAAATGTAGGTTTAAGAGTTTTTCAGGCGAGAATGTAGTTCAGGGTTCACCAATCTCGGTCCTGGAGGGCCGCTGTCCTGCAGAGTTTAGCTCCAACCAGCTCCAACACACCTGTTTGAAAGTTTCTAGTATGCCTAATGAGACCTTGATTAGCTGGTTCAGGTGTGTTTAATTGGGGTTGGAGCTAAACTCTGCAGGACAGCGGCCCTCCAGGACCGAGATTGGTGAACCCTGATGTAGTTGTTTAAAGCTCAAATCTGTGGTTTATTTATAAAGATTTATGAAAATTGTATCCAGTTGTGAGATCCAGCGATGACCGGGCGCTCGGCGCTCATGTACCCCGCCTGGAACAGCCTTTCCTCGGCTAGTCGTTCTGAGGTTTGCCGCTGTCTCTGTAGTGATTAAACATGAGATATAATTCGTCTTGTGTATATCTAACGGGCGATTTTTGGTTTCGTGAATCTATAATTTGTTCCCTGGCCAATCGTTTTGGCTGAGGGGAAGTTTCATAACTTTATAAGCTATTTAACTTTACCGTTGTATGGTTAGACTAGAGCGCTGACTTTGTATGTTTGACTGAATTGTTTGCTTTATTTGTATAGCTTCTTGTAACTTTACCTTATACTTTTATAATGGCTAATATTGATGAAAGTGAAATTTAACAAAATGAGACTGGGTTGAGTTTTGTCGTTTTAAATTTTAATACAACGAATATGATCTGTAATGTTGTTTACTGCAACATCTGTTGTTTAGTACAAATGCACATATTGCCTGGACCATATTAAAATGTTTAATATTTTTATATTATATTTAAAACGAAAAGAGGCAGGTTTGTGTTTTATATTTTGTTTTTTTTATAAATAGGCAAACGTTATGTGCAGTGAATATAATCAATACGCGTTGCCTGAACCACATTTGTGTGGCTATAATGTTTAAAGGGTTAGTTCACCCAAAAATGAAAATTCTGTCAGTAATTACTTACCCTCATGTTGTTCCAACCGCGTAAGACCTTCGTTCATCTTCGGAACACAAATTAAGATATTTTTGATTAAATCTGAGAGCTGGATCACTTCTCCATAGGCTGCTAGGTGACCGAAACTTGCTGGCCCAGAAAAGTTATTAAAGAGATCGTTAATATAGTCCAAGTGACTACAGTGGCTTAATCTTAAGTTTATCAAGCGACGAGAATACTTTTTGTGCGCAAAAACAAACAAAAATAACGACTTTATTCCACTATTCATTTCCTTCTCTCTGGGCCTCGTAGTGTTTTTGCGCTGCGCGTCTGTGTTGCACGTCAACACACATCACACACATGACCAGCTTCGGCCAATTGTGAGCCTACGTGGTGACGTGTAACACAGACGTGCTACGCAAAAACACTACGTGAACCAACTAGAGGCCCAGAGAGAAGGAAATGAATAGTGGAATAAAGTCGTTATTTTTGTTTGTTTTTGCGCACAAAAAGTATTCTCGTCGCTTGATATACTTAAGATTAAGCCACTGTAGTCACTTGGACTATATTAACGATCTCTTTAATAACTTTTCTGGGCCAGCAAGTTTCGGACACCTAGCAGCCTATGGAGGAGTGATCCAGCTCTCAGATTTCATCAAAAATATCTTAATTTATGTTCCGAAGATGAACGAAGGTCTTACGCGGTTGGAACAACATGAGGGTGAGTAATTACTGACAGAATTTTCATTTTTGGGTGAACTAACCCTTTAAAGGGACACTTCACCCATTTGCATTAAGCTTTGCATTGTTAGAAACCCAGTCATACTATTGAATGGTCATGCAACATTTTTTCATTTTCCCCCGAGACGAGAGAAATCTGTATTTACCTCTTTACACTTCCTCCTACAATGACGCAAAAATCGTCATTTTGCGTCATTGTAGGAGGAAGTGTAAGAGGGGGGGATTTCTGTTAAGACTACAAGCACTAGATCCACCCTTTCAAACCCGCCCATAGGGGGTTGGACCTAATGCGCTAACAGACCTATCACAGATCAGTGCGAGTGCGTTTGATTTCAACGGCAGAAACCTGCAGAAAACAGGGACGAAGAAAGCTGAGTAGTAGGGGTTACCATACTCTATTTCCCGGACATGTCCGGCCGTCGAGATCGACAAAAATGTCCGGGATTCAGCTTTTGCTTTCTGCGGTCGCCATCCATTGTTTACATGCTCACCTTTTGTTTCAATCTAACTGAATTCACCCCGATTGGTGAATCTGAATGTAATGTTTACATGAATACTAAACAAGTGATCGGTTGATTTGCGTTTTAACATTGCTAAGAAAATACCCGCACCTCTGTGAGAGATAGCCCATGAGACCGGTGCATCTCACAGGCGCGCTCATCAGTAATCACAGTAATACAGGGAGCAGGACGAGGCTAGCGCCGCGGGAGAAAGACGCGAGGCCGTTGGCGTGATCGGTTGAAAGACGCGAGGCCGGTGGCGTGATCGGTTGATGTGTGTTTTACTATTGCTAAGAAAATACCTGCTCCTCCGTGCGAGATACGAGAACAGTGCCTCACAGGTGTCGGTCGTCAGTAATCACGCCACCGGCCTCGCGCCGTTCTCCCGCGCCCCTCAGCCTCGTCCTGCTCGCCACAGTAAACATGATGAATGGCGACTGTAGAACGCAAAAGCCGAATCCCGGACATTATGGGCAAACTCGTCACGGAGACTCACTCGTAGCCTAGCCTTGCCTTGTTGTTTTAAACTGCGCTCTCTTACCGGTAGGCGTGGCTTGGGAGTGGCCTTGTAGGGCAGCGAAGCAAGTGCATTCTGGGAGTTGTTGTCTTTCATCCACATAAGCCAAAAATACATTTTCTGGCTTTTCTCAGTCTAGAAAGCTCCAAATTCAAAAATAATTTCACATTTCTTCTACATAAATGACCCACTTTCAATACACATTCATGTCTCCACGGGTGAAATGACCCTTTAAGATTTCTTTAAATGAAAATGAAAAGAGTTAGTGTGGTGTTTTATAACATATTTCGTTGCCTAAAATATACACAGAGATAACCGGAGTAGCAGAGCGAGCTGAGTGACGCGCGCTGCGTCAGAAGGTGGGCGGGGTTAGGATTTCCCAAGATTTTCCAAGATGGCGCCGCCCATACCCCCCATAAACGGCTTCAAACCCGTTCTTCAGAAAGTCTATGGGTGACGTCACAGACGCTTTGTCCATATTTTTTACAGTCTATGGTTCACACGCTTAAAACGGAGACGTTTTTCCTTTGAGGTTTCTGTGTACAGACGACACTATTGTCAAAACGATCCCCATTCACACGGATCCGCGAAAACGACTAAAAACCCATTAGATGGCGATGAAACACGTCGCCAGACTGAACTGAACACGTAATACGCACGTGCACGACGTCATCGTCTTCAGAGATTCAGGTTTTTGTTGTTTACTCGGAAACAACTTGTTTTACCGTTTTTTTTACCGTTTACTCGTTTTCCACACTTTGCGTTTTCAGGCACCCAAAACGCCGCTGTTGTGTAAACGAACCGCCAAAACATAAAACGTTTTTCATTTTTAATTGAAAACGATACTCGGTTACTCACGTAACCTCGGTTCTCTCTAGAGAGGGAACGAGTATTGCGTAAGGAACTTACGCTACGGGAAAAGTCATCTTTTCTCGAGATACTGAAGCCAAAAAATTATCCTTAATTTTTCATAATTTGTCAACGCAGTGCAGCAGGCAGCACAGCAGAGCTAGAGCGGGCAATACTGCGTGCTCATTGGCTGCCGCGCGGCAACTGCTTAAGCCTACCAGTGAGCCCCGCGTGACGTCACGCCCAATCAGGGTGCGCGCACCCTCGCGCGTCACAGCCCGCCAGAAGGGGCGGCGTCAGAGCGTATAAAAACAGGGCTCGGAGGCTTAATTCTCTGGTTTCTGTCGAATGAAGCGACATGAGCTCGAGGCGCAAGCACGGCAGGGAACGCAATACTCGTTCCCTCTCTAGAGAGAACCGAGGTTACGTGAGTAACCGAGTATCGTTCTCTTACGAGAGGTTCTCTCGTATTGCGTAAGGAACTTACGCTACGGGAACCCTTTGTCAACGCCGTGCGCGCCATGCATCCACACACAACTCCAGGGGGAGGGGACCCGGGGAGTGAAGAGTGGGGAGAGAGGTGGCCAGCAATGCGGGCCAACACATGTACATAAGCACCCGTAGGGAGAAACAGAGCGGCGCAGCCGCTCAGGTCTGTATATAAAAGCTTTCCCTGAAAGTGCGGCTCGACCAGAAGAGTCAAATCTAATATCCAGCCTGCGAAGAGCAGGGCATGAACATGATTTTAGACTGCAAGAAGTTTAGCCTGCAGGGCGGGAACTTCCAGGTTATAAAACCTAACAAATGTAGACGGGGAGGCCCAGCCTGCTGCCGTACAAATGTCATAAATGGAAATCCCACTGGACCATGCCCACGATGAGGCAACGCCTCTGGTGGAATGAGCCCGTATGCCCAGAGGGCACTGCAGGTCTTTGGACGCGTATGCTGTCGCAATAGCGTCCACTATTCATCTGGATAGCGTCTGTTTCGAGGCGGCGAGACCCTTGGTGTGCCCACCAAACGAAACAAAGAGCTGCTCTGAGAGCCTGAAGGCTGCAGAGCGCGTAATATAAAGCCTTAACGCCCTGACAGGGCAAAGGAGGTTATTATCGACCTCGCTGGCTGCCGGCGGCAGGGCTGAGAGGGAGATAATCTGTGCTCTGAAAGGAGTACCCAACACTTTAGGGACATAGCCATGTCTAGGTTTGAGAATGACTAACGAGTCGTTAGGTCCAAACTCGAGACACGACGCGCTAACTGATAGCGCATGCAAGTCACCCACACGTTTTACTGAGGCGAGGGCCAGCAGAAAAACGGTTTTGAAAGTGAGGTATTAGAGACCCACAGAGTCTAACGGCTCGAAGGGAAAAGCTTTAAGGGCCTCCAGGACCAAAGACAGATCCCATATCGGAACCGAAGGTGGCCGTGGAGGGTTCAGCCTCCTGGCGCCTCGCAGGAAACGGGTAATGAGTTTGTTTCTTCCTAGTGCGCGGCCGCGCGCCGAGTCGGCGAACGCAGCAATCGCCGCAACATACACCTTGAGCGTGGAGGGGGACCTGCCCGCGTCCAAGAGCTCTTGGAGGAAGTTCAGAACCTGTGGAACCCTACAGGACTGAGAGTTCAAACTCTTCCCTGCACACCATTTGTTAAACACTGACCATTTAGACGCATAGAGCCGCCTCGTCGAGGGGGCTCTGGACTGCGAGGTCGTGTTAACTACCCCTTCTGGCAGATCAGCGAATATTCGTTGATTACCCACGCATGCAGAGACCAGCGCTCTGGATGGGGATGCAGAATTGACCCTCGGGCTTGAGAGAGACGGTCTCTCCTCGCCGGAATCGGCCACGGGGCTGTGTCTGACAGGCTCACCAGCTCCGGGAACCAGGGTTGGTTCTCCCAGTGCGGGGCTATGAGGAGCACTGCGCAGCGCGTTTCCCTGATCTTTGCTAATACCTGAGGCAGCATTGAGATCGGGGGGAAAGCGTACAACGGGACACTGGGCCAAACTTGGGCCAGCGCATCCTTGCTCTTCGAAAAGAACCTTTTGCACTGAGCGTTCTCGCTTGTGGCAAAAAGGTCCAATTTCGCTTCGCCGAAGCGGCGCCACAACGTCTGTACCGTCTGGCTGTGTAACGCCCATTCCCCTGGGGTAACATTGTCCCTGGACAGTTTGTCCGGGTCGTCGTTCAGGTGCCCGGGCACGTGCGCGGCTCTCAGCGAGCGCAGCGAGCCCTGAGCCCAGACCAAAAGGCGTTCTGTTAGAGCGCGCAGGGCTCTGGATCTGAGTCCGCCCTGGCGGTTCACGTAGGACACCACTGACATGTTGTCTGAGCGAACTAGCACGTGGTGTCCCCGCAAGTATGGGAGAAAATGCTTCAAAGCCTTCTCGACCGCTAACATCTCCAGACAGTTTATATGGAGGTTCCGCTCTGGGCCCGACCAGGGGCCGCAGATTGGTCTGCCCCCGTAAAGCGCTCCCCAACCCATGTTGGACGCGTCTGTCGAGACCACTTTGCGGTGTGAGATGACTCCCATTGTCACTCCCTGTCGGTACCATTCGGGCGCTAGCCAGGGCTGCAGGGCTGAGACACAGACCTGAGTCACGCTGACTTGAGCGCTGCCCGAAACCCACGCTCCGCGGGGTATTTTCGATTTCAGCCAGCATTGAAGCGGGCGCATTCGAAGTAAACCCAGCTGTAGGACCGCTGCGGCTGATGCCATATGGCCTAACAGCTTCTGGAAACGTTTCAGAGGGAGGTATCTGCCCTTTTGGAAGGATGCGGCGAGGTGTCGAACACAGCGCGCGCGCTGTTCTGACAGCCTGGCCGTCATCGCCACCGAGTCCAGTTCTATTCCTAGGAAGGAAATTGACTGACTGGGGATAAGTGAGCTCTTGGCCCAGTTCACCGAAAGACCCAGGCTTTCCAGATGACTGAGAAGCGCTATCTTGTGAGAGATGAGTTCCTCTTTTGACTGCGCTAGAATGAGCCAATCGTCCAGATAGTTCAGAATTCGCATGCCCTGTTTTCTCAGGGGAGCGAGAGCTGAATCCATGCACTTCGTAAATGTACGGGGTGCTAGGGACAGGCCGAACAGAAGGACGGTATATTGATACACCTGGCCGTCGAAGGCGAATCTCAAGAATGGCCTGTGACGGGGTATAATCTGGATTTGAAAATACGCGTCTTTCAGATCGAGAGATATGAACCAGTCCCTCGGGCGAATTAGCGCGAGGATCTGCCTGGTCGTAAGCATTTTGAACGGCCGTCTCATGAGAGCCCTGTTCAAATGTCTCAGATCTAATATGGGTCTGAGCCCACCGTCCTTCTTGGGCACGAGGAAATAACGGCTGTAAAAGCCCGCCTCGGTCAGAGAAGGAGGAACTCTCTCTATCGCGTTTTTTTTTTTTTTTTTTTTTTTTTTCGTAGCAGCTTCGCTATTTCTGCATGAAGCAGATGGGCTGCTTCTGCGTTCACTTTCATTTCGGTCCGGGCTTGAAAGCGCGGAGGCCGACGACTGAACTGTAGCGAATAGCCCTGTATTACCGTGTCCAGCACCCATGTCGACACACCCGGAATAGCTTTCCATGCATTCGCACTCATAGCTAGGGGTCGAATGGCCTCTGAGTCCTGCCCGCTGCATAGCGCGGGACGAGGGACCTGCAGTGGCGGGCGCGCGGTGCGCGCTGAGACAGTGCTTCGAGACGGGGACTCGCTGATAGCAGTGACCGGCCGGATTGCGCTGAGAGAGCGCGCGTGAGTGTTTATAGCAGAGTGTGAACGCAGGGGAGCGGGCACAGGACTCTTTATTAAAACACGGCCGGTGGCAGTGGCGATATCTGAACCCTGAACGTGTGAGACAGAGCGAACAGCGTGTGGTTGTGAGCACTCGTGAGCGGGCACCTTTCCTACACTTAACACTCGAGCGGCAAGTGCGCGCTTTATGTGAGTGTGCTCTGTGGGGTACACAGGGGGAATTGTGCTTGTGTGTAGAAATGAACACTGGGTCGTGGGCATATTTACTACACTCAAACACCGTCGGCGTGAGCCGAATAACCAGAATTAACACTCTTTGCCAGATTTTCTGGGCCGCTGTGCGAACAGCGTTTGTGTGCAGGCGAGCGAGTTGTATAACTGACTCATTGGCTGCAATACACACACTTTCTGCGTGTGAGAAGCTGGCCGCGAGCTTGGATCAGCGAACAGCATAAAAAATTTTGCTGCCAGAGCCGGGATCGAACACGGGTCTCTGGTGTGAAAGCCTGTTATTCTGCCACTGAGCCACAGGGGAAGAGTGCATAGGCTATCGGTTCGCTCGAGCATAAGAGAGGGCGGGTCATGTTTTTCGTCGGCGATAGCGTGCAGACGTGCGTGTATTATAACAGGCTCGTTGCTGCAACATTAACATTTTCAGCCGCCTAAACTCAGAGGGGGCTGAGAAACGTATGGGAATTGGAGAATGGCCCGGCCTCAGCGGGGCTACAAACATCTCCCTCCTCATTCCGCCGGTGAGTGAGGCACGCGGGGTGCTGAGCATTACTCGTGACCGTCCGCTCTGACATCCCTGAGAACGGCGCAGTTTGCGCGGGAAGCGGGGCGAGTAGCCGGAGCGTCGTCATGTTTTGCAGGCGAGCGTGTAAGGTAACAGGCTCGTTTACTGCAATATTAATATTTCCAGCCGCCTGAACTTAGAGGGGACTGAGAAATATGTGAGAAAGGCGGAAGCCAAGCCTCGGTGGGACTCGAACGCTCTCTTTCCTCCTATCACCGGCGAGTGACGGACGCGGGGACAGTAGCTTTCTTGTAACGTAAAGAAAACTAACCCCGCGACTGTCAGCTTCTGCAATCCCTTGTGAGCGGCGCAGTCCGCGCGGCTCGAACAGAGGGAGAGAGTGCGGGGAGGGCGAGTAGCCAGAGAGCGTTATCATGTTTGCAGGCGTGCGTGTACTGTAACAGGCTCGTTTACTGCAATATTAATATTTCCAGCCGCCTGAACTTAGAGGGGACTGAGAAATATGTGAGAAAGGCGGTAGCCAAGCCTCGGTGAGACTCGAACACTCTCTTTTCTCCTATCACCGGCGAGTGACGGACGCGGGGACAGTAGCTTTCTTGTAACGTAAAGAAAACTAACCCCGCGACTGTCAGCTTCTGCAATCCCTTGTGAGCGGCGCAGTCTGCGCGGCTCGAACAGAGGGAGAGAGTGCGGGGAGGGCGAGTAGCCAGAGAGCGTTATCCTGTTTGCAGGCGTGCGTGTACTGTGACAGGCTCGTTTACTGCAGTATAGATATTCCCAGTAGCCTGAACTAGGAGGGGACTGAGAAATATGTTAGAGATGGAGGTTAGACCGGCCTTGGCGGGTCTAGAACACTCTTTTCTCCTTTCGCCGGGAGACGGCGGGCGGGGGGGAGGGGGGTAGCTTTCTTGTAACGTAAAGAAAGCTAGCCCCGTGACCGTACGCGTCTGCGATCCCTTGTGAGCGGCACGTTTTGCGCGGCTCGAACAGAGGGAGAGAGCGAGCCCCGTAATCATCCGCATCTCTAACACACCTTGTGAGAGGCGCAGTTGCGCGGCTCGACAGAGGGAGAGAGAGAGAGCGGGGAGTGGTGCGAGGCATTTGAAACAACGCCTCGTGTAAAGATACATCAGTAAAACACATAATGAGAAAGGATATATCGCCGGATAGCTGAGCTGACACGGCAGGCTGAAGGCGGCGAAGATTCGTCCGGCTTCCTCAGGCTGTCCTAGGCTGGCTCGTTGCTGGTTTCGACGGCGACGGCTTCTCTCAGAGAGCAGCGATGCGAAGAGCTTCGCTGAAGAGACAGAAATCAGAGAATTAAGCCTCCGAGCCCTGTTTTTATACGCTCTGACGCCGCCCCTTCTGGCGGGCTGTGACGCGCGAGGGTGCGCGCACCCTGATTGGGCGTGACGTCACGCGGGGCTCACTGGTAGGCTTAAGCAGTTGCCGCGCGGCAGCCAATGAGCACGCAGTATTGCCCGCTCTAGCTCTGCTGTGCTGCCTGCTGCACTGCGTTGACAAATTATGAAAAATTAAGGATAATTTTTTGGCTTCAGTATCTCGAGAAAAGATGACTTTTCCCGTAGCGTAAGTTCCTTACGCAATACGAGAGAACCTCTCGTAAGAGAACTGTGTAGTGTAAACAACCCCTAAGCCCGGTTTATTCACCCAGACAGCAACACAATGTCGGCCCAGATCCAGCCCACATCTGGTATTCCACATGGCCCAGATGTGGGCCGGATCTGGGCCGACACTACAGTATGTTGCCGTCTGGGCAATCATTCATTGCTAAGTCTTGTATGTGTCACAACTGCATTTCTGAGTGCTCTTTTGTTTATCTGTTCCATGGTTTTGAGCATGTTGTCTGTTTTCTGTATTTGCTCTGTTTGCCGAGTTCCTGCCCTGTCATATGTTTGGATTGTTTACCTGTGTTTTGACCTTCTGCCTGTTTTGGTTTACGTCTTTACTTAATACTTTATTTGTCCCTTTCAGGAATTTTGTTTTGCGCAATACAGGTGAAGCTGCATAACAAGATGCCCACATCAATAACAATCACACAGTTGTGTTCTTAACAGCCTTGTAGCCGAAGGAACAAAATAATTTTATGGCGGTTATATCTTTGGATTAGCCCTTAATAAAATATTGCGTTTGGATCCTCAGCCATTGATTCTGTGAGAAATTCACGACAAGGACAGTCAAAGAGAATTGTACTGCTTTGTAATTTATTTTTAAAGGTTCAGTCCACAAACATGTATATTGAATTATTGATAACGTCTCTCTTTAAGCTTATATATTTAACATTATTCATAATACTAATAATGTATAAAAAAGTTTTAGAGACGAAATATTGAAAAATGTCCTAGGATAAACATGAACATTTAGGCTTGTAATGGTGGTGTAATTGAAACAAATCATTTTATCAATTAAAATACTATTATATTCTTAATTTATTTTTAAATTATAATATTATAATACATTATAGTAATTAAAATACTAATAATTCGTTTAAAAAATACATTATTATGACAAACTGTTGAATTATTACTATTATTATTGATAATATTTATGTTTATATAATAAATTGTATTAAGACAACATGTTTAACTTATTATTATTATTCATAATATTTTTTTCCATAATGAACAATTTCATAATAAATGTATTTTAAAAATAATAATAGTAAAATAAATTGTAGTATGACAAACTGTTTAATTATTATTATTAATAATAATGTTAATCATAATCAGTCATTATTATTATAATTACTATATAATAATAATAATAATAAATGTATTTTAAAATAATAATAGTATAATAAATGGTATTGACAAACGTTTTAGTTTTATTAATCTAATTATTATAATTCTTCTTCTCCTCCTTCTTCTTCTCATTACTCTTAATCATAATCAGTTGTTTCTTATAAAATGACCGTCTGACTTAACATTATCTTGCTAATTAAATAGCAACTTAATAAATAAATAAAAAGACATGAAATATTGACAACTTTTCAATTATTTAATAATAATAATAATAATAATAATAATAATAATAATAATAATATAAATAATAATAGTATAATAAATTGTATATGACAAATTATTTAGTTATTATTATTAATGCTAATGTTAATCATAATCAGTTATTTCTTATAAAATGACTTTCTGACTTTACATAATCCTGCTAATTAAATAGGTACTTCCAAAATAAATAAATACTTAGATATGAAATATTGATTTAAGCTGTGTAGGAAAACAACAAATGCAAAAATATTCGACATTGCAATTGACCGATCAGAAGTATTCTAAATATAAATAATATATAATAACAAGCAGCATTGTGTGGGGGTATTTTGTGTAAATGATGTCCTTTGACTTTTTTAGTGTTTATTAATACTTACCACTTCTTAATAACCCTAATACATATACATTCTAACAACAAGTTAATGGCTGCAGGTTATGCGATTCGTGGAAAGGAAAATCACAAGCCTGCCCCCCTACAGTGAAAAAATGTCTGTGGGTTTAATGGGAGAATTTATAGCACACACAGAAACACAGGGCCTAAAAAAACACATCACACCCCCTGAGGTCCTAATGTGAAGTAAAGTTCATATGATTTGCAGGACGCATAAGAGAAGGTGTGTGTGTATGTGTGTGTGTGTGTGTGTGTGTGTGCATATGCAATAGCTGATTATGTGTAATACACACTTTTCTGATATGTTATATGTGCTTTCAGGGGGTGGTTGGCTAGTGTTAGCGCGAGCAGCTGTTATCGGGATAATGAGTGTGTCCCTCCTCTCTGTCATAATTAACACTGTTTAATTAAAGCTAGCCCACTCCTGTAGCTGGTTAGGGTGCCACTTGTTAAGTGGGAGGGTGAGAACACACTAGGCTAAGAGACCAATTTAGTTGTGGAGATACCTCTTACAATGCTTTAAAACTAAATAAACTTTATTTTTGTCTTGTGTTATGTTATAAAAAATATCAAATTTAATACATTATATTAAGTATGGAATACTAAATGTATGCTGTTCCTGTTGTCATGCTTATGCAGTAGCCTATGCTGTTTAGCACTAAGCTGTACAATTAAGTTACCATAGTAACAATATTATTGTTATTGTTTCAACTGTTAGGAAAGGAGAAACCATAATTAGATCTTATTCAACCAGTTTAACTTTCAGAACCTTTTTGTCACTTCGATTCACATCTTTTTGGCTGATGGATGCTAATACCAAATAGGTTGATAACATCGGGAGAAAACTATAGACTAGTATTCTCATTCTCAGAGTGAAATATGTTAATTTGCTAATATTTGTTAGCATTCTCACTCATATAATTACATATGATATAATTGTGATAAAATATGTGGTTTATATATATATATATATATATATATATATATAGTATTTTTATTTATATATAGTATTTTTTTAAATGGTATAATATCCATTAATATATCCGTTAAACTATAATCAGTCATTGATTATATTTTCAATATATGTCATGATTTGGTCTGGTCTTTGTTCACATTTCATGTCTTTGTCATGTTTCATGTCTGTCATGTGATCCCCTGTTCAAAGTCATGTGATCCTGCCATGTGTCTTGTCATTGGTTAATCGTCTGTTCATTGTTCACAGGTGTCCCTTGTCTTGTCATCAGTCTATGTATTTAAGCCCTCATGTTTGCCATGTGTCTTTGTCAAGTATTGTTTCCTGTAGTCTGCTGTTGTGTGAGTTCATGGTCATGGTCATGGTCATGGTCATGGTCATGGTCATGGTCATGGTCATGGTCATGGTCATGGTCATGGTCATGTTTCGTGCCATGCCTTTGTTTTATGTTTAATTTTTTTTGGTTAAATAAACTGCATTTGGGTTCTCTACAACTTGCCTCCAGTGGATCCCTTACAATCCAAAAACAATGAGATTACATTATTCTACACACCGTTCAACATTAAAAGGACATTTAAAAGTGTAAAAAGAATCAACAAATTACTACAACAGACCATGAATAACCCCCCGATTATTTCTGCAGCAATTTTAAGGACGTGTTAAATACATGAAATGTGTCTCTATAGCACGCATTGTATTTATCATGCAATTTATACGTGAAAATGAATTTTTACATGCATATGATATGCAGTTTTCGCATGCATATGATACACACTTTATGGCGTGCCATACGCACGTACACCACACCACTATTCCTACCCAAGGGGTTAACAGTGCGTATATGCATGTGACAACATTGTCAACAAACATTGTATTTACCTTCGTTATAAAGTAAAAACTGCTAATAGGGATTAGAAGTGAAAAGAGGAGACAATTAGCCTACTTTTTAAAGCATCCGTGTGAAGTATTCTTGTTATATCATGTCACGTTAAATACTAAGCAGTTATTCTCTTGAAGTCTGAAAATAAAACATGAAGGAAATTTTACAGCTCAAACTGACAGATAAGGATTATTTGTAGTGCAACCTTATAATTGGAAAGTGTAGTCTTTTCGAGTGGAACTTTACCAAATCAGAAGTGCCACCCATAATCTAAAATGCAGTAGGCCTGTTAGGAAAAAAGGTAGACAGACCAAACCTATCTACGAAATTAATAACAAGTTAACTTAATTAGGCTAACTGGCAAACATGAAGAAATTAGGGGTGCGTCTCAATCAGCTCTCTATTCAGTAATCTGGGCACTGATCAGGGAGTCGGCCATTTTAAGGGCTTTCTCAATCACAGAAAAGTCCCATAATGCACCGTTAAAAACCAGGGAGCATTGATGCGTCCGAAATCGCATAGTCTCTTGAGTAGGTACTTATTTTGAATAAGTAGTTACATCGCTATTACATCACTATTTACATTCCATATAGTATGAATGTGAGTAGTATGAATGTAATCTGGACGTACTACATTCTCCATGTTGTCATTATCACGTGACCTTCCACCGTCAGTTGCGTCGCTTCACTGTCATTCACAAATTCTCTCCCGTGGCCTCATGGGATAGTAAAGTGTCCATCGTATGCACACTTCAGGATCTCGCCTGAAGTAGTAGGTCATCCTGGGACGTATTGCCTACTCTTTTATGAGTGCTGTGAATTCAGACATAATTCTATTGTCACATATTGTTTTTAGTCTAATATATAGAAGTATAGATTTCGGATGCAGCCTATGTTCCCTTAATGGAAGTTCTGAAGTGTGAAACACGTGATAGATGTTTTTTAAAATACAAACCATTATTTTATCATATTTAAGACTAAAAACATGACCTCCCTGTCGCTAGAAAGGTAATGGACACAATATCTAGTTAACATTTAAAATCTATTTATATCTGAAATGTTGTACCTATGTAAGAACCAAAGTATTAATCATAATGTACTTTAAATAACATTATAAGTAATGTCAGAAAGATATCAGCTCTGCTGTTGTTCATAAATACCAGTAGTGATGTTGTACAATGAGGACGTTGTCATGTCGCCAGAAATAAAGTGTCCCAATGAGTAATGAGCCAGCGTCCTTTACTGTCTTTACCAGTGCTCGAATTCGTGAACACGATAGACTGATTCACACGCTCAGGAGCTAAGGAGCTGATTGAGACGCAGTCAACTTACACAAGCATGGAACCGCAACAGAACAGAACCACACTAAAACAGAATATACACGTTACAAAACCCCAGAGATATATAAAAAAATGCAGAAATAAAAAACTTAACACATTTAATTTGGCTGAACTTTCTATTGTATTGAGGTGCTGCAACTGATGGGTAGATTTCTCTGTCCACTTCCTGTGAAGTGATATATATATGTCAACCCTTTGGACTGAGCATTCATGCTCCCTATTATAAGGAATTATGATGGCCAAACACCTGTGAAGTCCACTTTGCAGAGCAATACAGGGTGACTGGAACATACCCAATGTGACTGACTTATCTTCCTTGCAACATGTCTCTTTCAGACACCATTCTGATTGCTTTTTATCAGCAGCACTGCTATAAGGGTACGGATGAGAGCGGTAGAGAGTTCGGATGAAGTGAGAGAGACACTGCGCTCACTATTATGGATATGCCGGGAACTTTTGTAACCTTGATACAGCGAGTGTATCTGGCTCTGGCAGAACAGCTGTATTTAAAGTAGCTGGAAAGACTCCAGCTCCCTGGGCCTGGCTGATACAGGGCCAACTTATTTGCTTTGACAACACCTTATTAAAATCAAGTGAGTTTGTCCTTTACCCTACTTCATCACAGCCTCTATTTCAACCCTGCTGGCACTCGGGAGACGGAGTCATTCCACCAAGTCGAACATAAATCCAGGAAAGCACCACGGGCAAGGTCTTCAACACAGGCCTATTCTTCAGCACTTACACATGAGGTCAGCAAATCGTCTGTAGCGTTACTCTGAGCTTCTGCTGTGGTGCGCTTAGAAACCTTCAGTGGAAGGGGGACACTGTGAGTAACAGGTGGACAACTTTTCACAACCTGTCTATTGCTGGGACACTGCAAACTAGGCTTTAAAGAAAGAGTTCACCTAAAAATGAACATTATGGGCCCTATCTTGCACCCAGCGCAATTGACTTTGTACACAGACGCATGTATCATTCCTATTTTGCACCCGCGCACAGCGGACTTTTCCCTCCACAGACGCACGTCGGTTAACTAAGAAATACACTTGCGCTCCCCGGGGCGGTTCAGCGCAAAGAGGAGGCGTGTTCTGGCGCAAACGTTCCCTCATGCTATTTTGCAGGTTTAGAAAACAATTGCGCCACTAACCAGGAAAAAATAGTTTAAAGTCAGTGGCGCGTTGCGCATGTTATTCATATGATATTTTAAGGGCGCATGCTTGGCCATAATCAATGTAGCGTGTGCACAACGCGCACTTTGATTCTCTCATCTACACAGAAGCAGCAGTTTTCATTTTTGCAAATCATACATTATTACGATAGATAGATAGATAGATAGATAGATAGATAGATAGATAGATAGATAGATAGATAGATAGATAGATAGATAGATAGATAGATAGATAGATAGATAGATAGATAGATAGATAGATAGATAGATAGATAGATAGATAGATAGATAGATAGACAGACAATTTATTATAAAAGCATACATCTAGCTTACACATTTACCCAAATTATCATACGCCTGTTTAACCGAAGTTAATTTGGGTGGGTTTCTCCATTTCAATGTAACTTCTCTCTCTTTTATGGCCGTGACAAGAGCGTTGCTCTCCTCGGCTGTGAACCACTCCTGGCGTGCGCCTGGCAAATCCGCCGTTACAATAGCAATCCGCTATGGAAAAAGTGTGTCTGCTCTTAAAGGGAATGTGAGATGACTCTCTGATTGGTTTATTTCACGTTACGCCCAAACCACACCTATGAATAATGAAGCTACTTCAGACCAACCCCTTTTAGATTTGCGCCGGGCGCAAGAGTCATTTATCCCGCCGGGAAAATAGCAACAGCGCCCAAGACCCGCCCACAAAGTTACTTGCGCTTTGCGCTTGACACTTGCGTTTCAGATCGTTAAAATAGGGCCCTATGTCACCATTTACTTAGCCTCATGCTGATCCTTTTCCATCAGTGGAACACAAAAGGAAATATTTTAAGAATGTACATATGGAGAAGTCTAATCCTGTGTACCAATTCGCATACTATCCACCCAAGGATCTGAAATTAAAATTAGCATGCTCCAAATCATAGAATGCTGAAATGAGAATTCCAAAGATACCAAAATGGTTTACTATTTCCGATGGTTTTTCCGAAGTGCAGATCCATGCACACTCAAATGGCAACTCTAACCAACATAATTATGACCTAGTAGAACATCCCAAAACTTGCCTACTCTTACTCTTATACACACTCAAAAGTATGTACTTTGGCACACTTTATTTTAAGGTGTCATTGTTACAGTGTGCTTTTACATTTTACTGCTGAATAATATTAATTAACTACATGTACTTACTATAGGGTTAGGATTAGGAATAGGTTTGGTTAGGGTTAGTTGCATGCAATTATGCAACATTTATAGTAATTACTATAGAAACTACATGCAACAAGTGCTAACTGTACTTTTTCTTAACAAAAAGAGTTTATACTTTTAGGGCATATATAAGTAGGTTAATTTGGATGCAGTTATTATTTAAAATTATACTACGGGGCTGTTGAATGCTTGAATCTGATTGGTTGACGAATGTTCTACGGTGTGCAATTATTTTCAGGGAAACGCACGGCTAAAGTAGTTCCAGGCAGGTCTTGACCGCATTACAGTTCCATATCACTTTGTCAAATGATTTCAGTTATTTTAAAGGTCTTTACAGCCTACAACAGCAAAAGAACCAAAACTCACAACAACACTGACCGAGCAAATAAATATAGTAAACACTAGGATAAAAACGACTTATTATTTCCATGTTTTTTGCCACAAAATTACATTTTATTATGTATGGAAAGCACATACTCTCTTTCTCCCCGCTCGCTCTCCCACTCAAACACACACACACACACACACACACACACACACACACACACACACACACACACACACACACACACACACATACAGTACGGACACACACTCGCACAGATACATGCTCTGAGGAATTTATCAGTAAAATACTTTAGCAACTTAAAATCTATATGACATTTCTCACTAGCGAGGTAATAACAGCGCTGTTCTTGAAGCAGATAAACTTACAGTTCTGCTGTTAGTAGAGGCGAAACTGTTGAGAGACAATCAGACTCATGTAATTCACACACACGAAATCTCTCTCCATTTCTCTTTCTAATAACTGCATTGGTCTGCAATTATTGGCTCAAGCCTCTGTTACTAGCTCTAAAAGAAATTAATCCTACAAACAAGAGAGTTTAAGGACAAAAACCTGAAAAATGTCCTGAAATACAACATCTGAACAATGTCTTGAGGTGTAGTAAGTAACTGTAGTATAAGCGGTAACTAATGCTAAAACTATTCAGAGAGTTGTCATGATTGGAAAAAATATATATTTCACATATTCAAACTTTACAATGAGCACCCGAGTGCATTGTTTTCTAATAATTCCACTGCCTATCGTCAATTATTCCTTACTTACATTTTCTCATTGTAACTGACTGTGGTGCACAAAGTTTGAATATGTGAAATAGGCCTATATATTTGTCCAATCTTGACAACCCTCTTAGTAGTTTTAGCATGTTATTAAATATGCCAATGATAATGTTTTTGGTCTTGACAGAGTAGATCTGTTATGCTACAGCTGCAGAGCAAGTATGGATTTGCTACTGCTAATAGATACACAGATAGCCTACTGAGAGCATGTAAGATATGCTGCTGCTGCATGAATAGGCATACACAAATCCCATAGCAGATCTAGGCAGGTGGAGCTGGGGAGGTGGAGGGTTTCAGAGGAACTCTGATAGCATGCTGCAGGACTAGCCCACTGCGAACACTGAACCAGACTATTTAAATGTTGAGCAAGCAATCTCAACTCAGTTTAGATAAACTTCTACATTTACTAATACATTTTAAAAATCAAAAGTTATATCTGTTAACATTAGTTGATGCACTGTGAACTAACATGTACAAATAATTGTATTTTTATTAACTAACATTAACAAAGGTTAGTACAGGCTGTAAAAAAAAAAATGCTTTCATGTGAACTAATGCATTATTACTAAATAAGTCCTTATGCTTTAGTTTATGGAACAGAGCCATTTGAACATTTACAAAAAAAAAAAAAAAAAAACTCTCCTGTTGAAAGTCATACGGGTTTGAAACGATAGACGGTTGAGTAAAGGATAAAAGGAAATACATTTTTCCTTGAACTCTCTCTTTAATATCCTCCTAATGGAATTCAGCAAGAAAACAATTGTGTGAAAACAGCATGAACAACCAGAGGACAAGCTTGAGAGGACACACAAAATATCTTTTTTGTTGTTGTTGTTGTTGTTTTTCTGATGATTCTGCAGTTTCGTCCTGTGCTGTTTAATTACTTAATTAATTATCCTACAGATGCAAAACTGGGAGCGTTTAACAAGAAGCCATTAGTTAATCTTCTCCTACAATGTGTAGGTGCAAGGTCAATGGCAAAAGTCATTTAGAATGAAATACACATTTGGATACAATAGCCTGTGAAAGACAGTGCTCAATGGACTCTCGCTGGCTAATAAGTCATTTCTAACAGCTGCGCGATTCAAGAGCTTAACAGTGTTCTTAAATTTAGCGTAAACCAAATACTCCTGGGAAATTGCACCGCAGACAGACCTCCCCAATGCAATGCACTTTTCCAAACATATTTAAAAATTTAGGCTTTGGGAATAACCTCATAAAATATTTTAACAGTTTCTGTGTTTAAGCGACTGTGTCGGGGGTATTTGGTCTTGTGCTATTTTTATAAGCCACTCAGACTTCAAAAGGCTGTATGTACTGATACAATACAGAGACTGTGATGCAGTACTGACCCAGAGCCAGCGCTTGTCAAAGCCATGAGATATAAACGGAGAAGATAGATTGCCACACTGAGACTATTTCATCATACCCTTAAGATTATAATGTTTTAAGTGAGAGATTTTTTTTTTTTTTTTTTTTTGCTCATTCAAGTCATAAAAAAGGGATATTTGGCCCAAAACAATGTGACCTTAAAAGGCATTTTGGCCAAAATGTCAAAGCAGCTATATCACCAACAAATTAAGACACTAATTTAACACAATAATTTCATACAAATATTATTAATAATAAAATATTTAAAAATGATTTATTTTTTTTAAATAAGTGTTTAAAAACAATTATTTTACCCCCAAGCAATATTTATGAATATTTAATCAGTATATCATGAGAGTAAGTTTTTTTTTAAATGATTGACTCTGGCATATAACTTTGATAACTTTTACATTTATTTATTTTACATTGTGTATATACGATAATGCTCTTCAATTATGTATTTTGCGGTGTCATTTTTTAATATTTATATATATGATTATTTAATCAGTATATTGTGAAAGTATTTTTTTATATTGTGACTTGTTATAGGCAATTGTTATTGACTATAAACTATTAAATTGTTATAAATGTCCTGATGAATCAAAACAATATGACTTATACTATACATATACTATATATATACTTACTGTATACTATAATATATATATATATATATATATATATATATATATATATATATATATATATATATATATATATATATATACAGCTCTGGAAAAGACCACTGCAAAATTATCAGTTTCTCTGGTTTTACTATTTATAGATATGTGTTTGGGTAAAATTAACATTTTAGTTTTATTCTATAAACTACTGACAACATTTCTCCCAAATTCAAAATAAAAAATATTGTCATTTAGAGCATTTATTTGCAGAAAACGACAACTGGTCAAAATAAGAAAAAAGATGCAGTACTGGAAAAAACAATCCTCAGAGTTGGGGAACATTGTCAGAGCAGAAGTAAGCAAGTGTTCTTCCAGGACAACCTTGTACGTGGCTTGACTCATGTGTCCTTCACAAAGACAAATCTGCCCGATTCCAGCCTTGCTGAAGCACCCCCAGATCATCACCGATCCTCCACCAAATTTCACAGTAGGTGCGAGACATTGTGGCTTGTAGGCCTCTCCAGGTCCACGCACACACACACACATACACACACACACACACACACACACACACACATATATATATATATATATGTGTGTGTGTGTGTGTGTGTGTGTGTGTGTGTATGTGTGTGTGTGTGCGTGTCTGTGTATATATACATACACATATATGTATAAATACACACACATACTTACACACCTTCTTTATCCACCTTCTTTTCTCAGAAAACTTCAAGATTTCAATTGCAGGTTGTCCCTTGTTTATATTTATATAATGGCTGCACCGACCTTACCGAGTGTATTTACCTAGAGCTGAATAATTCTGATTTCAGAGCATGGCTGAATTTAAATCTAAAATTTCAAACCATCTGCGGGTTACAGAAATCCAACTGTCAGGTAAAATGGCACAAAACTTCCCTGCTGACACATCGGCGGCGTCCTCAGATACCTCATCCCCCTAGTAATGGAATGGTAGCATAGATAAATGAATATATAAGCATATGGATGAAAGTCAAGGAAGTTAAAGATCATCAATACCAGAAGGGGAGCTGCATTATTCATGAAAGTACAAAGACAAATACCTACTGCTTTAGGCAGTAAACAAAACAATAAACAAATAAATAAACACAATGCGGATGAGTAAAATCATCCTCATGGCGGTGGTTGGCATCATCTGTTTGTTCTGATAAAGCAGCATTTAGACACAAGGCTTTGTTTCATGAAAGGTTCTCTGCTGAATGAATCTCTTAAAGCTGCATGAACTTCTCCAGACTTCAGACCTTTGATGGTGAAATCATTCGTCCTCAGCCATAGTGGTAGTAAAACTTTTCTCTATTTAGTCATTGTATGTTGGGTTTCATTCAATAATTGAAGCTTGAGATATAAGCCCTTTTCAGAAAGCTCACCTGTTGAGCAGCCTCAAAGAAAATTCGACACCCCATTGGGCTCTGCGGAGCGGGAAGTGTCCCTCACATATTACCCCTCCAAAGGATACAAACGCCATGTGGGCCGATTTAAAGATCACAAGCACCCTCAGGTTTCCCTATAGAATACACAACAATGCTGGTGGGTATATATCCTACAGGATGAACATCCCCCACAGCTCCCAGCAGGATCCACCAACAACAACATGTGTTGCACTGTAGGTGTACAGTGTCTAAACACTGCATTTCCCAAAAGCAACAAATGGAAAGATGACAACGACATCTACGACAGGCAGGTAATGAATCCTGTTGGCGACAGACAACTTCCTTAAAGCATTTGAGTTTTTTAACTGATAGTTTTTTGTCATTCTTGTTGCATCTCTCTTTATTTAAAGGGATAGTTATTAGCACATGATTTACTCACCCTCAAGTCATCCTAGGTGTATATGACATTCTTCTTTCAGACAAATACAATCAGAGTTATATTAAAAAATGTCCTGGCTCTTCCAAGCTTTATAATGGTCCATTTAGAAGTCCATAAAAGTGCATCCATCCATGATAAAGTGCTCCACACCTCTGGGGGTTAATAAAGGCCTTCTGAAGGAAAGCGATGTTTTCTTGTAAGAAAAATATCCATATTTAAAACTTTATCTACTAATATAACTAGCATCCAGCAGACAGCCTACGCAACTCGATTTACGCCAAAAGAGTAATACTTGACGATGTATGATGTAGGAGTAACGTAAGCTTTGACGCTTCTCACGGTTCAAACAAACAGGGCTGGGCAACAAACTCAAGGTCCTCCGACTTTTCTCTTTAAAAATTGTCGTTTTAGACTTCTAATTTGTGACCGGTGTTTTGTTTTGCTCTATCGTCTGCGCTTCCACGTTCGTCATTACGTTGCGCGTCAAGGTCCAGGGTTAGTCTTACACTGTAAATCTATGCATTCGGCCGTCTGCCGGGAGCTAGTTATTTTAGTCGATAAAGTTTTAAATATGGATATTTTTCTTACACGAATGCATCGCTTCACTTCAGAAGACCTTTATTAACCCCCCGGAGTTGTTTCGAGCACTTTTCTCGATGGATGCACTTTGATGGACTTCAAAACAGAAACGGCCATTCACTGCCCTTATAAATCTTGGAAGAGCCAGGACATTTTTTAATATAACTCCGATTGTATTCGTCTGAAAGAAGAATGTCATGTACACCTATGACTTGAGGGTGAGTAAATCATGGGCTAATTTTAATTTTTGGGTGAACTATCCCTTTAAGATGCTGAATTTGCCAGAAATTGTCCTTGATGTGATTTGACATGAGATGAAAAAATGAGAGGAACACTTATGAAAATCGGTGCGGTTTGTAAACTGTTAAAATGAGCATGTCTGCAGATAGTCCAGTAGTTTTGTGTTAATTTATCCTCTGCCCCACCCGGACTCAAAAAATCCAATCAAAGGCTATTGTGAGTCACCCGAACTCATCTCACCTTGCTGTTTTGTCATAGAGCCCAAGGGATGAAGCGATTCCAATTTAGATTAGTTTTGACCCCTGAGTCGCACATTATTCAGCTTATCTCCATATAATCACATTTCATGCATTGTTAGGAGAACACAGATGTTCACGTTTTATCAGCTTTGGTCAAAGTTACGGTCGATCAGTTCTGACCGATACAATATTTGTTCTGAAAATATTGATGTGTAAAAATGATGTTAGTTGTCTAGTTTTTATTAGCGTTTTTAAGCAACAGCTGTGGATGGGACAGTTATGGCAGGTGGCCAAAAATATGCTCTATAGTGAATGAGTGATTTTAACTTATTACTTCCTGAGAATTGCTACTGTGCCATAAACGATACTGACAGATTAGCAAAGTAATGTACTGATTCATGGTATGTGCTTTTGAAATTGTTCATCTGCAACAGTAGTTTTTAATTACATTACATATATGTAATGTATAATTTTAATATAATTTATATATAAAATAATAATATATACACTTAAAATAATATATTTTTTAATATTATTTTAAATATAATTTTATTGTGCACTATACATTATATTAAATATATATATATATATATATATATATATATATATATATATATATATATATATATATATAACATTTAATATTATTTTATCATTGTGCACTGTCATTACATTGTGTTATTAATTCGTATTAGATATTATTAATTATTGTAAACAATTACATTATTAAAAAAACATTATAAATATTAAAAAATAATAATTATTATAAAATGACCAATAGCTGTTTAACCATAATAATAAATATTATTAATTATAAATACATAAATAAACAAACAAATTAATAAAATTTAAAATATTAGAATTAATAACAACACAAATAAATAATAAAAAATACTAACTTAGTTAATATTGCAATTATATAATAATAATACATTTCTAATATTTATTATTATAAATACTTAAAAATATGTATAATTTTATTATCATCATATCATTATATAATTATAAATGAACAAATAAACAAATTAATAAATAAATAAAAGTTGCCCAACTTTATCCACTATGATGTTATGTTCTCTATAAAGGCTCATGTTATTTCTTCAATATAGGTTTGTAGCGATTTTTGTTGTTGTTGTCCAGTTTATTGTCCGACAGGTAACACAACATTTCTCCACAAAGTACTCGTTTGAGCTGCCATTCATGTCTGTTGCACAAATTATGTGAGGCAAGTTAGTGGTTTGAGCGGTAGGCCTAGTAAGAGTGATGCTTTCCTCAGTAACCAGCAATAACAAATGTTTTCTTGAGGCTACAACACCATCAGTGAACAACACAAACCATTAACGCCGTTGAACCTCCTAAAGTAGTGGTTCTCAACGGGGACGGTACCGCCACCCCAGGGGGGCGTTCAGAGAACAACGGGGGCGTTGGAAGCAAGATTTTTTAAAGGGCGTTCACGAGTTTAGTTCACTTTGCGTTCCCTCGCAAAGTTATTTGCATTCCCACACAAAACTTCTGCGTTCCCTCGCAAAGATATTTGCGTTCCCACACAAAACCTGTTGTGAGCTCGGACAAACACTTCCTGTTTAATGTCCGGCTGGCAGTGCTTCAGAGCTCCGTACGTTAATGTAGCGTTTTGAACTTGGACTCAAATATAAATAAATGCTGCGTTCCAGTCCAGAATTGTCATGCCCTTCACTCGCTAACTTCCCTCCATCTTGTTCACTCGGATGTACGTCATTGCTTACATTGCATGAGTGCCCACTACTGGTGGAAACTGCAATGGGCTGAATTGAAACGTCCAAAAGCCCTTGTTCCCTTTCGAGAGGTCTCTCGTATTGCGTAAGCTAGCTTACGCTATGGGAAAACTCCTTTTCTCGAGAATATTGAAGCCAAATCTTTAAAACGCAGTGCAGCTGCACAGCATACACAGATGAACGGAGAGAGCGGTCATTGGCTGTGCTGCGGCAACTGCACGAACCTATGGTGAGGCAGCTCAGATGCGCGAACCAATGAGGACACTTCGCGCCCTAGCACGTCAGAGCCCGCCAGAATGGCCGCGGCCGAAGGCTATAAAGCGCCCATCCCGAGCCATGTAAATCTAGATTTTTACTCCTTCAGCGAATCTCCACTTCGCTGATCTCCAGAATAAGCTCCACGCGGCCGTCGAAAAGCCGTCAGCGGATCAGCACCTGCTTCGCAGTCTGAGGAAGTCGACTCTACTATCGCCGCCTTCAGCCCGCTGTTCTGCTGTGCCATCCGGCGCGCTATATCCTTTTAAAAAAACGCTTAGTGTGCTTGCGCAGCGCCACACTCTAAAAGAGAAATTTGGAGAGTGCTTTAGTCCCGCCGAGGCCGGACCAACCTCCATTTCTCACATTTCTCAGTCCCCTCTTAGGTGGCTGGAAATATCAATATTGCAGCAAATGAGCCTGTTTTAATACATTTAATACCCTCCCGTTTATATGACGAGGCTCAAGTAATTATGAGCGTTTAAAACATATGAGGCCACGCCTACCCTGCCCTCCGCGTGACTCACATGACGCTCTCTTATCTGCTCACGCTTACTGAAAACTTATGTCATTTCCCCCTGTGGCTCAGTGGCGAAATCTAAGGCTATCGCGCCAGAGACCCGTGTTCGAATCCTGGCTCTGGCAGCAGATAAAAATGATGCTGCTCTCGTCTAGAGCTCGCGGCCAACTTTGTACGTACAGAAAGCGAACCCGCCCCTCGCACTGTTACAAAACACGCTCACCTGCAAACAGACACCGGTTTTACAGTGACGCAAATAAAGCTCAATATGGAGCTCTTTTCTGTCTGTGTCACTTGTAGGTCATGTGCCTGCTGTTATGTACTCAACCCCGCACAAAAGCACTGTTCCCACAGTCACAAAATCTGTTTGTGTCATATGTAGGTCACGTGTCCACTGTAAAGTACGCACCCCTACACACAAGCACTGTTCCCACAGTCCCAAGTTTTCCCCCAGCTCATGCTGGAAGTGTAAAAAATGTAGTGTGTGTGCCCACTATGAAGTGTGCATCCCTACACATAAACACTGCCAACAAAGTGTTAACTCTCCCCCCAACCGTGGTCGAGACGACAGTGAGAGAGGACGTTGCCCACGTTCTTCGCACAGAAGAGTCGAAACTTAGAAAAGGGAGCTGTCGAACCAGTTCCCTTTTCTCAAAGCGAGTCGGGCTTCTACAGCCTTTACTTCCTCATTCCAAAGAAGGATGGCGGTCTCAGACCCATTCTAGACCTCAGACGCCTGAACAAGGTGCTGATGACCGTTCAGGATGCTGGCAACCAAGCATATCCTCGCGCAAATTTGCCCGGGAGATTGGTTTTTCTCAGTGGATCTGAAAGATCTAGAATGCCTGGGGCTCAGGATCAACACTTCCAAGAGCACACTGTCCCACAGCCAGAATATTTCAAAATCGAGGGAACGAGGGTCTGTCCATATAAACTTCTCTCGTCCACTTCACGAAGTGGAACGCACTTCAAAATGGCGGCAGGGATTCCCCCGAGGGGAAGTGCGCAAGTGCGTGTAAAAGTGGACTGGAACGCAGCCTTGCACTGAGCTCTGTGACGCACTTCCGTTTGGAAATAGTACGTCTGACTTATTTCCGGCTATGTTTACTTTCAATGTACTGTGGTCAATAAGTTTAACAAACGCCACCTAAAATGAGTGTCCGCAATAAGATTAAAAAATTTGGCAATTTTTATTGACAGGAGAAAGTATATTCCGATGTTTACTGTGCAGAATTTTCCAAACTTATCGGAACATAACCCTCAGACGGTCCTCGGTCATTTCTGACCGATAAATTTTCTGTTTTGAATTTCTAAAAATCACAGCTTCATCAGAATGTTATGAAACTTGGTGACTTTTATGGCATTAGGTATGTGAATACAAAAAAAAATTGAGGTCATGATCCGAGCATGCTAAGTGGTTGTAAAAAAAATAGTGACGATTTTGGTCTTCGGTCAAAAATGACCGACCCATAGGAAATGAATGGGAAATTGACAAAAAAAAAAAAATTCTCCGAATTTTTGTGTGTACAATCTACAAATCGGCCTCAATCCTAAAAAAAAGTACACCGCTGTAAAGGGGTGACACTCTACAACATCAAGAGTACAAAAAAGACACACCCACCCACACACACACACACTTTTATACACATAAACACCAATAAATTTTGATTACAAAAAATCTGTTTTGAATTTTTAAAAATCACAGCTTCATTGGAATGTTACGAAACTTGGTGACTTGTATGGCATTAGGTATGTGCACACACACAAAAATTGAGGTCATGATTCGAGCATGCTAAGTGGTCGTAAAAAAAATAGTCACACTTGTGGTCTTCGGTCAAAAATGACCCCCATAGAAAATGAATGGGAAATTGAAAAAAAAATAAAAAAAAATAAAAAAAATAAAAAAATGTAATATTATTTTACAAAAAGTGTTATAATTGAATGAATTGTATTTTTTGTTACAAATTCTGTACAAAAAAAAAAGTAAATGTGTCCATAAACAGCTGGGGAATTCACATGCCTCTCCATAGAGAACTGTAGATGCCATCTAGTGGTTACACCATGCTCCTACGCTTTCTCTCCATACTCTCACCAGATGGTGCTAATCTGCTTCAAACATTTTTTTTTTGAAGGCCTAGAGTAGACTCTATATTAAACTAAAATACTGTATAATTTTTTTTTTTTAAAATACATATATTTATATAAATTTTTTAATTATTTTCAATGGCAAAAATAGACCATAAATATTGCATAAATATTAATAAATTCAATAAAATTATCTCAAAATACAAAATTAAAAAGAATAAATATTATAGAACAAAAATAAATTGCATTGGTTTTACTGGGATGGAGGAAGTTTCATTTTTGACCTTCTTTGACTTCTGACCGGGAAGGCCCAGGATGTGACTGAAACGAAGACCGTCTGAGGGTTAAGTTTTAATCCAACCCAAGCCGATCTGAGAAAGCAGCGGGTGTTAAAAATACGCCATTATTTCACCACAGGGTGTCAGTGTCGACGCTGAAGTGTATGAGAACAGATGAATAACATCAGTACGAACCATGAATATTTATTTATTTGGATTAAGTATTTTAATCATTCTGTGTAATTTTCCAATGTCAATCTTTTCACCTTTTACATGTTTATGCCTAAAATGCTATAATATTCAAAGTAGTTGACTGTAATTCTCCTCTACGCTGTGTACATTATTGATTAAATAGCCTAGCCTATTTAACATCGTTACAGGCACCACGCAAGCATTCAATCATTCAACTATTTTAAAAGACTGGAATAAACACCAGCGCACACAAGCAATCCTTTTAATAGTCAATTTCATTTAAAAATGTAAACCCAAGGTATGAAATGTCAGAAAGAGAAAAAAAAATGTTAATGAGAAGACGAGCATATATAGGACTGCTGCAGCTTCCCAGCTAACAAAAATATGTTCTAAGAACGTTGTGGGAACGTTGACTTGAAACGTTCTTAAAATGTTGAAATGTCCAGTTTGCATAACGTTGCTGGAATGGTATTTTAATGTTAGAAAAACATTGCTGGAACGTTAGGATAATGTTGCTGGAACGTTATCTTAAGGTTAGCATAACGTTGCCGGAATGTTAGCATAACGTTGCTGGAACATTGTCTTAAGGTTTACATAACGTTGCTGGAACGTTATCTTAAGGTTAGCATAACGTTGCTGGAACGTTAGCACAACATTGCTGGAACATTATCTTAAGGTTTGCATAACGTTGCTGGAATGTTATCTTAAGGTTAGCACAACATTGCTGGAACATTATCTTAAGGTTTGCATAACGTTGCTGGAACGTTATCTTAAGGTTAGCATAACGTTGCTGGAACGTTATCTTAAGGTTAGCATAACGTTGCTGGAACGTTATCTTAAGGTTAGCATAACGTTGCTGGAACGTTAGCACAACATTGCTGGAACATTCTCAAGGTTAGCATAACGTTCATGGAATGTTATCTTAAGGTTAGCATAATGTTCATGGAACGTTATCTTAAGGTTAGCATAACGTTCATGGAACGTTATCTTAAGATTAGAATAACGTTAATGGAACGTTATCTTAAGGTTAGCATAACGTTCATGGAACGTTATCTTAAGGTTAGCATAATATTCATGGAACGTTATCTTAAGGTTAGCTAACATTGCTGGAACGTTAGCACAACATTGCTGGAACATTCTTAAGGTTAGCATAACGTTCATGGAATGTTATCTTAAGGTTAGCATAACGTTCATGGAACGTTATCTTAAGGTTAGCATAATGTTCATGGAAAGTTATCTTAAGGTTTGCATAATGTTGCTGGAACATTATCTTAAGGTTAGCATAACGTTGCTGGAACATTAGCACAACATTACTGGAACATTCTTAAGGTTAGCATTACGTTCATGGAATGTTATCTTAAGGTTAGCATAACGTTCATGGAACGTTATCTTAAGGTTAGCATAATGTTCATGCAACGTTACCTTGAGGTTAGCATAACGTTCATGCAACGTTATCTTAAGACTAGTATAACATTGCCAGAACATTGGCATAACGTTGCTGGAACATCATCTTAAGGTAAGCATAACATTCCTGAAACGTTCTTTCCCCCAAAATGTTATTAACAATACAACATTCAAAGAACATTAAAATGTCCACTTTCTTTCAAGTTAAAATGTTATTTTAAGGTTAGAAAAAAAATTCTGCAGAATTTGTACAACTTTATTTTTTATTAACACAACCATGTGAATTATAAGTGCACACTTTTACAGCACATCAAAAAGTAGAACATTTCATATGATTATCATACATTTTTAAACGCTACATTATAGCTTAAAAAAACAACAACACATATTTTCATATAAGCATTTAAATGTAATGAAAACGGTGTTTAAGGGTTAGTTCACCAAAAAATTCTGTCAGTAATCACTCACCCTCATGTTATTCCAACCCCGTAAGACTCTTCAGAACACAAATTAAGATATTTTTGATGAAATCTGAGATCTGGCTCACTCCTCAATAGGCTTCTAGGCAATTTTATTCTGGCGAGTTTATCAAGTGACGACAATAATTTTTATGCACAAAAAAACAAAATAAAGACTTTATTCAACTATTCATTTTCTTCCGTATTGGCTTCTGAGTGACTTCACTAGTGCTGGGAGAAAAAATCGATTCACCTAGGTATCGTGTTGTTGTTTTTTAAACGTTCTTAAAATGGATTATTTCTTTATTACAGAATCGATATTAATTGAAATTCAAGTTAGAGACGAGGTTGACCGAAGTAAGTCTCTTCGTTCCAACAAAGGATGAAATGTGTTGTTAAATTTCGAGTGTCGAGTAACTTAATATCCCTTTCAATTGGACACGTAAAAGCGGCGTGAGATTGAATGCATTGATAAGCCATCACGCTACTCATATACTGGGAGAGAGATAAGACAATAGAGCTGCACGATTCATCTTTAAAAAAATGTGATCTCGATTCAAACACCCACACAATCTGCTTCCATTTCGTCTGTCTATTAAACCCTTGACAAAATCATATCGCAACATTTAAAGCTGTGCTGACCCGGAGAGAGTCGTCATGAAACAGCTTCACAATCAGTCTTTTCAACCTCATAGTATCATTATTTCTGTGATGCAATAGGCTAGTTCAAATTATCATAGAAGTACTAGGATAAAAGTTTAAATTTCAAATATAAACACTGATGTTTATGATAGCGATCAAGATAGAGTAAAGCCCCAATCACACCTAACACGTTTTTCCGGTTCGAAAACGCGAGGCACACAGCACTGCCCCAATCACACAGAACAAGCAGTGAACTGCGTTTTTTGTTGCTAGGCGAACACAGAAACAGCTGTCCTGTCAGTCAAGTAAATGTCAAATCAGACTTTTATTAACTTTGTTTATTTTCTGTTAACATTGTGATAGTTACGATTCGTGAAGTCGTTAAGCTCCTGGTAACCCGCAAGAGCACCACAAGTTTATCTTCCATCATCGCACTCTCTGGCGTCCAAAACAACTGTAGCTTTCATCACTACAATGGAAGACCCGCCTCTCTATTCATTCGGTTCGAGTTGATTTTTTTTTCAACTCAATCATATATTAAAGAGAATGTAGTACTAACTGTATGATGCTTCTGAAATAAGTCAGAAAGATGAGATGAATTGTTTTTGTAAATATTACTCATCTTATACATCATGTAGCCTATACAGTCTGTAAAAGTGTGATTTAACATTTTCTGATGGTCTAGTGTTAAAAATAAAATAAAAATCGCAATATCGAATCGCAATTCTTAAAAAAATATTGTAATACCAGCAGTATCAGCACCCAAGTATCGTGATAGTATCGAATCGGGAGATAGTTGTATCGTCCCAGCCCTAGAGTTCACGAGAGCAGCGAGAACTGAGAAGATGACGCAGATGGGACTCGATGTAAATTTCACTTTTGTGAACTCACTCAGAGGCTCACACATAAGAAAATGAATAGTTGAATAAAGTTGTTATTTTTGCACACAAAAATAATTGTCGTCGCTTGATGAACTTAAGGTTGAGCCAGTCACTTGGACTATTTTAACAATGTCTTTACTAACTTTCTGGGCAGAATGAAATTGCCTAGAAGCCTTTGGAGGAGTGAGCCAGCTCTCATATTTCATCAAAAATATCTTAATTTGTGTTCTGAAGATGAACGGAAGTCTTGAAGGATAATTCTGGTATTTAGCACTTTGAGTCTCTTTTCTGGTTTGTTTTGGATGAACTAGAGTGGTGGACACAGAAATGTTGACGATGGGTCCTGTCTCGACTTTTTGACTCGTTTAGAATCGCCTTTGAGCGCTTCAGAGTGGCTGTCTATGGGCATGCACGAACATGTCCTAAAAACAACCCTTAACGTTCGTTTTCAAAACTGTGCAACTCACCGAGTGGTTAGTGGTGTTCGTTGATGATTAAAAACAAGTAGCGTAGCAAAATACAGTTTCTGTTGTGTTTTATTTGCCATTTTGTAAAATCCCATTAATTTCTGTTGGAGGACTCATTGCTCGTTGATATTACTGCGCTACCGGGAACGGAAAAGATGCTTCAGACTCAAATATCGAGCGGAAGTTTATACTTTGTTGTGAGCTATCTGAAAAAATAGTATATTAGTAAATATATAGCAAATAACACGGATTGAAATCATACATTGTGCCGATATATTTGTTTTTAATCATCAACGAACACCACTAACCACTCGGTGAGTTGCACAGTTTTGAAAACGAAAGTTATTAGGTTTGTTTTTAGGACATGTTCGTGCATGCCCATAGACAGACACTCTGAAGCCGTCAAAGGCGATTCTAAACAAGTCTAAAAGTCGAGACAGGACCCATCGTCAACATTTCTGTGTCCACCACTCTAGTTCATCCAAAACAAACCAGAAAAGAGACTCAAAGTGCTAAATACCAGAATTATCCTTTAAAGGGACACTCCACCTCTGGAAAGATGAATGTGTATTTAAATTGGGTCATTTATGTAGAAGAAATGTGAAATAGGGCTGTGCCGGTAAACTTGACAACTGCACCACCGCGGTTGTAAAGCGCCACCGCGGTGGCTGAGGAGTACCGGCGGTGGTTTGCCAAAAAAAAAAAAGTTTGTATGTAAATGCTGTTTTACATTAATATTATGACACACAAAGCTTTGTTTACAAAATAAATAATAGGTTAGCAATTAAATGTTATATCGCAGCCATGGAAAAGTTTGAATTCATGAGAGAGTTGTGCGTGAGTCCATAAATTTAAACTTTGTCGGCTTTGAATTCTGGTTTGCGATCTTCACCCGATAATCAGTGAATTTAAAAATATTCCATTAGTTATTCCATATAAAAAGTTGAATTGTCTACTTTTAAACAAAACAATTCAAAACGAAAATAAACCGACTAGCATGTTTATGTAGTCCGTAGTGTGCAATTCTCTAGGCGCGTTCACTGCGAAGATGACAAGTGAGCAATGTCAACTTCATCTTTGCAGCCCGACACTGACACACAAAAAAAAACACTTTATTAATAAACAATTCAAATGTCTCCTTGCTATATTTGACACGTTCATAATCATTACGGTTTGTGACAGCTGTTATGTGCGTTATTGGCAGCGTCACACACATGAACGCGTCAACCGCATCAGCACCAGAACATGGAGATTTTATTTTAGAGAATGATCACACAACAGACATTAGAACATAATCGAATATAACTCATAACGTTGCTGGAACGTTAGCACAACATTGCTGGAACATTCTCAAGGTTAGCATAACGTTCATGGAATGTTATCTTAAGGTTAGCATAATGTTCATGGAACGTTATCTTAAGGTTAGCATAACGTTCATGGAACGTTATTTTAAGGTTAGAATAACGTTAATGGAACGTTATCTTAAGGTTAGCATAACGTTCATGGAACGTTATCTTAAGGTTAGCATAATATTCATGGAACATAATAATCAGTGAATTTAAAAATATTCCATTAGTTATTCCATATAAAAAGTTGAATTGTCTACTTTTAAACAAAACAATTCAAAACGAAAATAAACCGACTAGCATGTTTATGTAGTCCGTAGTGTGCAATTCTCTAGGCGCGTTCACTGCGAAGATGACAAGTGAGCAATGTCAACTTCATCTTTGCAGCCCGACACTGTCACACAAAAAAAACACTTTATTAATAAACAATTCAAATGTCTCCTTGCTATATTTGACACGTTCATAATCATTACGGTTTGTGACAGCTGTTATGTGCGTTATTGGCAGCGTCACACACATGAACGCGTCAACCGCATCAGCACCAGAACATGGAGATTTTATTTTAGAGAATGATCACACAACAGACATTAGAACATAATCGAATATTCAAAAATCGTGACTCATCCCTGCATGGAATCTCTTTTTACTTTTCCCATACTTTCACTCGTGTCTCACCCATTTCCAAAGGGGATTATAAACGTTTCTTCCTTTGTTCGCTTTTAGGTCGATTATTTTCGTATTCTTTACTGTGCAGGCTAAAGTAGAAAAACCGCTGTAGGACAGATATAGCCTACATTTTTTACATGAACGTCAAATTCTTTTCAACACAGTTTGTGCTTGTTATTAGACATATTGGTATAGGCGCGTCAAGTTCATTTGTAAAGCGCGTTTCACAAGGACGGGTGATTTTAGTTTGGCTTTCTCTGGCAGCGCGCAAACATAACTTAAATGTCTTATCCATGTGGAAAATAAAATAATCTCCTCATACCTTTTACAAGTAGAAAACCTGAAGATATCAGAAAAGAGATCGATGGTCTCTTTCCTGCTCGTGTCCCATATCCCTCTCAAAGCGCAGAGCGGTAGGCTATATCACGCGTCTTTGTGTGGAAATAGTAGTTAGCAGACTAATAGTAGTTAGCAGACTAACTTTTTTTTTATGCATGCAATGGGATTAATCATAGCATGCTGATGAATGATGTATAATAATAATAATTAATCTGCATTCCCTAGTTTTGCACTGATGTAACAAGACTGACAGTGACACAATAAGACCTCATGTTAGCAAAATGTCTTAATCTTTTAACTCTTAAAAAAAAAACTATTAAAAAACATGTATGTTCTTTAATGTTTGATTATAATTTTACTGTATTCACATAGGGATGGGATTTGATAAGATTTTATCAATAATAATGCCACTGACGATTCTGATTATCAATCCAATTCGTTAAAGGAGAAGTTCACTTTTAAAATGAAAATTCTGTCATCATGTACTCACCCTCATGTTGTTTCAAACCTGTATGAATTTCTTTCTTCTGCTGAACAGAAAGGAAGATATTTAGAAGAATGTCAGTAACCAGACAGTTTTTGGGTCCCATTGACTTCCATAGTATATTTTTTTTCCTACTATGGAAGTCAATGGGACCCAAAAACTGTCTGGTTACCGGTACTGACATTTTTCCAAATATCTTCCTTTGTGTTCAGCAGAAGAAAGAAATTCATACAGGTTTGAAACAACATGAGGGTGAGTACATGATGACAGAATTTTCATTTAAAAGTGAACTTCTCCTTTAACGATTCTCTTATCGATTCTTGATAGCACTGTGTGGAAAAATGTTTAAAATGCTTTAAAAAAAAGTGGTTTTATTTATTTTAAAGTTTAAGCTTGAGTTAGCAAACTGTACTTTTTATATAATTTATGTAATAAATAAAACCTAAAGTGTTACTGATTAGTTATACACCGATTCAGACGTCTCCTGAGTTCATTAAAATGAATCGGTTCAAAGGAGTCATTAGTTCGCGAATTGGACGTGTCGTGCGCGTTGTGTGATTATCCCAGCAGTTAGGACATGGAAATCCAAGATTTGTGTCAACACAGAAAACATTTCATCACTGTATAGTTTTATTTCGTTTAATTAAAGTGTTGTTTTATGTCAGCTGAATGTCCGGAACGCGAGAAGATAAGGAAACTTATTTAGCACAATTCACACCCAGCAGTATAATTCAGGGAAAAAAAAACCTCCGAATGCTCCACACGAAACTTTGGTCTTCCGACATTTTACCACCGTGTCGATTTATTTTGATTAATATGTGCGAGGGAGAGAGAGCAAGGGCAGCGCTTATGGAGACGGTGAAGTCGTTTACACAGAGAGTGCGCGCGCGCGCGACCGGCTCTCTCTCTCTCTCGTCGTTCTTTTAGTTAAAACATACGCCCTGTCACAAACGCAGCCGTTCATCTACATTACTCACCGATCAAATAAGACTTTGGCAGGACAAAAAATCACTTTGGCGGGCGCTAAAACAAGTTCAATGCTGGAAAATTCCTGCGTGAGTTTCCATGGTTTCCATTAGACTCGCACGGTAGCCAGAGGCGTCTCATCAAATCGCGAGCTCAGCTGTTGTTGACGCTGTGCGTGTGCTTCAAGATTATAAAAAGTGCTAAGATCCCGATTGGCCCAGAGAAATGTCAATTATAAGAATTATCCAATAATGTTTCGCAATTCTAGCCTGCATGGCAGTTTACTGTGAGAAACAATACACCCCCAAAAAAAAACCTCTCCGGTTCTACGCGATTCACATAAATGACACAATTGACCAAGAAAACGGCGATTTTCGGCGAAAAGCGACAAGTTTGCAGGTATGTAAACAAAAGTTTTTTTTTGTTAAATAGATTAAGATTTTTCTTAAATAGAATAGATTTATTATATTATGTAAGTTACCAGTATTTACTTATATTTATAGCAATGCTTTACAGGCTTTATTGTGTCGTTTCTTTGTTTTTATTTATTTATTTCAAAACAACCACCCAAACACCGCAACACCGCCGGTATTTGGGTCCATTACCACCGCGGTGGTAAAAAACTGCCACCGTCACAGCCCTAATGTGAAATTATTTTTTTAGTTTGGAGCTTTCTAGACTAAGAAAAGCCAGAAAATGTATTTTTGGCTTATGTGGATGAAAGACAACAACTCCCAGAATGCACTTGCTTCGCTGCTCTACGAGGCCACTCTCAAGCCACACCTACCGGTTAGAGAGCAGTTGTAAATAATAAAGCTAAGCTAAGCTAAGTTACTAGTCTCTGTGAGTATGCCCGGGCACAAAATGTCCGGGATTCGACTTTTGGGTTCTACAGTCGCCATTTATTGTGTTTACTGTGACGAGCAGGACGAGACTAGGGCCACAGGAGAACGACGCGAGGCCGGTGGCGTGATTACTGATGACCGACACCTGTGAGGCACTGGCTCGTATCTCTCACGGAGGAGCGGGAATTTTCTTAGCAGTGGTAAAACGCACATCAACCGATCACGCCACCGGCCTCGCGTCTTTCTCCCGCGGCCCTAGCCTCGTCCTGCTCGCCACAGTAAACATGATGAATGGCGACTGTAGAATGCAAAAGCGGTGGCATGATTACTGATGAGCGGCGCCTGTGAGACGCACCGGTCTCTGGGCTATCTCTCACGGAGGAGCGAGTATTTTCTTAGCAATGGTAAAACGCACATCAACCGATCACATGTTTAGCGTTAATGTAAACACTACATTCAGATTCACCAATCGGAATGAATTCAGTTAGATTGAAACAAAAGGTGTGCATGTAAACAATGAATGGCGACCGTAGAAAGCAAAGCCGAATCCCGGACATTTTGGACGATCTCGACGGCCGGACATGCAGGTTTCTGCCGGTGAAATCAAACGCACTGGCACTGATCTGTGATAGGTCTGTTAGCATATTAGCTCCAACCCCCTATGGGCGGGTTTGAAAGGGTGGGAACTAGTGCTTGTAGTCTCAACAGAAATCCCCCCCTCTTACACTTCCTCCTACAATGACGCAAAATGACGATTTTTGCATCATTGTAGGAGGAAGTGTAAAGAGGTAAATACAGATTTCTCCCGTCTCAGGGGAAAATGAGAAAATGTTGCACGACCATTCAATAGTATGACTGGGTTTCTAACATTGCAAAGCTTAATGCAAATGGGTGGAGTGTTCCTTTAAAGGGATAGTTCACTTTGAAATTAAATTTTGGTGTTTTAGCTTACCTGAAGGGCATCCAAGATGTAGGTGTCTTTTTTTCCACAGTAGTTTCAATTTTGATATTTTTAGGTCAAACCGTTCTTGTCTGTCAGTCATATAATGCAGGTCTATGGTCACTGTCTCAAAGAGCATGCACAGAGTCCAAATTAAACAATTCCCCATCGTAAGTACACATTGACGGCCTAAGACACGAAACGAGCGGTTTTTGTGAGAAAACGAACAGTATTTATATCGTTTTTACCTCTTATAAAACAACCACGTCAAAGTGATCTGAGGGCACGGGCGCTTCCTGCTGTGTGACGTGTGCGCATAGATGTATATACACTAGATGTTAGGGCTGCTCGATTATGGAAAAAATCATAATCACGATTATTTTGGTCAATATTGAAATCACGATTATGTAACACGATTATTTCACATGACTGGGAACGTGTTGCATTTATTAAAAAGACACGGTAACGCTTTACAATAATGTTAATTAGTTAACATTAGTTAAAGTATTAACTAACATGAACTAACAATGAGAAAAACATTTGTTACAGTATTTATTAATCTTTTTTAATGCTAGTTAATAAAAATACAGCTGTTCATTGTTTGTTCATGTTAGTTTACACTGCATTAAGTAAGGGTTAATGCCCGACGAGGTGTCCATTATCAGGTTTTAATGGACGACGGCGAGGTGTGAACCTCCGCTGAAGTCCATTAACCCTCTGAGGTCGACAAACGCGCCGGCGCGTTTTGCTGCATTTTCTCCACATTGTAGCACTATAAACTTAAATTTCTCCGTCATTTATGGTCATACAGAAAAAAGAAATATAAAAAAAGAATCTGTGGTATTTCTACTTTTGTATGTGTCCACTTCCAATCAAATCAAAACATTGTGCTTTTGTAAAATAAAGAAAATAAACAGGGTGTGCGTTCTGCCTCTCCGTCGCGGTGAACTTTTTTTTCTTGAGCACGTCTATAAACTGAAACAAAACTCAGCGAATATTTGTCACACATTTATGAGCCATACACCTTTATAAACATTTAAGTGTGTACTTTTAAATGATCGGATTCAAAACGAAAACAAATATTCTCTGTTTAAGTAATTTGTATAAAACCAACAAGATGTCCAGCTTCTCAAACGCTTCCTAATTATTTTTTAATTTACCACGCCCACTCGCGCAAAAGATATTCACATGCAAATCTCCACATGGAACGCGATCGCCCTCATTACCTCAACAACAAAACACTTCACTTCACTTTTCGTCGAGTTTGAAAGAGTGCCTGAGCTTAGATTGGATTTACATCAGAAGAAGAAGAACGATATTTGAAGACAAGAAAGATAAGGTAAGATTACATATTAGTTTGCTATTGTTGCATAAATTTCACAATGCAGTTGAACTGTTGCTAGATATATGGTGAATATTATAATATTTAGACCCGTGTTTACTGTTACTGTGTTTGTGGATATCTGCTCAAACGTAGATATGTATATGGTAGGCCTAACCATAATGTTTTATATTTGAGCGCGATCGCGTTTGAATGTATCATATTTTTGATCGCGATCGCGTTTGAATGTATCATATTTTGGAAAAGCAAAACGCTCCAAACGGCTTCATGTTTTTACTATTATCTCATTTCATATCATCATAACGAATGGAAACATTTGAAGTAACATGATAATCAATATATTTTTCTCTAGCTTAGTTGTTACTGAAATCTTTTTGAAAATATATATAGGCTGCTATATTGTTATTATTTTATGCAGCACTGCGCATAGCCTATACCTACAAGGCACAACAAAACTGTTGTTCATTATATAATATATTGTTGGAAACATTTGTGTGAGTGTGTGTATTCTGTGAATTTTAAAAAGCAATTTTAACAAGAAAAATCTAAAATGTATTCCCAAAATCGTGCAGGCCTTTCTCTTGATATCAGTATGTTAAATTTTTTTTTTTTTTTTTTCAGGGCCCAGATGCCACTGAGTCCTGCTGACTTCAACATTCACAGTACATGTCTCTGTACATGAACATGGTAAAGTGAAAATCAAACACCTTAGAAAATGAAAGGTATGTACAATGTTTTTAGGAATGGCACAAAGGTCTCTTTCTTCAATAAGTGCTTTTTTGTTGTGTATCTTTGGATTATGTTGTGTTGTAAATAAATCCAAACAATTTTAAAAGCCATTCTTTTTTAAATCTCCTCATTCTTTGTGCAAGGGTGGTCAGAATGATGGGCCCTGATAAGCTCCTAATAGGGCCATTAGGGAGGTTCTTTGTCTTTCTCAGGTGTGGAAAGCTTTCATATTAATGAGATGATCCGCCCCTTCGCATATTGCTTTCTAACACAAAACACGTCGTACATTTTTTAAATCAATATATTGTCTTCTCTGAATGAGCAGTCAGGGTGATTCTCACATAGTTTTAGAGCAAATATTCTAGGCTACGTCATACAATTTTCAAAAGTCTTGTGAAGAAATAATCAGTAGGGGTTTCATGACCTTATTTCAGTGAGAATTTATTTTTGTATTTTCACAAACCACGCATAAATGTCATTATCTCAAAACTACAAACTTTTACATACATGCTGCTGATATATTATTGTAGCAGAGTTTGTGCTGAATACAGTGTAATTAGACTTTAGCCATGAAAATGTCACAAGTAACAGAAATAAGCACAAATGTCAGAGCATGTCAGAACACCTCCAGGGCCCAGAAAACAGCTCAGACCCCAGAGGGTTAATACCTGATAATGGACACCTCGAAGGGCATTAACCCGCTTATACCATGGTCACTTACTAAAGTTTAATGTGTTTTAGAGTAAAAATCGTGAGGGTTTTTATTTATTAAGTCGAGCGCACTATTTAATAGTATACAGGCGTTGCCAAGCAACGTGGCCACAGCGAGCTGACCGCAGCAGTTGATCAGTGAGTTTGAACCAGCGCATCATTTAAAACTGTCATCAGTTCCTAGGTGTACATTATCACTTTTTAATGGACACCCTGCAGCCAATCAGAATCGAGTATTCACCCAGACCATGGTATAACTAATGTTAACAAATACAACATTTCATTTTAATAACGTATTAGTAAATGGTGAAATTAATATTAACTAAGATGCTATAGAAATATTGTTAATTATTAGTTTATCTTAAGGTAAGTTAGTTATAATGCTAATTAATGAACCTTATTGTTAAGTGTTACCAAAGACACCTTTCAACAATTCTTAAAAAATCAAAATTTGAACATTGATTGTACTTTTTGAACTATTAAAATAAATAATGTATCAGATAATACTTCAATGAGTATTTAATTCCCGCAGGTCTACCACTTATAATGCGGGAAATCCCCCCGCAAACATTGATTCACTTTAGCATGTAGATTGTATGAGTATCTTAAATGAATCCACACAGATTATAAAATCAAATCAATAATTTTAAAACTTTCTCCAAGATACAATTTCACAAACCGCGTGAGTGTTCAGCGGTGATGCGTCTTCTCTCTCTCTCTCCGTCTCTCAAAATGCGCTGGACTGGACAAGGCAAGCGTCAAATTCAATTAATTGCACAGCCCTACTAGATGTCGCATTAAAGACATTCGTTCCAATGAACTGCCGTAGCCAAGGCGACATCTAGTGTATATACATCTATGCGCACACGTCACACAGCAGGAAGCGCCCACGCCCTCAGATCATTTGGACGTGGCTGTGTTATAAGAGGTAAAAACGATATAAATACTGTTCGTTTTCTCACACAAACCGCTCGTTTCGTGTCTTAGGCCATCAATGTGTACTTACGATGGGGAATTGATTAATTTGGACGATGGGGAATTGTTTTAATTTGGACTCTGTGCATACTCTTTGAGACAGAATCCATATTCCTGCATGAAATGACTGACAGACAAGAACGGTTTGACCTAAAAATATCAAAATTAAAACTACTGCGGGAAAAAAGACACCTACATCTTGGATGCCCTTCAGGTAAGCTAAAACATAGCAAAATTTAATTTCAAAGTGAACTATCCCTTTAAAGGGGTGGTTCGGGATTTTTGACATCGGACCTCATTTTTAAGTCAGCCTGGTTGTTATTCATCAGTGGAGACTTTTTTTTTTTTTTTTATTTATTTCTTATATTTGGATAGTTAGCCGATGCTAGGCTAGCGCGAGTCAAGGGTATATGTTAGCCAGCCATTAAAAAAACGTTTTACCCACTCCACAGTGCACCAAACGCAAATAAATTATAACACTAGACTATCGATGAAAATGTCCGTTGAGAGAATAATGTTAGAAATCAAACATTACCTTTCATCTCAATGATCCCAAAGGAACTAGTTTCTCAGCAGCTGCGGAATTTTACTTTGCTCCGGTTAGTAATGCGGCAAAAAGTAAACACAGTGTGCCAGCGGCAGGTAATTATGCCGGTACTCTTGCATCATGTGTGGACCGGCTCACTCGGTTGCCTAGGTAATCAATATCACTCCGCTGCTGCTGTAGACAAGGCTTATGATTACAGGGAACAAATTATAACTAATGCAATGTGATGAAAGGTAAGTTTGATTTCTAACATTATTCCCTCAACGGACATATACATCGATAGTCTAGTGTTATAACTGATTTGCGTTTGGTGCACTGTGGAGTGGGTAAAACGGTTTTTAATGGCTGGCTAACATATTGTGGGAATATGTTTAATTTATGTTCATGTGAGGCATAGATGATGACAGTTTAATTTATGTTCATGTGAGTTGACAGTTCAAAGAAGATTAAGTCAAGCAACCCAGTCATCGGACATTAACCTTTGTATCTGTGTACACCTCCTGAACAGTGACATGACTCCAAGTTTTGTCTATTATCATGTGAAGGTATGGGTGATGCTATCAGGCTGATTGGATCATTTGAATGATAGTGTTATGCTTATTCTTGATTGAATCAAGAATCATCCCTCTGCTTTGTTTGACTTGTCTCCACCTCCAAAAGTCCCACCTCCTTGTAAATGTATAAAAACTATACTGTATAGAACTCAGACAGACTTTGGTGACTGCAGCTACCGACAGCTCGCGTTCTCAATAAAGAATCCTGCTGAAGAAACAACCAAGTCTCCTGGTCTTCGATTCTGAGTTTACTACAATATACTCATTGACTCGCGCTAGCCTAGCATCGGCTAACTATCCAAATATAAGGACTGGATGATTTTTTTTTAAAAATGTCTCCACTGATGAATAACAACCAGGCTGACTTAAAAATGAGGTCCGATGTCAAAAATCCCGAACCACCCCTTTAAGGGGTTGGAACAACATGACGGTGTATAATTACTGACAGAATATACATATTTGGGTGAACTAACCCTTAAATATAAGTAGTGTGGGGGTGCCAAACTAGCACTGTGGTCCAGTCTGTTCATGATGTGATCCAGTCTGTGGTCCAGTCTCTTCATGCCCTGTCTGTAAAGTGAACAGATTGACTGATGTTACTAATGGTGATTTATTATTTCATAAACATTTAATAATAACAACAGTGTGACTACTCTATAAATGTTAACCCTTAAGTTATTTAGGCTGTGCTTTGAGTACTATAAATATTAAACACACAAGATTAAAATGTAGGTTACAAATGTTATACAATGGAAAGGTTTAATAACACATTGTAAACGATTAGCTACACCTGAAAATGAAAACTTCCATCATTGAGGGGAAAATAAGATAACGTGCATCAAAATTATGTACCTGCTAAACTTTTCTAATTTGTACTAATTTGCCATACTATGGAAGTAATACTTTCATTGTATGACAATAGCAGCATTGAGAAAGGTTTTCTTAAGCTTTTATAATAAAATTATAAAAATGTATAAACAAGGGCTTGGCATTAACCCTGGTCTTGTAACTTGTCCTTTGGACAAATAAATCGTTCATTCACTTGTAAAAAAAGTAGCATTTTTTTGAAGCAAGGTTATTAATCTGTGTGTAACGTTAACGTATGTGTGTGTGTGTGCGGCTGTAAGTTATGCTTAAATTAAAAGAGCACATTAATATAAAACGGTGATTCAACTGACTTACCTTCGAATTAAGCGGTTGCGTGACATTCATGTTAATACTAGGCATGATGGCATTATAAAACCCCAATTTGCCCTCCAGGTGGGCATTCCGTCACGTGAAAACTATGAATTAACCATCCAGAATACTTTTTAGTTTACATCCATTCACATTGAAAAATTGCCAGCAAAACTTTTACAAAACCTCAAATCAACACATAAGATTAAAAGCCTAAAGCCTAAACTTACAGCTAAAGTCTAACTTAATCAACCTAACCTCACCTCTATCGTTAGTTAACGTTAGCCTAAAATTTGAGATGCTAACGGACTCTTCCCAAAGACACTAAACCATTTCTATAAAGTAAATATTCAACGGAAGGGTGTCATTTACATGAAAGAATGTGTCAGAAACATTTGTATGTACTATTTGTGTAATGTTGGTGACAAAACTCACCAAACTTACCTGAAATTAGCGAATGCATCAGTGAAAGACGGAGTTCCTGCTTGTCGTCAGTTAGTTGAGCTCCCCGCCCGTTTCCATGGTAACTCAGTTCAAATCTGGTTCAAATGTAACTCGAGTGCGCGCGCCAATTAAAAGACGTAACGTTAGAAGTCACGCAGAATTTACATAAAAGAAGAATTGATGGAGGGAATTATTTGGTAATCATTTAAAATATCCTGAAATGTGAGGTTAACATTTTTAAGTGTATAGGCTAGTGGTCATCACCAAACTGTAACAGAATGATGAAGCACGAGTGTATGTTTACAAAATCATAGGTTATAATAGGCTATAATATAATGTAATGTGTAATAGCCTATAATATTATAAAAAGCTTTATAAATGGTTAATGTGGTGTAGAAATAAAATTGCAAAAACATTTATTAAAAACTAAACATGATATAGGCTAAGGCATGAATATATTTTGTGAAATATATCCAGGTAAACATATTTACAGATGTAACATGAGGAACAATTTAAAAGATGTATGTTCAATGTATTTTTGAAATAATATATTTTCAAAATGTATTTCAATATATTTAACAGTGCTTCACATATGTGGATAGCATATCTATCCATACATCTATCTATAAATTATAGGAAGGTCTGTCAGTCTGTCTATGTGTCTGTATGTCTGTCTGTTAACAACAACATTTTCAAACTTGACAGGTTTTTTGCTACAGGCACAAGTGAGTGCAGTGTAAAGTTTGACGTTGTTTGGATTAGAAATACAAAAGATATTGTTAAATATATTAGTAAAAGAAGGTAATTGTTTAAACATTCTGGCATAAACACTCTGTCAGCAACTGCTACACTGTTTACTTCTGAATATTGTATTTTATTCACAGCTTTTCTCTGAGTTCACTGTGTAGCCTGCTCTCTGAATCGTGTAGTTAAATTTTCCTTGGTGCTTTCTTCCATGCATAAATAAAAATGTCACTGAACTTTTGCTGTGTAATTGTAACAATGAGCACTCAAACACACCAAAACAAAAATTATTAAAAACACACACAAAAAAACGATTTTGCACGGGCAGTTTGCCATCATTTGTAGTATCACACTGTTTGCTCAAGCGTAGCGTTTTCTCTGAGTTCACCGTGTAGCCTGCTCCCTGAATCATCACGCTTACTCATTTGTGCATGTTAACCGAATCTGTAAGTCAGCTATGCTGTTTACTTCTGAATATATTTCATTCTGGTGCTTAACATTATCACTACTAATAGTAATAGTAGCATGCTATTAACCAACAAAACATATCCTATTCAATGCGTTTACAATCTCTTTCACGGGCATCATTTGTAGTAGCCTATTCACAAACTGTTTTTACTCAAGCGTAGCATTTTCTCTGAGTTCACTGTGTAGTCTGCTCCCTGCATCGTGTAGTTCAATTTTCCACATTTATTTTATGTCATTATTTCAGGATCAGTATTTGCTTTCTACTGTACACAAAATAAAAATGTCACTAAACTTTGGCTGTGTAATTGTAACAATGAGCACTCAAACACCAAACCAACAATTACTAAAAAAACACACACAAAAACTGATTTTGCACAGGCATTTTGCACTAGTTAATATTAATTTATTAATAGGCTATATAGTGCTGGTTTATTGGGGTGGTGTTATAAACTACTGTGATGTTTAAAATGTTTATATGGATATATATAGTCATATTATACAAATCTAGTGATTGTAAACTGTTAAGAAGCAAACAACATGTTCCCAGAACGTTTTATGATAGCCTAAATATAACATTCAGAAAATACTAATAACGTCATAAAGACATTCCAAGAACGTTGTTCTAAGAACGTTTTCTATCAACGTTATGAGAACTTTCATCAGTCACAAATAATGTCATAAAGACGTTCCAAGAACCTTGTTCTAAGAACGTTTTCTATCAACGTTATGAGAACTTTCATCAATCACAAAATAACGTCAAAAAGACGTTCCAAGAACTTTGTTCTAAGAACGTTTTCTATCAACGTTATGAGAACTTTCATCAATCACAAAATAACGTCAAAAAGACGTTCCAAGAACTTTGTTCTAAGAACGTTTTCTATCAACGTTATGAGAACTTTCATCAATCACAAAATAACGTCATAAAGACGTTCCAAGAATGTTGTTCTAAAAATGTTTTCTATCAACGTTATGAGAACTTTCATCAATCACAAAATAACGTCAAAAAGACATTCCAAGAACTTTGTTCTAAGAACGTTTTCTATCAACGTTATGAGAACTTTCATCAATCACAAATAACGCCATAAAGACGTTCCAAGAACCTTGTTCTAAGAACATTTTCTATCAACGTTATGAGAACGTTCATCAATCAGAAATAACGTTATAAAGATGTTCCAACTTCCAAGTACGTTGTTCTAAGAACGTTTTCTATCAACGTTATGAGAACTTTCATCAATCACAAAATAACATCAAAAAGACGTTCTAAGAATGTTGTTCTAAAAATGTTTTCTATCAACGTTATGAGAACGTTCATCAATCAGAAATAACGTCAAAAAGATGTTCCAAGAACCTTGTTCTAAGAGCGTTTTCTATCAACGTTATGACAACTTTCATCAATCACAAAATAACGTCAAAAAGACGTTCCAAGAACGTTGTTCTAAGAATGTTTTCTATCAACGTTATGATAACTTTCATCAATTACAAAATAACGTCAAAAAGACGTTCCAAGAATGTTGTTCTAAAAACGTTTACTATCAACGTTATGAGAACTTTCATCAATCAGAAATACCGTCATAAAGACGTTCCAAGAACCTTGTTCTAAGAACGTTTTCTATCAACGTTATGAGAACTTTCATCAATCACAAAATAACGTCATAAAGACGTTCCAAGAACCTTGTTCTAGGAACGTTTACTATCAATGTTATGAGAACGTTCATCAATCAGAAATAACGTCAAAAAGACGTTCCAAGAACCTTGTTCTAAGAACGTTTTCTATCAACGTTATGAGAACTTTCTTCAATCAGAAATAACGTCAAAAAGACGTTCCAAGAACCTTGTTCTAAGAACGTTTTCTATCAACGTTATGAGAACTTTCATCAATCACAAATAACGTCAAAAAGACGTTCCAAGAACGTTGTTCTAAGAACGTTTTCTATCAACGTTATGAGAACTTTCATCAATCACAAATAATGTCAGAAAGACGTTCCAAGAACCTTGTTCTAAGAACGTTTTCTATCAACGTTATGAGAACTTTCATCAATCACAAAATAACGTCAAAAAGACGTTCCAAGAACTTTGTTCTAAGAACGTTTTCTATCAACGTTATGAGAACTTTCATCAATCACAAAATAACGTCAAAAAGACATTCCAAGAACTTTGTTCTAAGAACGTTTTCTATCAACGTTATGAGAACTTTCATCAATCACAAAATAACGTCATAAAGACGTTCCAAGAATGTTGTTCTAAAAACGTTTTCTATCAACGTTATGAGAACTTTCATCAATCACAAATAACGCCATAAAGACGTTCCAAGAACGTTGTTCTAAGAACATTTTCTATCAACGTTATGAGAACTTTCATCAATCACAAAATAACATCAAAAAGACGTTCTAAGAATGTTGTTCTAAAAATGTTTTCTATCAACGTTATAAGAACGTTCATCAATCAGAAATAACGTCAAAAAGATGTTCCAAGAACCTTGTTCTAAGAGCGTTTTCTATCAACGTTATGAGAACTTTCATCAATCACAAAATAACGTCAAAAAGACGTTCCAAGAACGTTGTTCTAAGAATGTTTTCTATCAACGTTATGATAACTTTCATCAATTACAAAATAACGTCAAAAAGACGTTCCAAGAATGTTGTTCTAAAAACGTTTACTATCAACGTTATGAGAACTTTCATCAATCAGAAATACCGTCATAAAGACGTTCCAAGAACCTTGTTCTAAGAACGTTTTATATCAACGTTATGAGAACGTTCATCAATCAGAAATAACGTCATAAAGATGTTCCAAGAACCTTGTTCTAAGAACGTTTTATATCAACGTTATGAGAACGTTCATCAATCAGAAATAACGCCATAAAGACGTTCCAAGAACCTTGTTCTAAGAACGTTTTCTATCAACGTTATGAGAACTTTCATCAATCACAAAATAATGTCATAAAGACGTTCCAAGAACCTTGTTCTAAGAACGTTTTCTATCAACGTTATGAGAACGTTCATCAATCAGAAATAACGTCATAAAGATGTTCCAAGAACCTTGTTCTAATAACGTTTTCTATCAACGTTATGAGAACGTTCATCAATCAGAAATAACGTCATAAAGACGTTCCAAGAACCTTGTTCTAAGAACGTTTTCTATCAACGTTATGAGAACGTTCATCAATCAGAAATAACGTCATAAAGACGTTCCAAGAACCTTGTTCTAAGAACGTTTTCTATCAACGTTATGAGAACGTTCATCAATCAGAAATAACGTCATAAAGACGTTCCAAGAACCTTGTTCTAAGAACGTTTTCTATCAACGTTATGAGAACGTTCATCAATCAGAAATAACGTCATAAAGACGTTCCAAGAACCTTGTTCTAAGAACGTTTTATATCAACGTTATGAGAACGTTCATCAATCAGAAATAACGCCATAAAGACGTTCCAAGAACCTTGTTCTAAGAACGTTTTATATCAACGTTATGAGAACGTTCATCAATCAGAAATAACGTCATAAAGATGTTCCAAGAACCTTGTTCTAAGAACGTTTTATATCAACGTTATGAGAACGTTCATCAATCAGAAATAACGCCATAAAGACGTTCCAAGAACCTTGTTCTAAGAACGTTTTCTATCAACGTTATGAGAACGTTCATCAATCAGAAATAACGTCAAAAAGATGTTCCAAGAACCTTGTTCTAAGAACGTTTTCTATCAACGTTATAAGAACGTTCATCAATCAGAAATAACGTCAAAAAGACGTTCCAAGAACCTTGTTCTAAGAACGTTTTTTATTAAACGTTATGAGAACGTTCATCAATTAGGAATAACGTCATAAAGACGTTCCAAGAACGTTGTTCTAAGAACGTTTTTTACTCAACGTTACAAGAACGTTAATAACGTTGTATGAACGTTCCGAAAACATTATTTTAGTAACGTTTTGTGCTAACATTTACACAACTTTTAAGGAACGTTAGTGAAAGTTCTGGGAACGTTCCCTGTTAGCTGGGTTAGTGGATACATATATTTAGCCTATTTATTATTCAGAATGCACAGTTGGAAAGAAAATATATTTATAGGAACATTTTAGCAGGCTCAAGATAATTAATAAAGAGATCATTATTCATTGTTTTAATCAGTTGGCAGCCATAAAACATAGTGATAATCTGCATTCTCATGTTTGTAGGTGCGCTGAACGGAAGGGACCAGGATAATAGATTGAGAAAAAGGTTGAGAACCACTGTCTTAAAGGAAGGAACTCTTCCCTGGGCAGCAGGTGTCCTTCTGTGATAGCACTGCAGGGACACAAACACATAGGCTATAAAATAGATTTTTAGGAAATATCCAAGCTTGTTAGATTGAATTGTCAGTATTTCATTCTCGCTCTTCCAAAACAAATCTGACATATTTGTGTTATACCATGCTCTCAGACGTGAGGTGCCGTGACAATACAGTACATTCAAAAATCATTTTCTCAAAAATGGAAGTCACCTTCACAACCAGTAGGCTGTAATGTGCTTGTTTAAGGAATGTCCAATCACAGACTTTAACTGTTAACAGCCTGCTGTCCTATTTGTCCTGCCTGAATCAAGAAAAAAGAAAGAAGAAAGGCTCTACGCATGCATTTACATTGGCATATACACAATACTATATAGAAATCCTGATATTTATAAGCTCTCTTTGAAAATATAAGATGCATTTAGGTCAAGTGGACAATTATTTCCACTAGAAGTCACTATGAGATCTAGAAAATAATTCAGTCACTATCTCTTTTTCGTATGTTTCCTGCTGAAAAATCAACATTGTTTATCATGTCCTGTGTTGTCACATTTCTCTCTTGACAAAAATGTCCTTTAGTCAATATTTCATCATGTCACTTTCATTATTTTGAGTCCATTTCACTCTGACTGAAATGACATATAATTTTAGTCCTTTGAGTTGTTGACATGAAAAATGTGTCAAACTACATGAAATCAAGAAATTTTCATCAATAATGTGCAGGGTTTGCAAGATATAAAGTGATTTACAAGATTCAAATTGTTTAGGGTTATATATACACTCTCAGAAAAAAAGGTACAAAAGCTGTCACTGGGACAGTACCCTTCAAAAGTCAAGTCAAGTCAAGTATATTTGTATAGCGCTTTTCACAATACAGATTGTATCAAAGCAGCTTCACAGTATTAAATTGAAATAATACAACAAGGTTTGTTTCTAGTGGAATTTATTGATTGATAAAATTAAATTAAATATCCCCAAAATATCCCCAACTGAGCAAGCCAAAGGCAACAGTGGCAAGGAACCGAAAAACTCCATCAAGTGACCTAATGGTGACCTAAAACTCCATCAGGTGACCTAATGGAGAAAAAAAAACCTTGGGAGAACCCAGGCTCAAAAGGGTTCTAATATGTACCATTTAGGTACTAATATGTACACGTTTGGTACCAATATGTACCTTTGAGGGACTTAAATGTACTCTTTAGGTACAAAGGTGTATCTTTTGAAAAGGTACCGCCACAGTGACAGCTTTTGTATATATGACTCGTGTTTGTCCTTCAATGCAAGTGAAAGGGATTTTTCTGGCATTTTATCATTTTTTTCAGGAAAAAATTTCCAAGTTTTATCCTGCCTGACCCAGAATTGAAAATTCAAGGTTTCATGTTGATGTAGTTTCGGATGCCTTGATTTTAAAGCTGAAAAATAAACAGGAGTATTTCACTTCAGCCGCTTAATTGATAAACGCTGGCCTTGTAGATAAAACCCACATCATTTGAATAAAAATAAATCCTGATCAAATAATACACTACACTCAATACAGTCCCTTCCATTATTGTAATTACTTTAGATGTCACAGTAAGCCAGAAAAGCGAGGCACTTGTTAATGAATGAGGTGTTTAGAAAATAGAAGCACTCTACTTTCATATTAGCACTCCATTTTGTCCCATCTCATTTTTGCAGTGTCCTCAACTGAACTGGGTTAAAGCCATGAGAAAGAGGACTGATTTGCTGGAGCAGTTATCTGTGTTCAAGCTAAATACATTAGGCAGATTAATTCTGTGCAAAGGGAAGCTCTCTTCCCCCCAAAGCCATTTCCAAACCTCATGGCTGGAGAATTTTTTTTTTTTTTTTTTTTTTTTTTTTTTGTAATGGTTGATTGTTGATGCACAAACTTTTCATTACGCCCACAGACACATTAGCGACCGGACCGTCGGCGAGCTGTCTCTGCAAAACCCAGAATCGAAATGCAGCAGCGTCACTGCAGTCATTAGTCATTTGATCACAGCTCTTCTAGCAGTGTTAATAAGGAAGTGAAGATAATCATGGCGATGGCACACTTGAGATGGAAGCTCCTCCATATGCCTGAAAGGCCAAGGATATTTTCTCGCTCTCTCAATCCGTTCAATTAGCGTTACTGACGTCGCCCTAAACCACTGGACACACAGACGGCGATTAGAGAGCGGCAGGCTGTTATCAGTTATCACCAGTGTCCGTGAGATAAGAAAAAGAAACAAATTTGGAAAGCCTTCATCAAGCTTATTGAGATGCTGTTATGCCAAAATACAAATTAACTGTGTTCCTAGAAGGAACTTTCTAAATTACTTTTGATTTCAAAACATTGTGATTAATTGATATAGGTCAGCACTGCTAAAATTCACCAGCTGGGACAAAACGGTTTTGGGACCGCACAACCACAGGCTCATTGAGTAGGCTAGACGAGAGGACCTTAGTGCTGTCTCCGTATTACAGGGCCCTGGACAATGTTTCCGGTTGTCGCACGTGACATAAATAACCTGCCCACAAACAAACAGCACATTTGTGTTTTTCTTTTTATCTTTTTGTCTTAGTTTTCAGAACATATTTTAATTTCCAAATAAATGTAATTTATTTATTTTATTAAATCTTTAAACAAAAAAGGCATAAACTAATTAGTTTGGGAGGTAAAATAAGCTCTCAAAACAAGGTGTAAGACATGTAAACAAAGAAACCATTGTGTTATATGGTTAGTCGGAAAATGGGAAAATGTCATTAATCAAGTGCTTTTATTGGAATATTAAGCTTATTAAGCTTATATTACCAGCCTTTATTGGATATTAATTGCATTAGTATTCAATATGTTCCTTAAAATGTTTACAAATACATTACACACACACGCACACACACACACACACACACGCATGCAAGCATACACACACGCACACACACACACACACACACACACACACACACACACACACACACACACACACACACACACACACACACACACACACAGTCTTTTTATTTTTAAATTACAATTTCTCACAAAAAAATAAAAAAAAATAAAAAAATAATTAAAGCACCTGGAGTAGCTTTGCAGCAAAACAAAAACCGAAATGTCCATTAACTGAATGCATGCTGCAGACAGATTCGTTGATTATAATGGAAGCGATTGGTTCCTGGTTCAAGACTAGCAGGTTTTAGTCAGTTTTTCCAGCCCAAAGCCTCCATTTTTTGGGTGGAAACGTACAGAAAGGTTTCAAATTAGGTGCCAAGACCTGTCAGTGAGCATCAATGTTCTAATCACCACCAAGTCTAGGAAAGCGATTCTGACCTGAAGGACAGTCAATTAAAGCCAGGGCTTTTAAATGTAACACTCACGCTTGCTGGCTTATCCAAAGTCAACCTCTGCAAATGAGGGTGATGATTCCCGAGGACGGGCTTCTCGCAGCCTATACCACAGCCAGCAGTTTTATTTAGCGCATGGCATAACGATTAATCATTTGCTGGAGTTGCCACCCGCCTTTCCCAGGATCATCGTACATTTCCCTTACTCTGCCATCTTAAGTATCTCTTGATTCGGTTTCATTTGGATTATTAATGAGACGCCCTTTAACTGTCATGCTCCACTGTTCTGCCGAGACTCCAGCATACTTGTTCTCATGGCATTCTTCTCTTTTCTCAGCTTCTGCATTATATTGCTATCACTGCGCTCCTCTCCCACACTTCTGCTGACACTCTGGGCATCGAGTCTTAATTCATCTTCAGGGAATCCAGAAGCAGCCATAAGCCAAACATGATTTTCAGCACATAATATGAAGTCAGATGCGTACATGAACAGCAGTACAGCTTGTTCCGTAATGATTATGCCTCTGCAAATAGAACGGGCATGTTGTCAAAGTGCTGGTGCATAAAATTCAGTAATATAGACTTTTTTTTTTTTTCAGACAATATATCTTGAATTAAGGTAAAAATGTATTTATGCTTAAAACGAGAAATAGGGTAAGAATAATTAACAATTCAAGATATATTCTCAGAAAACTAGTACTTTTTAATAAGTTCACATTGTTATTTGATGATCCGTGAATCAGTCTGATTCTGAAGAATCGGATCAGTCTGATTCAATCTGAATTAATCATTCAGAGTGGTTTTGTGAACTGGATCAATAGAGAGGGTGGATGTCAAGATGATGTCTTGAATTTCAGTCTGTTTGCCACACATATTCCACACAAGATATATTTTTGTCATCATCCATTTTAAATATACAGAAAAGACCATCCACAAAAAAAACAAAACAAAAATCTTTTGCACAACACCCTTAAAACAAGAAAATATTTTGGGGTTAGTACGTTTTTTTTAAAAGTTTTTGAAAGTCTCTTCATTCACCAAAGCTGTATTTATTGTGAAATATTATAACAGTTTATAATATCTATTTTCTATTTGAATATATTTTAAAATGTAATGTATTCCTGTGATGTCAAAGCTGAATTTCCATGTCTTCAGTCAATATCACATGATTCTTTAGCAATCCTTCTAATATGCTGATTTGCTTCTCGAGAAACATTTCATATTATTATCAATGTTGAAAACAGTTGTGCTGCTTCATATTTTTGAGGAAACTGTGATGCATTTTTTTTTCAGGATTATTTGATGACTAGAAAGCTCAAAAGAACATTTATTTGAAACAGAAATATTATACATGTCTTGAGTGTTAGTCACTTTAAATCGATTTATGCATCCTTTCTAAATAAAAGTATTAATTTCTTGCCAAAAAAAAAAAAAAAAAAAGTTTACTGACCACAAACTAATGCACATGAGAAGCAAAATTACATATGCTTTTATAGTACACATACTCCTTTAAAAACAATTTTGAATGCATTTTCACATATAGGGGATAGGCTTGAACAGAGAAGATGTCCAGAACAAGTGCATGTTATTAATGCAAAAAAGAAAAAGAAAAAAGAACAGAACAGAAGAAAGAAAGGGATGACGCTAACAAAACCTTTGTCAAGCAGCTCAAAATCCATAAAAATAGAAACAGACAGATTCAAAAAATGAGTTGTGGAGGGATTGGCGGTGCGATAACATCTGCTCGACAGGGCTTTTTGGCAGCTATTATGCATTTAGTGACACGGTACCTGGAAAATCTCTCTCCTCGGATATACTCTTCATCTCTGTCCAAACAAGTATGGCAGGAGGACCTACACCTGCTTTCCCTCACCCGGTTAAAAAAAAAACGGACTAAGGAGTAGAGTGTGCACAAGAGTGCTTGATTTACAGTATGTCAGGCGTGTCGACCCTCTCCATGCATCAAACGGCCTGAGCCATGGAGGGGGTATCAGGATGTGGCATCCACAATGTCTTCCCATTTCCCACAAATCTACAGCACCAGCTATATGATCTATCCCTGCTCTCCCTCCAAGGGGAATGGCTCTGGGTGAAATATGGCTTTGTGTCAGTGCTGGGGGGTGGGGGGCTTATTATGCTGTGGAATATAGATAATGCAGCAGTGCATTAGGAAAGAGGAAAAAATCAAAACGGCACATAAACACAGAGCGCAGCAAAATCAGAATATGCCCCATTAGGAGGGAGAGAGAGAGAGAGAGAGAGAGAGAAACTGTAGTTGAAAAGCAAATCATATTTCATGACATTGATTTTTGTATTGTAAAGGGTAAATAATGTTTCAGAGTGTCCAGAATAAAGGCAAGGACAACTCTGTAAAACACATGCAAAATTCTCAGTAATGCACTCATGTTGGTTTCATATTGAATATTTTCTATGTAATTTTGCAGGAAAGTTTCAATTTAAAAAAATTCCTTTTCATTTGATTGTCAATTCATTGATATAATTTCCTGTTTTTTTTTTTTTTTCCTGCATGTCCCTGGGTTTTTTTTTTTGTTTTTTTTGCAACAAAATACTATGATTTGGTGTAACAAAAAATATTTTTTAATAAGCAGTACAACAGTTTTTTTTCTTTAAATTAATAATAAAAGAGGGTTCCTCCATTCCCTCTACCATGATAGAAAAACCAAGGGTAATTTCCATAGCAACAACCCTCGCATACTCACAAGACAATCCTGTAGCAAATTTGTGTCTGTTTAATAAAAGTTTATGTTGTATCTCTGGAGGCGGCACAGGAACAAACAAGCATATTTTGTAGCATTATTGTCTACTCTCTGTTGTCTATGGCAGATAGTGAATAATATCACCGCATGCACACTAATAAGATTTCTCCTGTGCTGCTGAGTTGTCTCTGTTCAGCGAGGCCGACGGCTGCAGGGGAGAGATAGGGCAGCATGTCTCCATTGTGGGCCGTCATTGGGATTAAACCTTCATTTGAGTTTATTCCTCTTTTCCTAATGCACTTTTTCTATGTGAACACCTTCTCTGGATGTACTTCACTGTGATTGGATAGCAGTGAGCAGATAAAATCCCACCATTCATCAAAATTCCATAATTGAATGCAAGTATGTTTTCTGATGCGTGCAACAGTCACAGTGCTCTTGGGCCGTATAGGTGGTTGCCAGTACGATGCTTATGGTTACTGTGTGTTTAAGTGTTTTGAGAGGTTTAGAACATTGATATGTGGTTGCTTGGGTGTTCAGAACAGTTGAAAGGCCAGTTATAGGTAGTTGATATGGTGTTCTGATGGTTGCTAGGACAGATCTAGGTGGTTGCTAGTGTGTTCTGATGGTTTCTAGGCCAGTTCTAGGTGGTTGTTAGTGTGTTCTGTTGGTTTCTAGGCCAGTTCTAGGTGGTTGTTAGTGTGTTCTGTTGGTTGCTAGGCCAGATGTAGGTAGTTGCTAGTGCGTTTTCATAGTTGTTAGGCCAGATCTAGGTGGTTGCTAGTGTGTTCTGTTGGTTGCTAGGCCAGATGTAGGTAGTTGCTAGTGTGTTCTGTCGGTTGCAAGGCCAGATGTAGGTAGTTGCTAGTGCGTTCTCATAGTTGTTAGGCCAGATCTAGGTGGTTGCTAGTGTGTTCTGATGGTTTCTAGGTCAGTTCTCTGCGATTGCTAGGGTGTTCTGATGGTTGCCAGGTCAGTTCTTGGTGGTCGTTAGGGTGTTCAAGACAGTTTCTAGATCAATTCTAGGTGCTAGTGTGTTCTGATGGTTGCTAGGTCAGGTCTATGTGGTTGCGATTGTGTTTGGGACAGTTTCTATGCCAGTTTTAGGTAGTTGCTAGGGTGTTCTGATAGTTGCAAGGTCAATTCTAGGTGGTTGTTAGGGTGTTTGGGACCGTTTCTAGACCTGCTTTAGGCTATTAAGGTGCTCTGAGGGTTGCAAGGCCAGATCTAGGTGGTTGCTAGTGTGTTCTGATGTTTGCAAGATCAGTTCTAGGTGGTTGCTAGGGTGTTCTGATGGTTGCCAGGTCAGTTCTTGGTGGTCGTTAGGGTGTTCAAGACAGTTTCTAGATCAATTCTAGGTGCTAGTGTGTTCTGATGGTTGCTAGGTCAGGTCTATGTGGTTGTGATTGTGTTTGGGACAGTTTCTATGCCAGTTTTAGGTAGTTGCTAGGGTGTTCTGATAGTTGCAAGGTCAATTCTAGGTGGTTGTTAGGGTGTTTGGGACCGTTTCTAGACCTGCTTTAGGCTATTAAGGTGCTCTGAGGGTTGCAAGGCCAGATCTAGGTGGTTGCTAGTGTGTTCTGATGTTTGCAAGATCAGTTCTAGGTGGTTGCTAGGGTGTTCTGATGGTTGCTAGGCCAGATATCGGTGGTTGCAAGGTCAATTTTAGGTAGTTGCTATGGTTTTCTGGTGGTTGCATACATTACATTTTAAAAGGTCGGATCTAGGTGGTTTCTTGGGTGTTTTGGATGTGGCTGTAGGTGCAGTGTAAGCGCTTTAGAATATGATCTTAAATTTATATCATTTTATAAAACTCCAAGTTTTGAAATACAATCAATGGAGAAGACGGTGAAAATAGTTAGCTTAAAATGATTACAAAATAACTGGCTAATTTTTAAAATTCTAATATTTTACTCTAAAATGGTTCTTTAATTACATCATTATCCACCTAAATAACTGAATGTTGACAGTATAGCAACAGAATGACTTGTTCAATGAATGTATTTACAAAGACACTCTAAGAAAGAGTTTGAGTTATCATGCTAATTATCATGTCTAAGACTTATTAATTAAAATTAAAATGAATGAATACTTTTATTTAGCAAGGATGCATTAAGCTGATAAAAATGACAATAAGGACATTTATAAAATTACAAAAGATTTCTATTTCAAATAAATGCTGTTCTTTTCATTTTTCATCAATTAATCTTGGAAAAAAACCCACAAGTTTCTACAAAAATATTAAGCAGCACAACTGTTTTCATCATTGATGATAATAAGGAATGTTTTTACAGTTGATTTATTTTCTCATCCACATTTGTTTTCCACGGCCTTGTGCAAAAAGCCCTCGCCTCATCGGAGAAAAGCATTTGGAACGTCTCTCTGATCCCGACCGCTTTAGAAGCTTTGTGTTTCTAGACAGCTCGGATCTGGTGCGATGTTTCTTTAAGCAGTTGACACTATTTGATGACCTTTCGAGTTAATCACCGTAACAATTGAACAGATATAACAATGGCAGCTTGAGGGTAAAAGGTCAGCTCTATCTGTCGTCCTCAATGTGTTTGTTTAGCACTCCCCTGTCTGTCTTCAAATGACGGGAGAGGGGAAGGAACCTGCTCCGATCTCGGCCAATTAAGGCTTGTTTATTTTTCTCCTTCGCCTAATAAACGTCACTGCTATTTAATGGGCTGGTAGTATAATTAAAATTCAAACCTCCGGGCGAGGCAGACCTTCCACACGAGATGGCGCGGTATATCACACCGTGCACATCCACACATACAGTACCAAGGTCATTGGAATCGTGCAGTAAAACATGAATTAAGAGCTTCGACACTGTCGTATCGGTAGATGTTGAAGAGGTATATTTATAGACTTACATTCAATTGCTTTTTTAACGCATAAACAACAGTGGATGATTCAGTGAACGGCGAACATTGTGAGCAGGCAGGAAATAATTGAAAGCAGACTGTTTTACCGCAGCACGGCGTAAACAAACAAACACTCATGTCTCATGGTTTTCAGATGCTAATGTTGTAGCCTAAGTGTTGTATGCGATTTGTTATACTTCACTGCAGTTACAACACATTCACATGTAATTGCTTGAGAATCCAAGCTACGAATTTGTATGTGTTTCAAACTGACTTTAAGCTCTTTCGAATGCCAAAAATCTCATTAGGATGAGAAAGGGTTAAAGGGATAGTTGAAAATTCTGTCATCAATTCTCACCCTCAAGTTGTTCCAAACCTGTATGAATTTCTTTCTTCTGCTGAACACAAAAGAAGATATTTTGAAGAATATGGATAACCAATTAGGCCAAGGGCCCCATTGACATCCATAGTGTGAAAACATTCTATACTCTGATAAGGCTAGGTCGATTAGCGTTGCATTATACACATCATTCTTACGAGAATACCTGAGATGTCCTGAAGAACACGGATAAACACAGAGCAACCGGGGTCCATCAACTGTTTGATTACTGACATTCTTCAAAATATCTTCTTTTGTGTTCAACAAAGGTTTGGAACAACTTGAGGGTGAATAAATGATGACAACATTTTCATTTTTGAGTGATCTATTCCTTTAAGGAATGCCCTTTAGTGAATCCTTAATATTCACTCTACTCAAAAACCCACAGGGATGGCAGGGTTAATCTCAAAATGTAAGATTAACCTTGAGGAGATGAATTGATTTAAACCTTCAGCTCAGAGATATTCAATTAAAGTTTCAAGAGGTCCAGTCTTTCAGTTTCTTTCAGGGTCGAACAATCAAAGCTCCCAAAATAACCGTTTCAGCAGGATATGCATGGATATGAAAAACCAATAAGCAACGAGCATATAAAGAAATTGCATTGTGCATTTTCAAGCTACCAGTTCTTTAAAATATTAAAGGATAAAAAATAATTAAATGTTAAATAATAAAAAGCCTCTCCAGCACTGATGTTTAAAAAAGTCCCAATTAATTTCAAAATCGATTTATTATATAACAAAATATAGTATACACTACTGTATATATATATATATATATATATATATATATATATATATATATATATTATGTGTGTGTCTAATAATTATATCTATTTATCTATATCTATCTATCTATCTATCTATCTATCTATCTATCTATCTATCTATCTATCTATCTATCTATATATATACATACATTATATATATACATACATACATATATATATATATATTACATATTACAACAAGGTCTCATTTGATAACATTAGTGAAGTAGTTTAGTTATCATAAATTGACAATGAACAATACTTGCAGCATTTATTAATCTTAGTTAATTTCAACAGACTAACACATTTTTGAAATCAAATTCTGATAACATTAGCTAATGCAACTACCATGAAGAATAAACACTGGAATATTTATTAACTTTCCCTGAAAATATATATGTAATAAATGCTGTAAAAATGTATTGCTCGATGGTGCAGAAACAATTTTCACTCTAGTAAATGTTTCAAATAATTTCAAAGGAATGACATGCTAATACATTGAATTAAACATTTCTAAGTAGAAAGACAATCTAGTTGTCAAATAATATTTGTTTTATTTACACATTCACAGTAACAAATGAGGCCTTATTGTAAAGGGTGTCCTATGTAAAAAAGGGAGCAATATAATAATAGAAAAACAAGATTTGTACATCTTTCATAGTATTACACCACATAATGTTCTATCCAATTGAATTAAGGGTTTCATGCCAGTCCCAGCATGTTTTAAAGATGCTTGAGGGATTAATACACACATTCACCACAGTCCAACTGTCAGCACTTCTCCGACTAAATGATAAAATGGTTAGGTAATTTCAGATGGCAACTGACTGGCAAATACCCTGAAAGCTGCACTTGGCTCTGCGGGAGCCTCTGCAATTTCCATTATCTCCACAGACAATATATTTAGAACTTACTTGCAACAAAACAACACAGTCCTAGGGTTACCAAATGTAACTTTATAGGGTACTTTGTTAGAATCATATATTAGTCGTCACTGCTGCTGGCCTTAAAAACACCTTTTAATGGTTTATATATGTTTATGTCTTTAAGCGGGTTTAGAGAATTATACAGTCGGATAGGATGCCAGTAGTTCTGGGTGTAAAGAGCACACCATAAGTGAATAACTGCACATCTCCTAATGCACCCCGCTGTGCCTTGCCAGCACAGCCTCTCAATCCGTTTCATCACTATCGAACTGACTACTGTCACCACGGCAACAGCAAGTGGAATAATTTGCTTTACATCCATAAAGAACATCTCTAATAGTTCAATCTCAAGCAGAAAAAGACCAAACATGGTGAAATTGCCAAATGTTGATCAAACAAAACTAAGTGCTCGTATGACTATAATCTTATATCATAGTCATTTTGTCACAGTATTAACAATACAATACAGTTATTTTGGCTGAACATTCAATGAACAATAAGTACAACAAGTACTTCTTAATATTAATAAGTTGTTTAAAAGTGACAGTAAAGACATTTATATATTATTATTTTTTTATTTCAAATAAATACTGTCTATTAAAAGTATCAAGGTTGACCAGCCCCCCCTGCCAGACCTGTGTGAACTTCCAATGTTATCTCATGACCAATTTGTATGTATTTTATGAGGTGGCTAATTTGTACAAATTTGTATGATTTGTCTAAACACCATGTTACTGGTGACGTGGTTGAGAACAAGCGCATGACGAAGGAGATACACTAGGACACTTTAATTCAGAATTGCAACAAGGAAACATAATCACACATCAACAATAACTTAAAGGGGACATATCATGCTAAATCCACTTTTTTAGCCCTTAAATGCATTTTGTTGTATATTTGGGGTGTTTAGAAGTACAGAAAAGTTGAAATTATTCTCTTCAGGTGCTTCGTTGATATCTTTATATTCTGTTTTGGCCTTATTTTTCAACCTGTTCAGATTTTTCTGTTATCTATGACGTTTTGTGAACTATTACGTCACAGTATTTGCAGCGGAACTGCCAAATAAGGACATTGACTTCCAGCCCAACACTTCGAGCAATCCGCCATTATTATTTCTCGCTGCAATTTTGTAGTCCAAGCTAAAAGATGCAGAAGTTACGAGAGGGTAAGTTAAAATGTTCGGTTGTTGGATGTAGTAACCCACACGCTTCATTACACCGTCTAATGTAGATTGTGACAGGGCGCATGTTTAACTGAAAGAACGAGCAGAGAGAGAGAGACCCGGTCGCGCGCACGCACTCTCTCTCTCTTCGGAGCCAGGCGAAAGTGTAAACAAGACACCGTCTCCAAACTAGACGCTGTCTTGCTCTCTCTCCCTCGTACATATTAATCAAAATAAATCGACACGGTGGTAAAAGGTCGGAAGACCAAAGTTTCATGTGTAAATACAGTAACACACCATTGCGATACATCCATATGAAGACGTTGTTCTGCAGGTTCGTCGTCTTCATTTTCATCTCGTTCCGGCTCCGACTCTGGCTCGAACATGTAAGGCTGGCTGGACAAGTCTTCCGTTGTTGACATTTTGTTAATAACGTGTGAATAAAAAGTTTCTGTGCCGCTAGATAATCGTATCTCGGCTATCAAACTACAAAAATGGACGAACGGGGTGGAGTTAAACCTCTGCATCCTGGAGAGGGGGCGGGGTATGAAGTGTCTCAATTGTATTTAAAGAGACCGCACCAAAACGAGTTGCTCTCAGACGCACATCAGAAAAGGGGTAGAAAAGGGGCCTGTGGAGCTATAATAATGAGGAATTCAGACCCAAGCATTGCAGTTCCGCTTTATATAGACTACAAATGTATGATTTATATGTAAAAAGGAACGATTTAAAAGCATGATATGTCTCCTTTAAAGATAATGCAAGACAAGGAACAGGGACAAACAGAGGGCTTGAATACACAGAGAACAGATCAGGGAAACGAGACACAGCTGGGGCAAATGAACTCATAACGACAGTAACCATGGTAACAAACAGGGAGAGAACGAGAACTGACTAACAACACAGCTGAACCAAATGAACTAACGAAGACGGTGATGATGGAAACCAAGTGTGGCGGGAAACTGAACACAATGAACACAGAGGAAGTCCAAACATGAACTGAAATGTGACACCCCAGTGACGGGTAGGTTTAGGGGCGGGGTAAGCAGTAGGTCATTCGTACGACTTCATATGAATTGGGCAACTTGTAAAATATGTAAAAATGGTCGTACGAATTTGTACAAATTTTCCACCTTGTAAAATATGTATATGAATTGCCGTGAGATCGGGTTGGACTTTACATACTTTTAAAAATCCAGTGTTTAGTTGAACCCGATAACCGCTCATTGTCACAGTTGTAAACACGACAGCTTTCTTCTTCCATAAGGGGGTTTGGCATCATGACGACTTTGTTTCCAGGCAGACTGTTAAAGAATGCGGCTCACTCATCTCCTGGAAATCCTGGCGATATTCATCAGATGGCGACTTTGAAACCATATGTATCAGACATTCAGCCAATGGTCCATGGGTCTGACGTCTGAGGCTGAGACTACTCCCAGTGTTACTATCTCAGATTTTTTACTCTGTGGCAACATCATTTCTACAAAAGAATATTATGTTGCGTCATGCATGGTTCGTGACAGTTTCAAATTGCATCTTAATACTGTGAAGAAATTTTTATTGTCAATTGTTTTTCTCTCCGAAGGACTTTCTAGTGAGTGGGGCTAAGAGTGTGTTAAGTTTTATCCGAAACAGATGAACGTAAATCTGGCATTTTTGTACATTTGTTTTTTTGTGTATCACCACAGTTCTGAATTGAAATGTCTGGCGGGTGGCGTTTAAAGGTTAATGCTCCATCACAATTTAAAATAACGTACACCTACACTAAACTTACCAGAATGCAAATGTGACATGAAAACACAATTGTTGAAGCAACCATGCCATTTTAGCTTGTTTCTAGAAGTCTTTGAGCTCTTTTGTCGTAACTCGTGTTTCACGGGACTCGTACCAGAGATCTCCACATCTGTACCAGCTGAGCTACCGAACAAGCTGTTGTACTGCTTCTATTGTTAATTTCTGTTGGGAACTGCAGTGAATTGTATGTATTGGTACGTATTTTGCGTTTTGCAAATGTTGCCAAAGGTAACAGGCTCATTTTTCCAATGAGCCTGTGTTGCTGCTTTTTCAGCACTGAAAATGTAAGTTGAAATATGCCAATTTAAAAGAGCAATTCCGGCTAAGATTAAGTAAGCAATCTAAACTGCATGTGCCACACCACTTTCATCTGTCTTCACAAATGGTATCAAGCCCTCTCTCTATAAAGGCAAACACTGAGGCGAAGCTAAAAACCCAGTTTGAGAAGGGGAAGGGCTCTTTGTCACTTCAGCTAATTGAGTAATTGGCCCGAAACAGACCGCCGTTCATTAGGCTTCCCTCCCCCTGCTTCCCTCATTTCTCCCCTCACCTACCCTACGTGATACAGAACCTCTCCGTCCATCATCCATCACCGTTTGACCATTTCTTAGTTTAAGGCCAACTAATGAATGTCTGCGGGCTCACTGAGGACACAGCGGGACTCATCCGGGCTGAAGACTCCCAATCAATTACAGCTCTATCTAGGACAATGTGCCATCCAGATACAAAGTGCTCTTTGAGAGTCATACACTAAAAGACGAAGCCGCCGAGAACAGCACAGAGATATGAGATACAAGCACACATACAAATAGATAAGCAAAAGTCTGAGATAACAAGTGATGCACCAGACTCGCCTCCCAAATCGGAATGAACCGCATTCCCGGATGGCTATTTGCGACGCTGAAGGGCAGTGGATGAGAAGTGTTTATCTTTGCACAGTGTGTGCGGACCTAGAGGATATAGCACTCTATGGGGTATGACAATTAGGGAAAAACATCGGTGAGTAATCAGTGTGTCCCTCGCGTTGACCAGCTCACTTACCGCCCATTAATGCAGCACTGAAGAGCTGAGGGCGGATTTGGCCGCTTGCCCTGCTGTCTAGTTGTGTTGTTGTTGTTTCCCCCTTTTTTTGAGCTATTCCACATGGAGGATGTGAAGGCATGATACTGCTGCATTTCTGTTTCGCTCAAATGTAACAGCAGGGAATGTAACTGTAGCTCCATCAAATAGAAAAACAATAAATTCTCCAGGAGGCAGTTTGTGCTTTGATGGATAAAACAAAGTTAACCTCACTATTCAAAAACAACATATATAAGTAGTTTTTCATTGTAATTTTTTCAGGTTGGCTTCTTTTTTTTTTTTTTTTTTTTCAAGTAGTGCATATAGAAGGTGTATACAGTTACACAACATTCACAACCCAGACTCAAAATGGAGTATCATCAGCTCAAGTACCACAAAACAAAATTATGTTTTATTAACAAAGTTCGGCAGGAGCACATTCAAGTGATCTACCCATTCAGTACGATTGGAGGCCTACATAGCCACTCATCTTCATTCCTCAACAGTCTTTTCTGCATCCTCCTGCCACCTTACTCTCGGCTAGTTTCTATCCCAGCCAGGGATACGGGGGAGAACTGTGCGTTCAGGCCACATTCTGAGCTCAGAGCCATCCCCTCGGACTATGGAAGACATTTTCTGCCAAATTTAAATAAATAAATTAAATGATTTAAATAAAAAGTAAAACCAGATTAACGATTTCATTACAGAAAACAGTACGCAAAATATGTGACAAAATTGAGAATGAAATAATTTAATTTCATTTTCACAGTGACAGTGCATTATCCCTGTCAAATTGAAAAATAAAATGCAATTGGTGATTTCACATTTCATTTTCACTACAGTCTCGAGGCAAGACTGCCAATATTAAAATAAAAAAGTGCCCCCGTGTCAACAAGCTTGGCCCCCCCTGTGGCCCCCCTAAATTTGGAATCGTAAAATCACACCAAACAACTGCGCATTTATTCAGTTGCTTCATCTATAAAGCCTTGCCGGTTAAACATGTCATTCGCTGCTGATGCGCTGTTCAAACATGCGCTTTACTGAGCGCGTACACTCGACGCGCACATGCACTAAAAGCCTGTTACTGGACTAAGTTATCTTTTGAGTCTTATATTGCGCTAATACTGTCAAATACAGACATTGTTTACATAAACAAAGTTGGTTATGTCTAAAGTGAAAGCAAACAGAGAAAATTAAAGCTAGGGTAGGTAATCCTGTTCAGAAAAAAAAACATTCCAAATTTGTTTAAACTGTCTTTATATACCAATACATAATTAAAATGTAAGTACTCTGAAAAAGAAAGTATAAAAATCAAGTGTCTGTAGACCTCTCACGACTGTTGTAAACACAGGTCATTATTTCCATTCACTCCACCCCCTCCCTTCTGGGCTCCTTCCAAAGCCACGCCCCCAAAACACATGAACGCGCGACGCCAAACGCTCAGGCTCAGCTGAAGACGCATTTATTATTTACCTGAGACGAGTGGAGAGGAAGTAGCGCAGTGCATGCAGTGACATCATGTCAGAATCACATGTAATAAAATACCTAACTTTATCACTATGAATATAAACAAATATGATGGCTTTTAGTACTTACTATCAAGCTAGCATATCGATACTGGTAAAGTTTAAAATATATTTTGTTTGATTCGGTAACGAGCTATATTTAGGCTATAGGTAACGAGCTATATTTATAAGGCAAAGCTAGGTTGCATTGATACACGTTTTTCCATTACCATCAGTTAAACTGTGATGAAGGTGAATTTCGTGTAAGAGTCATAACATATACGGTGTTTTGCATGTAAGAGTTTCCATGATGAAAACATTGTTGACTCTGATGAGGACTAACGTTACACTCCGGTGACAAGTACCGCATCGTCGGTTCGAGGACAGGTCCACTCCGGGGTCGAGGGCGAAGCAGAGGAGGTCGTTCAAGAGTGCGGGCAGGGTCCGAGGAAGTAGTTTAGCAAAGTAGCAAAGCTGGCATTGGTACTTTTTGCTGCATTTTCTCAGCCATTGTGCCGCAAACTCCTGCTTACTCGGTGTAGTGAGCTGAATATTTCCGGGAACGGTGACATGTGATGATGAGTGCACGCAGGGCTTTGCACGCAGTGGTGCTCGGGCACGAGACATGAAGGCATCTGATTGGTTCTTTACATTCGCACCGAATGGCAGTGATTGGTCAGAGTTTTTACTGTCCTACAGCTGCTACAGAGGTCAGATTTTTTCCATTCCTTTTTCTGGACACATAATGTATTGACTACTATCAGAATGGAAGGACCATTTCACCCAGTATAAAAAAAAATGTTTCTGAACAGGATTACCTACCCTACCTTTAAAATCTGCTTGTCATATGCGTGTAGTTCTTAAAGAGACAGTAGCCTTAATAATAAACATGCTGCCGCTTGTCCTTAAAGAGATAGTTCACCCAAAACCAAACAGTTGCTGGTCCCCATTGACTTCCATACATAGTAGGAAAAAATATATAGCCTACCAGGCGCGTCGTTAGACATGGAGCCCCGGATGTTTTTTTTATAGCCCCGGATCTCAAAAAATTGAATTTATTGATAATTATTATTAGGCAAAGTGGCAAGCAGCACGAGTCCACGAGCCGTGAAAGCAGGGCGTGGCCAGTAGCGCGAGTGTTAATGAGTCACCTGAATTCAAGTTCAAGCAACGGTTTCAAGTTTCTCACGGATGAACTTCGGGGGCGCGCGCGCCGCACCGGTTTCAAAAAAATAACGCAGTCAGCACCGCCGCACAGTCTTCAGTCACACCAGATGTTGTCATGCTATCAGTAAAACTCAGAAAAACTAACTTACTTACGTCGTGCCACCCGTTTGCTCGCGGCACGCACTCTTCAATAACGCGTGCCCTGTATCACGCAAAATAAACTAGCATGTAACGTCGTGTTCTGTCGTCAATTAAGTATTGAAATAACCAAAAGGGAGATTAAAGCTGCGTCAAAACTCTATGTCGGGGCTTTTGTATTCCTTTGTAGGCTATATAAATGTTACACATTTTGGCGTAGCCCTACTCAATTTTCATTATTAGGCTAATATTCTAACATTTTATCAATATTGCAAAGTCATCAAAACTGACTAAATATTTTGTGACCAAAAATGTGAAAAATAGGCCTACATCTAGCCTAAATGATCGTTCATGACATTTTTTTTAACTATAAGCAACCCAATTTGTCTAGATCTGTATTATTTCCTTTGTATAATGTGCTTAAATATTTCTGCGCAGTCGTGTGATTTAGTCTGCTTGATTAACATTATTACAATATATTCCTATTTAACTCTGATATGTAGCCTATATATATAAGGTCCTCGGATGTGTTTGAATATTTCACCAGCATCAGCCTTTTCACAGTTTGTATCACTCCGCTTGTCTGTGTTTGCACAACTTCCTTCATTAGGCCAGTAATGGTGACAAGTGACTGTCTTTATGAGTGAACAATTGAAATTTAATTGAACTGATTTAATAGTGCCAAAAACATTGATTAACTCAAGAAAGAAACAAGTTGCTGAAACCAATCTTTAATGCTAAAAAGTTTACATCTATGCAAAATAATCCTTGAAAGATTTCTCATTTAAGGCCATTCCTGTTTGGAATATGTGATTGTGTATTGTCAACAATAAGCAGAAACATTTTGCATTTCCATTTTATAGTGTGGATCATTCATTTCAACATTTATCCTCATTCTCATGTTTAAGAATCTGTTATCTGCTTGACAAATAATTTATGCTACTGCCCACTGACATGCTTTTAAAGCTATTGTTATCAAAAAATGTTGGCCTTCAAACACCTTAAAATGCACATATGTAGGTCTGAGAAATCAAAATTTTCTCGGGGGAGCATGCCCCCGAACCCCCCTAACTACCTCACATTTCAATGTGTGTGTCTGTGTGGTAATGTGTGATGGTGTGGCTACAGTTCCAGGACTGAATTTTTTAACCAGTCTGCCCCCCTGCATATAGGCCTAAAATATACATTTTTCTCTGTATCGAATCGTGTTATCTTGTTGCCCAGCCCCTGATGTTTTGGGCTCAGCCCCTGATGTTTTTAAAACCTAGAAACGCCCCTGTAGCCTACTATGGAAGTCACAGGGGTACATCAACTGTTGTGGTTACTGTTGTAATAAAACAAATAGATTTTTATACAAGGTTTCAATGGGCCTCAAACTTGAATGTATTCTGTGTAGATTGTTCGTAAAACTTTCCTTAAGTAAATTGTTGTATTAAATTAAATGCAACAGTTTTTACCGCAACAAATTTTTCATGAATGTGGTCCAGTGTGTCGGAACATGAAAAACAGCATGAAAAAGCCATTCTTGACTATAACACGCAGCAAGTGATGACAATTCTCCAACAGTTTTCATTAACTTACAATGACATTTAACAACATAAATAATCTAAAGTCTCATTGCCTGAAAAAGTTTGCAAATGACTAATTACTGTTCGAGCCTTTCAGATGTTCATTAAGCACATCAGGACTTCGAGACTGACACTGATAGTCTTGCATGTCACCACATAGCTAGCTTATTCAACACACATGGTGGAAATTGTCACAATGAATGATGCTACATGTGGCAGTCTGTTCTAATGAATAAACTCTCACTGAATAAACTTCAACATCCGAGACTTTCACGGATATGTGTTTTTTTTCACAGTCTCAGTTTGCTGTTAAAAGCCCATGAGGTCGGTGTAAATCTGATTGGAGCGGACAGTTTCACACACATGAGTGAGCCACTGATAGCCCTTAAGTGAAGGGTTTGTAGAGTATTTAATGAGAGCGATCCTGGGTATCTGTCTGTTTTAATTAGAGAGGAAAAGGTCAGCAAAGTTCGTGGAACAGAACATGGAGGGAACCAATTGTGTCTTTTTAATTTATGCACACCACAGCGTTGCTTGCCCTTCAGCCACTAACGTGACAAGAGGTAAACTATCCACAGTCCAAACTGTGTAAACCTACAAGGGTTTATGTGTAACTCTGATTAGCATTGCTAACTAAAGCTGTTATTGTCAGGCTTCCTGGGTGGATGAAGTAGGAGGCGAACACAAAGATGCAGAATCCAAGGTTTTAATTCTCAATAATCACAAATACAAAGAACAGGGAGCGAGTGCGCAGAACATAGATAGAACCTAACATAAACATTGACCGACAAGTGAAGACTGAAACACTCAGGGCTTAAATACAGGGGAGAACAGATCAGGGAAACAAGACACAGCTGACAAGACTAACGAGGAACCAGGTGATACAAATGAACTAATGAGGGTAACCATGGAAACCAAGGAGTGGCGGGAAAACAGAACAAAGGAAGACATGTGACCAGTGACAAAAAAACACTCAGACAGAACAGAATTGTGACAGTTATGAAGAAAACTATAGCGCACTTTAGCAGACTGATCTCAAACTTAAATTGAATTACTGAGAAATTACAGAATCCTCCAATTCTGAATGGTCTGATTTAGTCATTAATTTCCTGGTATACTCCAGTCCGATCTCATGCGAAAACAAAAGTATTTTATAAGGTGGTGATTTCCTATGAGTTCACAGGAATCTTAACCTCACCCCTAAACATAACATCACTGGGGTGTAAACATATCATACGAATTCATACTATTACCCACCAAATTGCCAAAACATAAAATAGTTACAAACTGCCATGAGACTGTGTTGTATAAATGTACCACCAGATCACACTAAACAAGACAGATCGACCAACCTTCTGACATTTAGTTGCAGGTAAATCTGAAAGAGACGACACAACACAACTGCACTGTGATTAAGATCTTATAATATCTGTATGAATTCAATCAATGTTGCTCTCATAGATAAATGTCAGAGTGATGGTAGTTACAATTTACTTTAGCAACAATGGATTATTCATAGATTTTCTCATTGACAGAAAGTACTGCAGTGGTGTTATGAATTTATAAATAAATAAAAGTTTAATTGAATACAAGACAGTTTTATATCAAATACAATTTTATAATGAATGAAAACCTAAACTAGTATTTAAAACACACACACACACACACACACACACACACAAAAAACGGTTACAATAATATAATAAAATATCGATGCACCAAAACGAACTAAAAGTCAACTGAAAGTCAAAACTACAATACAAAACTTCAGATATTTCAAAACAACACATTTTGGGGAGTTGTCTAAGACATAATATTAGCTGTGAAATCTTGTGAAAAAATACTGAACAGATCAGTAAATATTGTCTACTTGAAAACGCAAGGTTAATTGCCACGCTCAGCAGAAGGCCACCCCATGACATTGTGATGGAGTTTACAATAGCCTGTTTCTCTAATTAAACTGAAAGAATGCAGAAAGGCGGAGACAATATGTCCCTCACCTTGCAATTAATAAAGGAGGAATGATTGCTCTGTCAAAGGGAAAGGAAAAAAGATAAGGGAATCCATTATTTACATCCCTATTTCATCCACCAAATACCTTGGACTGACTCTGTCATTAATTTGAAGTTTACCCACAGTCATTTAGGGTCTTTAGAACCATGGTGTGATGTTCCATGAAGACAAGTAGACATTCATTCAGGATGTAACGCTAGTGTTTTTCATGTAGTATTTATTCTTAACTACTGTGTTTCTTAATTTGGATAGTTAATCCAAAAATAAAAATTGTGTCATCATTTACTCATCCTCATGCCATTGCAACCCCTTTATATGTTCTGTATATGTGAAACATAAAATATATTTAGCAGAATGTGCAAGCTTCTGTTTTCCATACAGTACACTTTTTATTGAGATGAATGTGAATGCTAACTGTTAGCAAGTATTTTATGAAGTTATACTTACATGCTAACATGGCCAGCTAGGTCACCCCTCCCCACATCTCTTTACATGCCCAGACATGTGCTTCAACTCCTTTGTGCATGAATAACTCCATCATTAGCTAATAAGTGACACCACAGCCTAATCCAACAAGCACTTTGCCTCAGAGATAAATTTTCCTGTCATGTCCTGTTAGTGACCGCCCCTGGAATGACCATTAATACCTGCTGGATCGCAGGCTGTGAGGGCTAGACAATCTGACTTGACATCTATCAACATCAGAGCGTCGTGCCATGGACCATCTGTCATGCTACAAAAAGATCAGCACAATCAGACCTAATCTTAATAATGTCCTCTGGGATGTGAGTATATGGTCCTCTACACAACATCCCAGAGGAAAAAAAGATGACCTATTAGGCCTGTGTAAATAACCCCAGTGGTTAAAGACCGGTTTGAGGGAGCTTTTCATCATGCGGTAATGCTATGAGTATGATGGCTTAGGGTGAACATGGTTATTTTATGAGCTTTGCAATCATTGACTTCCCTCTGTAGCCTCTGTTTACTGCCCCAAAGGAAGATAACGAATCTCCATAAAGAGGCCAATAAAGATCCCACTCCTGTGGCCAAAGTGGCGGTTATATGTTGTTAGAATGGCTGTTGTTAGCACGTTTATTGTTTCTCAAGGAAGTACTGAGCTACAAGCAGTCAATATCCTATCATGCAATGCAGCCCTGAACAATTGTCAGCTTTATGTTCAGAACGTGCACTTTCCGTTCATTTGTTCAGTCGTGTAAATCCTAGATTTTCAGTAACTTGTGTAACAGAAAAAATCATTTGAATAAATGTTATTAATTTCACATTATACATTTTCTAAAAATCTAGGCAAAATAATAGAATATTATAATTTAATAATATATTTTACTACTACTACTATTACTAATATTTTTGTGGGACAGGTAATTTATTATTAGTATTAGTATTATTAGTATTAGTAGTAATTTTTAGAACTAGAAATAATTACGCACCTTATGAACATTTTGGTCGATACTGATAATTCTTTATATTTGAAAGCCGATAGACGCTATATTGGCCGATAAATTTAAATCAAAATCGTAATTTTTGACAGCCTGATTACAAAAACAAGTCTCACCATTAAAAGCCATGTCCCAAACACACAATTATAACTGTTCTCATTATAATTTTTTGTAGCCTATATGTGTCTTGTCTGAATTAGTTCTCGTTAGTCATTATGGTTTCTAACGTGACAATATGATACTTGCGCTGCACATGTTGCACTTAACTGTAAGTTTTTGAAGTTTTTGAAGTGATTTAAATCATATTTCAAGCAATTCAAATACATTGTGGTATGTGCTCATCAGTGCTCAACAGTGCTCATCTATGTACACTCACCTAAAGGATTATTAGGAACACCTGTTCAATTTCTCATTAATGCAATTATCTAATCAACCAATCACATGGCAGTTGCTTCAATGCATTTAGGGGTGTGGTCCTGGTCAAGACAATCTCCTGAACTCCAAACTGAATGTCAGAATGGGAAAGAAAGGTGATTTAAGCAATTTTGAGCGTGGCATGGTTGTTGGTGCCAGACGGACCGGTCTGAGTATTTCACAATCTGCTCAGTTACTGGGATTTTCACGCACAACCATTTCTAGGGTTTACAAAGAATGGTGTGAAAAGGGAAAAACATCCAGTATTTGGCAGTCCTGTGGGCGAAAATGCCTTGTTGATGCTAGAGGTCAGAGGAGAATGGGCCGACTGATTCAAGCTGATAGAAGAGCAACTTTGACTGAAATAACCACTCGTTACAACTGAGGTATGCAGCAAAGCATTTGTGAAGCCACAACACGCACAACCTTGAGGCGGATGGGCTACAACAGCAGAAGACCCCACCGGGTACCACTCATCTCCACTACAAATAGGAAAAAGAGGCTACAATTTGCACGAGCTCACCAAAATTGGACAGTTGAAGACTGGAAAAATGTTGCCTGGTCTGATGAGTCTCGATTTCTGTTGAGATATTCAGATGGTAGAGTCAGAATTTGGCGTAAACAGAATGAGAACATTGGATCCATCATGCCTTGTTACCACTGTGCAGGCTGGTGGTGGTGGTGTAATGGTGTGGGGGATGTTTTCTTGGCACACTTTAGGCCCCTTAGTGTCAATTGGGCATCGTTTAAATGCCACGGCCTACCTGAGCATTGTTTCTGACCATGTCCATCCCTTTATGACCACCATGTACCCATCCTCTGATGGCTACTTCCAGCAGGATAATGCACCATGTCACAAAGCTCGAATCATTTAAAATTGGTTTCTTGAACATGACAATGAGTTCACTGTACTAAAATGGCCCCCACAGTCACCAGATCTCAACCCAATAGAGCATCTTTGGGATGTGGTGGAACGGGAGCTTCGTGCCCTGGATGTGCATCCCACAAATCTCCATCAACTGCAAGATGCTATCCTATCAATATGGGCCAACATTTCTAAAGAATGCTTTCAGCACCTTGTTGAATCAATGCCACGTAGAATTAAGGCAGTTCTGAAGGCGAAAGGGGGTCAAACACAGTATTAGTATGGTGTTCCTAATAATCCTTTAGGTGAGTGTAGGTGTCTCAGCTGGAAATAATCCATTATTTATCGGCTTTAATATATCGGCCAAATTTTATATATCAGCCAAACATATATCAGCCGATACCGATATGGTGGCAGATATATCATACATCCCAATAAATAACTATTGATAAACTATTAAAACCTTTTAAAATTGCAATAAAAACATTTAATTAAAAACTGCCCCCCCCAAAATTACTTCCAAGAGTAAAAAAAAAAAAACCCTGGCAGTAATATAAATGTCATAGTCTTTTTGGAAAACAAATTAATTTGCTAGTTTGCATGTTTATGAATGCATTGGTTTGTCACACATCAAGAGTTTTCATTGGGAACGCAGATCAAAAGGAACTGCTCATGGTTGTGTGGGTCTACATCCTCCTTTCATCTCGGCACTGTGTAGTGCTCAAACTGCCTGCTAGTGATGAGACCCCTCTTCACAGTTTTGTCATTTTCCTCACTCGTCGTGCTCAAGGTCAGAGGAATGGATTATTTATTGATCCAGAAAGATCAATGAAGGATCAGTGTTTCAATTACACGCTCACACCCTTTGCACATGGTTTATGTCCCCTTGCTACTGTATGTGGTGTCTTCAGCCAGACAGGTGATGCATGTCAAATCTTATAGGACTCTGATCTTAATCTAAACAGCTCATGCAACAGTGGAGTGGTGGTAGCATTGTAGATGAGGATGGCCACCCTAAGGTTTTGAGTTTAAACCCATAAAGTGCTGGGTATAAAGTCCCATAAAGTCACAAAACATGATGACCTGTGCAAATAGCAGATGGGAGTTTTACTTACTCAAAAATGTTCTGAGGGCAGAAAGGAAAATGATTGGTTTACAGCTTAAACCAATGAAACTGAAGCAAAGGCGGGGTCAAGACGTTTGAACGTGCGGAGGGAATAGTTGAACTCGGAAAACAAGACAAACAGATATTCGTGGGAGAACGCATTTATTGCAAGGTGAGTGAATTTACTATGTATTTTGTCCAAATGCAGCATCCTCTAATGTTTATTAAGATAATCAGCGAACATTATGATTACAAATAATGATCATCGTCTAAATATCGTATTGTATGCATTTTGATTCGACTGTTTCATCAATCGACCGCAACAAAGCTGCTTGGGGGTAACTTAACTGGTGTAAAACATACTTTTCCAATGCTACCTGGCTGTGTGTGAAATTGATATGAGACAACAAAACTTGTTTAAATCTCTGCAACATTTCAACGGTCAAACTGATATGCTTTCAGGGCAGTAGTAGCCTACTCAATAGATTAAAATCGCTGTTATTTTTAGTGTATTACGCGCTGCTCTGTAGTACTCAATAGATTCAAATCGCTGTTAATTTTAGTGTATTACGCGCTGCTCTCAGGGCAGGAGTACTCAATTTAGGTTTAAATCGCTGTTATTTTCAGAGCACTATGAAGTAGGGTATTCCTGCAATACTCTACTGTGTTTTTCTTGTATGTTTTAGCAGTTTATAATATTTTATAGCACTTACTATTCAATTCTGTATTTATTTTATTAATTTTCAGAGATAATTTAGTTGTTTCATTTTAAAATTGAATTGATATATTGTCATAACCAACCCCTTACCCTAAACATACACATTGATAAACCTCTTGAAATATTTATCTTAGTTTGTTTTAATATATGAGCAACTATATTCTAGTTTTAAATTCAGTTTTGTTAGAAAAATTATTTTCTGTGTATGTGTGAGACTTCAATTCATTAGCCACATTGTGGTGCATCACGTCTATTGTAGGGCTGCTCGATTATGGCAAAAATCGCGTTTCGCGGTTTCACACTTCGCGTCTTTTTTGAAGCTGACAGCGTCTTTTGTTTTTTTTTGTTTTTGTTTTTTTTTTTACATTATAATCCTATGAAGTAAACGCGTTTTCAAAAAGTACGTGTTTTCAAAAAAAGTCCCAAGCGCTTTTTTAAACACCACCTCGTCTTAGCGAGACCTGTTGTTTCCATGATAAGATGGACTTATTGTACTAGTGTCGTAGCACATGGAGTTATATGACATGAGCACAAAACTCTACCATAATATACACCATAAAGAGGCTGTGTGGGCACAGATTGGACAGATCCTTGGTTGTTCAGGTAAGTGTATCATCTACTACTTTTTAACAAAACTATCTGTTAACATTAGCTAACATTATCGTTCGCTCAGCAACAGTTATCAATACTGTAACCAGCTGATAACAAATGTCACTTTTTTGTACGTTTTTTTTTAGCACAATTCACACCCAGCGGTAGCCTAATTCAGGAAAAATATCTCTGAATGCTCCAAGGGAAACTTCGGTTGCTTCCACCTTTTACTATTGTGTCAATTCTCAGTTCTTTAGGTTAACAAGCGCCCTGTCACATGCGCCGCAGTCATCTATAACTCACTGATCAAATAAGGCTTTGGCGGGACAAAAATTCGCTTTGGCCGCCGCCAAAAAAATGTCAATGCAGGAAAAACCCTGATTTGTTTTGGGCTTTTAGGGAGGAATGAAAGTGCACCACTGTGAATGAAAGGACGGTGCATGGGTGTGACAGTGCACAATAATCGTTTTGCGTCAATTGTTTTCATAATCTTTGGAAGACTGCTGATACCAAAAGCCTTGCACATTCAAGCTTAAAATGGTCACGCCCGCTATTACGTTAAAAATAAGCTGGAAAGATAATTGAGAAAAATATTCATAATTTCCATGGGTCTTGTCTACTCTTAACATCTGTTTGTTTTAAGTTTGAATCAGGTCTTCTCCATTGGAGTAGAATTTGCCATTGGTGCTGTCACAAAAAACTAGGGTCCTAGAAATGAGGTATAGTATTGGTACTATGTGCTGCTATAATTTGGATAAACTAAGCTGATCTCTAGAATAATTATATATTCTCTATACCAGTGGTTCTCAACTCCAGTCCTCGGGACCCGTTGCTCTGCACATTTTGTATGTCTCTCTTATCTGACACACTCAGTTCAGTTCATGGAGCAGGTGTCACCAACCCTGCTCCTGGAGGGCTACTGTCCTGCAGACTTTAGGTCCAACCCTGTTCCAACACACCTGCCTGTAATTATCAAGCAACCCTGAACAGCTTGATTAGCTGGTCCAGGTGTGTTTGATTGGGGTTGGAGCTGAAATCTGCAGGACTGTAGCCCTCCAGGAGCAGGGTTGGTGACACCTGTCATGGAGTGTCTCTTAACGAGCTGATGATCTGATTCAGGTGTGTTAAATAAGGGAGACATACAAAATGTGCAGAGCAGCGGGTCCCGAGGACTGGAGTTGAGAACCACTGCTCTATACCTAATCATTGTTAATTCTTTTCAAAAACATATTGCTCATAAAAACATTCAGTAAACATAGCTGTCAGCTCCCAGGGCATTCTTCAGGGCATCACTGTTGTAAAACTAAAGCAAAGTTGTAACACAATCCCATTATATACAGTGTACAAAATATGTTTCCCCACATTTGTTCTATAGGTTGCACTTTATTTTCCTGTTCCCTATGTTATGAACTTATTATAGTAACTGGGTAATAACAAGGTACTAACCATGAACCTACCCCCAAACCTAACCTTAACCCAAGTAGTTACCTCCTATTACCTACTACTTTCTTAGTTAAGTACACTGTAAATTAGGCCTACATGTAAGTGCATATACTATAAAAATAAGTAAGACTGGAAAAACTGGAAGAGAGGGCAACTCTCTGAGAGAACAAAGGAAATTTACATTTGAACTCACTCTTGTGCACCATTCGAGACGCAATTCTCACCTCAGAATCATCCTAATCTACATCTCTTTCCCTCTTCCCCCATTCCTTCTCTCTCATGCTGAGATCACCAAAATTCACCCAATAATCTATATGGTTTAATGTGAATAATTATCATACAGTATTACACGTGTTTGGTATCATTTGAAATGTCTCAGTGCTACTGGTACATAGGTCTCATTTCCACAGAAGTAAACCAAATATGGTAATAAGGTGTGGAGAGTTTAGAGATATCTTGTCAACTGCTGTGGGTGTGCCCCCATGTAAATCAACCTCTGTCCCCAGTAGAGTCTGGGACGGTGATTAAAGGGGTGGTATAATGCCCTTTTCACAAGATGTAAAATAAGTCTTTAATGTCCCCAGAGTGTGTATGTGAAGTTTTAGCTCAAAATACCCCACAGATATTTTATATAGCATGTTAAAATTGTCAATTTTTGAGGGTGAGCAAAAAGGCACCGTTTTGTGTATGTTCCTTTAAATGCAAATGAGCTGCTACTCCCAGCACAGAGGGCGGAGCTTCAACAGCTTGCACTCACACAGACATGCATTGAAAATTTCTAAAACTTTTAGCCTTTTATGTTAAACCGGATTCAGACAATGATGGAGAGACTCAAGAAGAGGTGACAACATGTAGAATGCAACAGGACGTTTCTGAATGGTTAGTTGATGAATTTATGTAGATTATGTGAAGTTATCATCTAGTCATTGATTAGCATATGCTGTCTTGATAATCTATCTTGTTCCGGGGGCGGGGTTTATGTAAATTTTAGGGTTTGTGATGTCACTAACCTGGGAGGAATGTTGTGTAGTCCCTACCAGCCGTTTGTTGTAGTCCTTAAAAAGCGATTTCTTTCAAAGCAAATTTCTCCCTTTGCTTTGAACTTTGAGCATTGTAACTTTGCAGATGTTGCTTTTGCTCAAACAGCAACATTACACACTAACTAAAGTTAAAAAAGTGAAATCATAATCAACCACCCCTTTAATGCAAATTCCCATGTGAACTAATTTTGTTTAGTTTTAACACAATTTCTCCAAATTGCAATGATCCTGTCCATTACATCTTGCAAATCAGCTCAAATGGCCACTTTGCCTTCATATAGTCTTTAAAGAGACTAAATTAAATGAAAAGGCATTTGAAATCTAACAAAGAAAAAAGAGAAACAGCGAATGTGCATCTCATCAGCCCTGAGCCAAAAAAACTTTTCATATTCAAAGAACGAGCAGAGATTTAGTTTAGCATGTGTTTGCAGTTCATTGGGTGTTATCAATGTCTCAGGTTACGACTGTACACTCTCAGAAAGAAAGGTACAAAAGCTGTCACTGTGGCAGTACCTTTTCAAAAGGTACACCTTTGTACCTAAAGAGTGCATTTAAGTCCCTCAAAGGTACATATTGGTACCAAACGTGTACATATTAGTACCTAAATGGTACATATTAGAACCCTTTTGAAGGGTACTGTCCCAGTGACAGCTTTTGTACCTTTTTTCTGAGAGTGTAACCTATGTTCCCTGAGAACAGGGAACGAGACACTGTGTCAGAACGCTATGGGGAACGCCTCCGTGTCAACGGTGTCTGAAACACTTATCTAATCCTATTGCAATGGATTACTATAGCAATAGCTATATAGCTATAATAGCTATAGCTAAAACCTATAGCAATCCTATTGGCCGGCAACAGCCTATGACTAGTGCGACCCGGAAATATATAAGGGGAGCCTGGAGAACGGCAACAACTTATCGTCTGAAGGGGACTGTTCAGCAGGCATACCCGAGGCATGGCGAAAAGACGCAGAGTCTCGTTCCAGTGGCGGCTCCAGAGATTTTCTGTTGCAGGTGCTATGGGGATGCTCAACACTTAAAAGAAGGTGCTTTGAATTGAAAGTATACACATGCGTACATGCCCGCATTAACTGTACTCGTTCTGCGATTATAAGTAGTATATATATATACTGTATATATATGTAAAAGTATTAAACGCAAGGGATATAAACAGGGACGCAACTACCCAGAGGGGTATGCAGCAACAATTTTGGCAATCATCAATCTGGTGCACTTTGAGAGTTAAAAATTAAAAGCTCCAACCCATATTCAGTGTGCAAATTAAACAAAGAAAAATTCAAACCTCTTTTAGTTACAGTGTCTACATTACACTACTACATAATAATAGTTATAATATTAATCCCATGATAGTAATAGCCATATATTGTAAATGCACTGAAAAATAAAGGAAACTTCCATAATTAATTTTGTACTAATTTATATATTTGAAAGAGTATATTTCTATACTTCACATTAAAGATGTGATTGGGCCAGCCCAGTGTCAATCAAGAAAAGAACCAATGGGCCGCTGAGCTACGTGTTTCATGGGGTGTCAGAAAAAAAAAAAAACTAACGCTGACTTTTTTTAACCAATGCATTACACCGGCACTAACCCATGCGCCGCCAATTAAGCAAAACAAAACGAATGGGCCGCCGATGTACTAGTTTTATGGGCCGTTAAGACAAAAAAAAAAAGTATGAGATGTATCGGCCCAAAAAGCACGTCGGCCCACCGGGAATCTCCCGGTAGTACCGATGGCAAGTAGCCTACATGCCTGGACGTCACACTTTAAATCCTACCTGTTGCTGTAAATAATCCACTTATTTACAGTAGCTGCTGACACATCAATTGACATGCCATCTCCTTTTCCTCTTTCTTTTTCTATTTTTAGTCCCCGACAGCTTTTTTGCTTTATCCATCTTTTTCGACGACAACTCACTAACGTTACTCGTTCCTGCTCGCTCAGCGCTCATGGCCTTTATATGATATCTATGCTCATGGCGACCGCGCCCGTGCCCGCCCGCGCGCGTCCGCTCGCTATTTTTAAATGATTATTTAATTCCTATTTTAACAACATGAAAAAGACTATTCAAACATGACATTAAAATATAAATATAAAAAAATTACAGACATTTCTTGGGGGTGCTGGGCAGGTGCTATGGCTATTATAGGGGGAGCTACAGCACCACCTAGCTCCCCCCTGGCGCCGCCACTGTCTCGTTCCCTGTTCTCAGGGAACATATGTTACAGTCGTAACCTGAGACATTCCCTTTCGAAAATGGGGAACGAACACTATGGGGAACGATCTACCCATGCTGCCATGCTGAGGGGAGTGCATGCCAAATTATGGCTGTGACAAAAAATTTCAGTTTCACTGAAATGCCAAAAACACTCCCCCTTCGGGTCACATACAAGATGTCAGTGACGGTATTCCCTACGGCCACTGCCCAAGCTATAAGCCTCAAAGAGGCCTCAGATACAATGAAGGCCTACCAAGGCTGCTCAAGACTTTGGAACCAACAACTTCCGTGGAAGGGGTTCCTTTACGGGAATATGGCCAGGGGTCCAAAGGAAACCCATCCAGTCACTTTCTAAGGGGGACATGAAAACAACCCCACATGCCACCAGGGAGGCCGACCTGGTCTAATTTAATGACCTAGTCTTGCCAACAACCTGTCTAAACAGAGTCTCTAACATATTTTGCCTCACTTGTGGAGGCATCCAATAGGGAGGACGGCAGATAGTGGCAGTGATCGCTCACAGACCGGATCATAGAGACGGGCATCCTGGAGAGTAGAACTCAGCATAACGCTTTCTAACCCTTGCGAACGAGGGAAGTAACTCTACCCAATCCTGGATCTACACAGTGCTTTAAAGCCATGTGGAGGCTAGGCACTCTGAAAGGGACCCTTAATCAGGGAGCACCTCCAGCTCTAGAGCTGATCTAACAGGGAGGCCTCGTGAGAGTCCTTCGACCTTCCGACCAGAATTAGGGAGCTAAGTATTCATACGGAACGATCCTCGGATAGATTCTGAAACAGTATATTCAAACCTGATAAGTATTGACCAGGCTCTGGGCTAGGTTTTGCCTTTGCAATGCTAAGCATCCAACTTGTTGGGGATCCGCCTACAAGGGGACCTGTCAAGGCCTAACTATTTGATAGCGGAACTGTTAGCAGAGCTAGCCACAGAAGTCAGGTGCTCTCACAGACATCTCTGTGGGCCTGGTTATACTTATTTCACATTGCCAACAGGCAGTGTACTCAGCAAAAGTGCTATCGACCCTTTAAAGCAAGGGAAGTACACTCTTACGCTACCGGATTATCGAGGAGGCCTACTGAAAGGCCTACAGCTTCGACTTTCATGGACGTCAGCCCGGGCAGTGCTTTTTAAACAGATTCTCTAGTATTACTTGCCTTACTTGTGGAGGCATCCGATAGTGAGGACTGCAGATAGTGGCAGTAATCACTCACAGACCGGATCATAGAGACGGGCATTCTGGAGAGTACAACTCAGCATAGCGCGTTTCTAACATTTTCTACTAAACCCAAGGAAATGGAGGCCATAATAAATGGCCAAGGACATTCAACCCTATGACTTGAATTATTTTATTCAAGGGGCTCAGCGGAAAAAATCCTTTTTCAATTTCAAGGCCTAACTGGATAAACTAACCACAATACTCAGCTCTAAAGGGTGGAGGCCTGAGCATACTGCTTCTTACTTTCTAGAGAGAAAAGGCCTGACAACACCCATGAGATATCTGCATGGGAGGCTTTTTGAAGATAGCCTGCTACCTATGCTGCTATCTACCCTGTAACGCCACTAGCATTTTTACGCCTAATGCAAAAGGCAGGCCTTGGCTAGACAACTCTTGTAGTAAGAGGAGTCCAGTACTAGGAAAACTAGATTTACAGGAATAAATTATCCTGATGGGCTCTAGCTCTAAGGAACCTACACTAGGATACTGAGAGGCTCGAGGCGAGAATGCTTAGCAAACCGCCACCAACAGATAAAGGACCAAACTACCATTTAAAGGACCAAACTACCATTTAACTTAGACTGCGTGGTGATCGTGCAACATCAAACCCTGCAGGTTATAAAGCGTTTTAGGTATCCTGTTAGTCCTCATCACTTCGAGAAAACCAAACAAAACAAAAAAACCTGAGAAAATATTTACAGATGATTGTACTGTATACCAAAATATAATGTTGTATGAATCATGTATGTTGATTATGGTCAGACAAATCTAGAGAGAGCGTTGGAAATTTAAGTCTGTGTGGACAAACATTTGCTTTTACTGTTTCAGCCCCCCTCTTTCTTACCCCAAGGACCATTTGGAATTCCTAAAGGTAGAGATGCTGATAGTGCTCAAGGCCTGTAGGCCGAAATGTGTGTATATCGGGGGTCTACGAATTTTCACACCTTTAGTACAATGAGGAAAATTGTAATTATCTGATTGGTCAATTTGAACGTCTCAAATTTGGGTTAGTCACATGGTCAAGGAAGGAATAAAAGATTGTAATAGTTGCTCTGGCCCTTTTATTCTCTGGCTCTCTTTCTTGGGGAACTCTTTCTTTGGCTCCTCTTTTCTTTGTCTCTTACTCTTCATTCTCCCTCTCTTACTATCTCTCAGGTAACATTTTACATATGCTGGGTACAATTAATGGTAGAAGTTTTTATCATCTCATCTATTTTGTAGCCATTTTAAGTGTATCCATAACCATATATTGTCATTAAACCCTTTCAATTCCAAATAATGTGCTAACTAGTTTTGATTTGGTATTGGTTTTGAAGGGCTACCTATTGCAATACAATATTGTCACACTATAGCAACGCACTCCCACATATGTATCTATTGTAACTGTGTTTATTTCCATCTTTGGTAAATAGAAGTGGGTGGTAATAGACAAGAAACAGTTTTCTACTATCTTACTGATAATCAAGTATAGCGTCTGTAGACCTGACAGAAACGTTCCTTTAGTCATTCGGCAGTCCTACAGACTGAACCCTAATCCACTCTTAGAAAATAAGTAGGAACCCTGTTTTACCTTGCTGTTACTGTCTTTTCATTCATTGACTGTTATGGAGATTCTCTGTATAAGAACAAAATGAAAGAACAAACGTTGATTGTAAATAATCAGTTCACTAATTATATTTTTTTTATTGAAAGATCTTTTAATATTAGTCCAATATTACAATAAAATAATACAATAACTTTTTTTATACTATTACAAAACAGCACGTAATACACTAAAAATAACAGTGATTTAAAGCCATATTGAGTACTCCTGCCCTGAAAGCAGCGCGTTATTCACTAAAATAACAGCGATTTGAACCTATTGAGCACTCCTGCCCTGAGAGCAGCGCGTAATACACTAAAAATAACAGCAATTTTAACCTATCGAGTACTCATGCCCTGAGAGCAGCGCGTAATACACTAAAAATAACAGCAATTTTAACCTATCGAGTACTCATGCCCTGAGAGCAGCGCGTAATACACTAAAATAACAGCAATTTTAACCTATTGAGCACTCCTGCCCTGAGAGCAGCGCGTAATACACTAAAAATAACAGCAATTTTAACCTATTGAGCACTCCTGCCCTGAGAGCAGCGCGTAATACACTAAAAATAACAGCAATTTTAACCTATCGAGTACTCATGCCCTGAGAGCAGCGCGTAATACACAAAAATTACATTGATTTGAATCTAGTGAGTACTGCTGCCCTGAGAGCAGCGCGTAATAGGCTACACTAAAATAACAGCGATTTGAACCTATTAACTACTAATGCCCTGAGAGCAGTCCGTAATACACTAAAATAACAGCGATTTGAACCTATTGACTACTACTGCCCTGAGAGCAGTGCGTAATACACTAAAATAACAGCGATTTGAATCTATTGAGTACTCCTGCCCCGAGAGCAGTGCGTAATACACTAAAATAACAGCATTTTGAATCTAATGAGCAATCCTGCTCTGAGAGCAGCGTGTAATACACCTATTGAGCAGCGCGTAATACACTTTGAATCTATTGAGTAGCCTAGTCCTGCCCTGAGAGCAGCAAATAATACACTAAAATAACAGCCATTTGAATCTATTGAGTGCTCCTGCCCTGAGCGCAGCGCATAATAGGCTACACTAAAAATAACAGCGATTTTAATATATTGAGTACTCCTGCCCTGAGATAAGCGCTAGGGCGGGAGTCCGGGAGATATATCATTTTGACCGTTGAAATGTCGAGGAGATTTGAACGAGTTCTGTTGTCGCATATCAGTTTCACACACAGCCAGGTAGCATTGGAAAAGTATGTTTTACACCAGTTAAGTTACCCCTAAGCAGCTTTGTTGTGGTCGACTGATTAAACAGTCGAATCAAAATGCATACAATACGATATTTAGACGATGATCATTATTTCTGTGCATTTTAATGTTCGCTAATTATCTTAATAAACGTTAGAGGATGCTGAATTTTAACAAAATATATAGTAAATTCACCCACCTTGCAATAAATGCGTTCTCCCACGAATATCTGTTTGTCTTGTTTTCCGAGTTCAACTATTCCCTCCGCACGTTCAAACGTCTTGACCCCGCCTTTGCTTCAGTTTCATTGGTAAAAGCTGTAAACCACTCATTTTCCTTTCTGCCCTCAGAATTTTTTTGGGTAGCCTAAGTAAAACTCCCATCTGCGTTGAAATACGTACATATAGTGTGGTTGGGATGCTGGTGCCAGAGTCACAAAAATATTTTTCTTTGAAAGAAGAAAGTTCTTTATCTTAAGAGCTTCTTTAATATTTTCTTTCTTTCTTTCTTTCTTTCTTTCTTTCTTTCTTTCTTTCTTTCTTTCTTTCTTTCTTTCTTTCTTTCTTTCTTTCTTTCTTTCTTTCTTTCTTTCTTTCTTTCTTTCTTTCTTTCTTTCTCTTTTTTTCCCCCTAAGATGAAAGTTACAGGCTTTGGTGCTATCTGGTTAAATTATGTTTTTAGACGGATATGCACTGATCAATTCATTTAAAAACACCCCAAAGGCCATGTTTTTGAACTGCCAGCAGACAACCATAATAATCAATAAACATGCAGATTATTTACATTGCGACTTGCCTGACATGAGTTCAGTACTCAAAACAGTTTTGTCTTTAGAACAAAGTTGTCTTTAGATCTTGAGGGGAAGAAAATAAGAACATTCTTAAGAAATGTTTTGGGAATGCACACTATATTCTAACTTTATTCTTAAATTCATGAATCCATCCCTTGGTGTCCCTGCCAGGCTTCTAGTAGTTTAACCACCAAGCCGTTTCATGGCAAACAACATGCTATGTTCCACTAGGAAGAAAAGCATCAAACGGGCACTAGCAGCATAAACCAGCTTGAACCTAAATGTTCTGATAACCGAAGATAGCCATAATCCCTGAAGAAGGACCATAGGGAGATTGAGTTGGCCATGTTAACCAGACAAACCTTGATCCCTTGGATTAGACAAGCATGCAATTTGCTGATCCAATGCCACATTCCAGACGAAGTCAAGGTGGGAATAAACAAGAAGTTTCCCCCTTATGACCTCAGACAACTTGTAACTTGGAATTCTCCCACCTGCACTTATATGGGACATTGCTTAGGTCCAGGGGTGTCAAATCATGCTCCTGAAGGGCCACCATCCCTTTAGTTTAGCTATAATCCTAATGAAACACACTTGAACCTGTTAATCAAGGTCAATCTCCTTGACTTTACAAATCAGACGTCCAACCTCGAGCCCCATTCCAGTGGTTATTTACAAATAGGATTTGGGAGGATTCCAAGTTCTAGAGTGTATGGAACACATTATAAGTTGATCTTTTCAGCAGGGTGGTGGGCAAAAAAAAAAAAAAAAAAGATAAAAACAATTTCCTAGAAGCACTTGAAGCTGTGAAGAGAGAATACCATTTCACTTGATGGCTGACAGCTCCTGGAGTTTTGGCAGTTGTTTGACAGCACTGTATCTGTGGCTTGCCCTTGGTCAAAAGCAACATTGACTGAACGATTAATTCTCATAGTATGTGTCCTTGCTTTCCCAGCCTTACTCACAGGTGAGATGAATAAGGGTGCAGTTCGTTTTTAATGAGGAACTCTGATGCTAAGAGTCCTCTCACAATCTCATTAACCTGTCTGGGAAAAGAGGACATCGAATGAGGGCCATTAATTCTCCAATCTTTCATTTCAAGCATGTTGCTTGGCAAAATTTTTATAATCAGCAACTGTAATGTGATCTGGATTCATGTAATTACTTTTCTTCATGACAGAAGACCAGCTACAGCCAACAAGTTACACTTGATATACCCTTATCAAAATGGTCCAGAAATTATTAATCGTTACATTAAAGGGTTTTACCTTTTCAGTCATAATCTGAGAACATTTCCTTTCAGCACAATTCAAAAAAGTCAATTATAGCATAGTAGGTAAAGGTCTAGGCTTGTGTTCCAAAGACTCTAAGTTAAGTCCATGAATTGTTGCCAAGCTCCTTTGTTCATTGTTATTGATGAAGGAGCTTAAGCCAAGGTTGCTTTGGATGAAAAGAAATCTTTGTAAAATGATGATTAACTAAAAAAGGTCTTTCATCAGAATGAAAACCAATATGGTGGTGGTGGCAGTCACGTCACCAAGGATTTGGGCTTATTCATATTCAAAAGTGGTGAATCACAATTGGTTAAGAGACAAATAAAACCAACTGGCATCACTAATTGCAAGAGGGACACATTTATCTTGTTGTAGTTGTATTTTTTGGAAAACCAAGTTTTACTACTTAACTACTTTGTGCTATACTCACTATTGGGGATGGAATTGTCCAAGTTCATGTTAGTCATTGCTGATCAGTATTTTCTATTACATCTTAAGTAAAAAAAAAAAAAATGTAACCAAAGGTGATTTCTATTCCCGTTATGAGGAACCACTATTTATAAGCCAATATTTACCAAAGGAAAGCCTTTTTTTTTCTGTCTATTGTGAGAATATGTGCATCAGGTACCCAACACCAACTGATTCATCTCATTGTGAGTTTAAGAATTGAATGTAATTAATTTAGCTTCCTTGGCCAGAGTGCAGAAACACCGTTTTACTGCAGTCCTAGTAATCAGATTTTCAGTTAAAGTGCCTGGTCAATCATTTGTGATTGAATTTGACACTTCTATGGGTGAATTGCCTGTGAAAGCGAAGGTTTAACTTTAACTGGCAATATATCAGGGTTATAAAACTGTAATGCACATGATGAGGAAGATATATGAAACATCCACATCTTTATTACATAATGTATGTCAAAACCTCTGGTCTTGATTACCATACTCTTTAATTTAAAAAAAAAAATAGTTTCTGGATGTTGTCTCAAACGGCATACATATTGATTGTGTATAATGGTTAAATATTTTTTATATATTTTTAAGGAAAGAAAATATGTACACACACACACACACACACACACACACACACACACACACACACACACACACACACAAAATGTTATTAAAATTAAAGTTATTATATATTATTAATTATGTTCTCTTTGTAAAAAAAAAAAGTTTTCTTCTTTATATCACCAGGATGTTTTTATCACCCTGACATTTTTTTTACTTTATGGTACTAAAACACAGTATATCAAAATTAATGTTATCACATACATTTAAATGTTCATCACAGAAGAGGTGTATTCAAGTCACTGTATTTATTAATTGCATTTTTAATGTATTTTGGAATAAATAGCCTACATATAAAGGGAAAAAAATTGTATAAAATTTTCCAAGATTATTTCCCAAGTGCATATTACAAGAGGCACTTTTGCGGACTGTTGAGGGAATCAGGGACTCAAAACACATACTGTACACTTGAGACATGAGGTTGCTTAATGATGACACCCACACCCAGGTTGCACACCTGATGCCTTGCCACCAAGCCCTTTCTAAGCATCCCATCTCATGACTAATACATAACTTCCTGTGTAGTACATGGTGGTTCAGAGTTTTTGAAAAGTCAGCAACTTGCTTAGGGCAATTAAATGGAAAGGGAATAAAGCTCCCATGTGCTTGAGAGAGGTTACTGGTTCGCCTAATAAAAACACTTACGCAGGACAATATCTGTACAAATGCAACAGAGCTGAGGCCATGGATTGAATTAATTCAAGGCTGCACAAGTGTGTGCTGTTTCCAAGAAGGTCAGCACAGCAGTGGTGCACGTGATGAAAGCAGACTGCTACGAAAGCACGCCGATATTTTGAGTCATGACTCTCATTTTCGCCTGGACATGCAGCCAATTTGGGCGAATTTCCTGAAATGACCCCACCGAACCTCTGCCCTCCTTCACTCTGATCTTTTCTTACTGGATTTCTCTGTTTTATAGCCTATAAACCTCAACCTTTCGTTACGCATTCGGTGCACAATGGACTGTATGACATAAATTATTCAGAATGGCCTGCTGTATGCTGTCAGCAAATCCCAAACTGAGGTGCTGTTAAGCGATTTCAGGCTGAGCTGGGTCTATTTCAGGGTGTGTAATTCAACACAGAGTGAATAAATATCCCTCCCTCAAGATGGATGCAAACAAATGCATAAACGATTTTCAAATGAACACAAACAAAGACGTCAGTGTTGGAGGAACAGCCAGCATCTATTCACTGTCATTTCACAAAGAATCAGGTTATGTGCACCATGTATGTGGTTACATCACATAACATTTTTAGAATGATTAAATCAAAACTTTTGCTGAATACAGTATAAAAGTTAAAAATCAAATGAAACCAACATAAATACCAAAATTGGTTACACTTTATTTTGATAGTCCCCTTTAAAAATACTGCTGACTATAAGTAACGTTGCACCTACATGCAACTTTTGCAACTTTCATTACGTCAACTAACTCTCATTAGAGTATTACTAGAATATTAGTAAACTAGTAGGGTCAGGGTTAGTGGAGTAAGTTGACATGTACTTGCAAAGTCAGTAGAATGTCTGTTGGGGACCAACAAAATAAAGTGTTACCCAAAAATTTAAATTCTAAGAACTTGGCTCATGTTTTAAACTAGATTATCGTGAACACTTTGCCACTGATCCTCATTCCCTTTGTGTAACTGAAATCAAAGTTAATAATTTTGTATTAAAACATACAAGAATATTTGACAAGAATCTCAGATTATCGTTGAAAAACAAAGCTGAGCTCCGGCACTCTCAGTAACTTATGTAGAATCATGCCTAAGGTCAGTCTCATATACGAAGCTGCTCTTCTAAAGGGCAGAACGAACCCCCTCAGTGCAGTAATAGCACCTGCTCTCCCTGGCAATGACCTCTCTTTCAACCAGCACACCAACAGCTGCTACAGTCTTACCCTTTATAGACTACATAACCTCCAGCTATTCTAACTATCGGACATTGTGATGGATGACATCTTACATGCAAAACTAGAGCACCAACTTGCACCTCCACAAGTCATGAAAAATGCAGTTATGACAAAGCAGGCAAATGAGAGACGATACACTTTCCCAGCGGACGCAAACAAACGGATGTTTTCCCCTATTTCGTAACTCATTTAAAGTGGTTTTAACTTATCCTGCAATCTTATGTTTGTTTAACTAGGAAGATAATATTGGTCCATTCAGTATATAACTAGAATAAGAGTCAAATGTGGGGAAAGTTTTCCAAACTTTGTGCTGTTCCTTACTGTGTGGTAGCACCTGCGGCCCTGAAGCATCCTTTCGTTGGGATAGAAAGTTCCCGGGTCATTTTAGTCAAACTTTAAAAGTTTGAAAAGCACATTTTAGGGTGGATTGTTTTGTAAACTTGTCACAATCAGATGCATATATATATATATATATATATATATATATATATATATATAGACTATACTAACCTAGTATAGATATACAGATATATAGATATAGATAGATAGGCTATATAGAGGGTCCAATTCTCACTATTAACTAACTATTAACTATGACTTTTGCCTCAATCAGGGTCAGTGTTCCTTAATGAACAAAAATTACTATGTATTTGAAATAGAAATTACATTGTGACTGTCTTTAATTTCATTTTGAATAAATTTAATGAATAAAATCATCAATTCCTTTCAAAATGAAGGAATAAAAGCATCAATTCCTGAATGAATGAATGAATGAATGAATGCTACTGATTCCAAACTTTAGAACTGTAACTAAAAATGTAATAGAGTTACATAAAAATCCCTGATGTTTAAAATGCAGCCTATTTGTAATGCACTTCCAAGCCATGAACTGGTTTTATCCAAATACATAAATTCTGGTGACTTTGTCATTGCAACAGATCCATATAGGGATAATGCAGCCTGATCTCATGAAATGCGTCTCTATAGCACGCATTGTATTTATAGTGCAATATATAGTTTTTTTTTTTTTTTTTTTTTTTTTACGTGCATGTGATACGCAGTTTTCACATGCATATGATACGCACTTTATGGCGTGTAATACGCACGTACCCCACACCACTAATCCTACCCAAGGGGTTTACAGTGCGTATCATATGCACATAAAAGCTTATTTTCGTGTATAAATTGCACGATAAATACAATGCGTGCTACAGAGACGCATGTGATCGGGTTGGATAATGGCTTTACTGACACATGCCTAGAGGACCTAGTTGAAAAAATTTCAAGTGACAAAACTTTTTATATATGATTGCTTTGATTGGAGCATGATGGCTATGCAGGCCTCTCATGTGACTATAACACCATCAAGCGTTTTCTTTTCTTTTCTTTTCTTTCTTTTTTTTCAATACACATTTAGACACACTTCAGAGCGCAGACACACACAGCTCTATGACACCAGACCAATTATCCCTTTCAAGTTGCTGGAGAAGTTTTAGAAAGTGCTTGGCATTTTCATGTTTCAAAGCAGCTACTGTGACCTCTAGGCTATGTCCTTGTTTTTGAGTTTGGAAGAAATCAGAAGGAGATTTGTCACACTCCACTTTCTAGTCGTCTTCTCTTCTTTTGGTTCTCATTGACGCATCTGTAGTGGTGTTCAAGTGCTGTACGTTCTGTACAACAAAACCTCAAACCGTGTAGGCTGCAATCCTGCGGGCAACCACGGCCCGTCGTGTATTCATTAGACTTTGGACTGCATAGCAGATGACCTCCTACATCAGCGGGAGATTCTGGATTATGAGCCTCTTCTGTGCTGTACTGGACCCTAAAATATAGCCCAAGGGCTGCGCGCAGCATATATTTCAATAGTCTGGAAGTGGAAAACACAGTAGGTGATTCACTGAGAAAAACTTTGTGTTGTACAAAAATTGTACAAACAATAAGAACACGGGAAGCCCTTTTTTCTTTAGAGAGAAAAAATACTGCTAATTTTCAAAAGCTAGACAGTATTATTGTTGCCTACTTTAAAAACTTCATAAAGCACACAGCATTTACACTGCCTGACATCCTGCTGGTTTTCTCACAAAGACTTCCATTTGTACCCACACATCAGTGGCCATAAAGAAGAGAAATTGTACAATGTAGAGTGGAATGGTTGGTTTGAGTACCTGCTGAAAATACACTTAAACCAGCTTGGTTTGCTGGTTTTAGCTGGTCAAGCTGGTTTTGGTTTCCAGCTGGCCTAGTTAGTGAACATGGCCAAGATGGTGTCTAGCTGGTTGGCCACCTGGATTCCCTGGACATAAAAATAATAATTCTTTGACTGAGCCTAATTCAGATGTGGCAGCGTTTTACTTTACATACAACTAAATTGTAATCTCAACTTGAATATCTTTGGTAGCAGAAACAGTTATATTATTGTGTAATAATTATTCATATAGTCGCAATGCAAATGGATTAAGTAAACAAGTATTTTACCAATTAAATAGATTAAACCAGCCTGGTTTGCTGGTCTTAGCTGGTGCTAAAATGTACTTTGCCAAGTCAAGTTAATTAATTTATTTAATGTTTTATTTGTATGGGGACAGATACAATAAACATATAAAACTGTGACAACAGCAATTCAATGCGTGTATCATAGTGCTTGTAGCTTGTAAGGCTGGAAGCTTACACTGCTATTTTGAACCAATAATCGGAACAAAAGGCAGTTGAAGGATAACGTGTATAATTCAAATATTTATCTGACTCCAATATAATTAATCTGACTCCATTAAAGTTGTTGTTATTCTTTAAAGGTAAAAGTCTTCCTTAGAACTGATAGGAAAACGTAGGATTTAACCTGAACGTTTAGATAACGAAAGTTATAATCACTTTAGCTTTCAACATAATCAGTGATAAAAGGAAAGATTCTCAAAGCCTTTAAACTAAAGCAAGCAAAGTTATTTATTAAGTTACATGTTTAAATATACAGACAGTAGAATGGAACAACATACTGTATAGAAACTTAGTTGTAACAAATAATGCACTGTCGTGCAGAAGAGACCGTAATAGTCTTTCTTGTAGTATGAGGTTACGCACCGGTGTGTGGGAGTGGCAGGGTTAAAGCCTTTCTCCCAGATCAACAGTTACCTTTCCTTCTTATACCCTGAGCAAAGCATTGTTAAACATGAGTGGAATACCAACACCAAACCCAACCGACAGGAAACCAAAAGATGAGGCAAATGGGTAGTGATCAAGATGGGGAGAAGAACATTAACATATTCTCCTCAATGCATGTTTAACCAATAGTACCTAGATTGTACATTAGGATACTTTAATATCTCTATTAAGTTCACCACCATTCATTTCAGTTTACAGGCTGTCAGATGAGACCAAACATGGCATAGTTACATATTAGAACACACTAGTAAATAAACAGTATGTAGTTGAAAGAACATGCCCTGTGAAGCAAATGGTACAGGCGTGTCATTGAGGTGCAAACGACTCTGTCTCTCCCGACAGAACCATCCTGTGCCTGGAGTGTCCCAATAGTCCTCAATCAGCATATTGATGAAACCCTTGTACTAGATAGGCATTAGCATACTGTGATGATGAAGGCCATTGTGCCACGTTTAATTCACATGTATACCTTTAAAAGGCTTTTTGAAGTACTAGGGCAGTAAAGAGTTCTGCCCATATTTGCTCAGCCAAGCTAAAGCTTATTTGCAACACTTGTCCCTAGAAGGGCTTTTATAAATTACAGTTACAACAGCAAACAAATCCAAAGAGAAAAAAAGGGAAGAAAAAAAAAAGAAAAAAAAAAGAAATCTAAACATGAGTACAAGTTTGTTGCTAAATTAACCAAGCCTTAGTGGCTTTTAAAAAAAATATTAAGACTTGCAGCAGATTTTAAATAATCAGGTAATGAATTCCATAATTGTACACTCTTCACTGAGAGGACAGTCTGAGCAAAGGATGTTTTACAAAATGAAATTTTACAATTTACCTCAGAGCCTGCTAAATGGTATTAAGATTAGTTATAGAGTCCAAAAATGGCCAGGCTCGTTAAGCTTGGGTGCTTCTTCGTTCCTCGCTTCATATCTGAAAATTTGACAGATGCCAGATCTAATAATCCTGATAATTGATCTCTGTCTAATTTGGTTCTTCAAACGAATTTGTAGATTTGATTAAAATATCTGAATTAAGTTCCAGTTCTAGATTACTGTGCATTCTTGTGCTCATTGGAAAGGGCAGACTTACGCAATGCAGTGATTGGCTGGCGACAAGACAGCAACGTAATGACATCATATTTAAAAACATCACAGACCTAACGAAAAACGTGAATTTCTGAACTTTTATAAGGAAACAGCCAAGCGACCAAAATGACATAAAAGTTATAATCGATAAATGAAATGTGTACTGTTAGTTACATGATTCCCAATTATTTCCATTATTTCATGATTTCTAGTATACAGGCTTTACATTTCTATTTCAATTTATCCCAAGCAGGTTTGAACTTACAGACCTGTTTCTATGACAGCAACGGGTTGAGCTTAGAGGAACTTAACAATCCTGGATCATGTCAAATTGTCAACAGTAAAATCCAGATAACTGAGTCTTTTTCTTAACATAACTAAATTCTAATCTCAACTTAAATACCCTGGGTAGCAGAAACAAAGAAATGTAGTTATATTGTTTATATAAAAATATTTCCAATGCAAATGAATTAAGTAAGCATCTCTTTTACCAATTAAATAGATTGAAAATTTAGATCCAAAATTTCCCAAAGCGTGCATTGGCTCAACACAGTTTAATCGGTTTTATTCATCAGGGTGAGCTGTTTTAATTTTGTCTATAGAGTGAGTTTTTAGCCTAGCATTAACCGCATTGCAGGATAGGGTTGTGATCTTGTAAGGTACAGAGTCAGGCAAGAGACAGGTAGGAATTGAACGGTGAATAATTGAAGTGCAAGGCTAATGCTTCTTGCAACTGCTGGGGAACTCAGAGGCGAGGGCTGCTGAGTAATTCTGGACCTGAGATGAGATGTCAAGGGTGACATGATATCCATGAAAACAAATCTGTTGAGTCAGAAACAACAGCTCACTCCACAGCCAAAGCATGCTAATGAAAACAGAGAGCGTGACAGTGTGGATTCGCTCTCTCCTGCAGGCACAACAAATGTAAAGCCACACAACCACAGCTGAATGTATCCGATGCTTTACCTGCAGTTCTATATTAACCCTTGTGCGTCCTTAAGGACATTTTTGTCCTTTTCGGTTTTGTTTTTTACTTTATCACTTTGCCTGTGTTAATGCTAACTGCATAAAATTTGGCACGGGTGTGCATTTTTATTGGAATTTTACTATTTCATCACCATTTCCTTTAAAAAATCTATTTTGCACTTGTTACACAAAATACTTCCTCTCAGCGCCTTTTGGACAAAAGTGGCCCCATTGAAACCCATTAAAACAGCATTTTTTAATCCCTGTGCCGTTTAACTATAAAATGATGCAATCTTTTTTAACAGGCTTTCATTCTGTTGGCAAGGCTTCAAAATGTAAATTTGTACAATTTTATATCAGATGGTGCCATTTTTTCAGGTTAGGCCCATAAAGCAAATACTCGCTTTATTCCTGTTTTCTGCTTCGGCATATTATAGAGCCAATTGGATAAATTATGCAACAATAATTGTGTGGGTTTGTTGGTATGGATGTCTAAGTGTGGTTTGTATGTGTGTAATAAAATAAAAGGTGTGTTTGTGTGCTTGTAATATTTGAGAGAGAAAAACTCAACTGCAAATCGAAAATCCAATCGCTGTGTTCACCAGTGGAGTTTTGCTGGCATCCAATGGGGAAAGTCTGGTACTGCGCCCAAACAAAATCTTACTCAAAGCTTATTTTTTGAGATATCATCCTCAAATTCAGAACACAACCTGTTTAGATTTATGGCTTTGAATTTATATCAGTTTTAGAGTTCCAAATATTTCATAAAATATATATTTTATAAAAAATATTGATTATAATGTTCATAAATATTTTTCATAAACTTAAACTTCTATAACATTTTTTTGGTTGCACTTTTTTCACTTCAACAACAATCTTCCAAGGGCCTTCTTTAAAATGAGACCAAACTTAAGTATTTGCTCCCAAGCATAACATTTTTATGAGAGTTTTTTGACTTGGACATTTTTGTCCACTTTGGACCTATGTGTAAGGTTTTTTTTTTTGTTTTTTTTTTGTTAATGTTAACTGCATGAATTTTGAGCTATTATAGAGCCAATTGGATAAATTATGCAATGATAATTGTGTGCGTGTGTTGGTATGTGTGTTATATAAAAAAAATGTGTTTATGTGCATGTGTGTGTTTGTAGTATTGAGAGAGAAAAACTCAACTGCAAATAACAAAGCCAATCGCTGTGTTCACCAGTGGAGTTTTGCTGGCATCCAATGGGGAACGTTTGGTACTGCGCCCAAACAAAATCTTACTAAAAGCTCATTTTTTGAGATATCAACCTCAAATTTGGAACACAACTTATTTAGATTTATGGCTTTGATTTTCTAGCCGTTTTAGAGTTCAACTTGTTTCATAAAATATATATTTTATATAAAATAATATTCATAAATAATTGTCATAAACTTAAACCTATATAACTTTTTTTTTTGATTTACTTATAAAAAAATGTTTACTTCAGCAAGTTGAATTTAACTTCAACTTTTTATGACAATTTTTTGACATGGACATTTTTGTCCTCTTTGGACCTATGTGTAACTTTTTTAAATTGATGCACAAGGGTTAAAGTTATACTGTATACTGTAGCTGTATACTCAGTTCTCGTGCATGCGTCGTGGCGCTTTCGTGAACTCACATCAGAGGCCCACACAGAAGAAAATGAATAGTTGAATAAAGTCGTAATTTTAGGGTGTTTTTTTTTTTGCACACAAAAAGTATTCTCGTCACTTGATAAACTTAAGGTTGAGCCACTGTAGTCACTTGGACTATTTTAACAATGTGTTTACTAACTTTTCTGGACCTGCAGAATGAAATTACATAGGAGTGAGACAGCTCTCAGATTTCATCAAAAATATCTTCATTTGTGTTCTGAAGATGAATGAAAGTCTTATGGGGTTGTAACAACATGAGGATGAATAATTACTGACAGAATTTTCATTTTTGGGTGAACTAACCCTTTAAGGTATAGGACACCTGCTTTTTATGAAAAATGCTGTTGATTAAAATATAAATTCACAGAAAAATATAAATCCTGCCTTTTAATAATTAGACTTTTGACTTAAGACATCTTAGTTTCCAAGATATAATCCCTTGTGACAACTAGCCTAATGATTATTAGCATTTATGAATATGAATCATTGCAAAGGGCACAGAACATTTGTCCTTCAGGTAAATATTACAAGGAAAAACATCTTCAATTGAATGAAAATCACAATTATATCGTTTCACATCTTCTTTTTAGGTTAAATCTAGATACATTTACATATAAGCTCCAGAGAGAAACATATGTCAATGTCCAAAGAAATTTGCTATTAAAGGTAGAATATAATGTGTGGCAAATAGAGTTATGTGCTGGAATAAAAATATCATCCTTTTACTGCTAATAAAATGGCGGTACAATTTTTTTCAGTTTTCATACCTCACTTGAAATGATTCTGCTATTAAAATTCCCCATTGTTCTATTGTTCAGAGTAGCTTGCGGCAGAATGAATAGTTTGAATAAAAAAAGAAGGAAAATGATTGTTGGTGCCATAGATACTTTAAAATACAAATGAAAAAATGCTTGCATGCACTATAACAATAGTGTACAGTCAGATTTTTTTAACTGGCTCCATCCCTCACTTGACTTGTCCGTTTATTTGTTATGTTTGCTCGTTAGTTATCATTTACCCTCATGTCATTCCAAACCTGTTTGACTTTTTATCTTCTTGGAAACACAAAAGGAGAAGGTTTGCAGAATGTTCACGCTGCTCTTTCCATACAATGAAGTGATGACTACACTGTAAAATAGATGATCGTTTAGTTGTTTCCAAGTAATTTTTGCAAGAAACTTGCAGTTTCTGAATTTATTCATTTAACATAACATGTTAAAGTTTTCATTGTCTCATAAGTTGAATTAAAAAGACTATTTGAGTACTGCAACTTAGGGTACGTTTACACAACAACAATGTTTTTCCTTTGCGTTTTTCGCGTACAGATGACATCATTGTCAAAATGATCCCCGTTTGCGTGAAAAAGACTTAAAACATTGTATTATGCATGCCAGGCCAGTAGTTGGCGGTCACTTTGTAAAGAAAATTGATGCGCCTATAGACTGAACACATAATAGCCATCTTACTGAGCTTATGCACAAACATGGCAAACTTTCACCATCTTTAAATGTAAGTAAATCTGTTCTACATAGTATGAGAAAACGATGGGGATTTGAGTCATTCCCTGATAATCTTCACCGATAATCTTCTCTAATATACAGTAATAATCTTTGCATTTACTCAAATGTAGAATATTCAGACTTGACTTGGTTTTTTGACATCAATGATGCCAAATGATCATAATATGACAAATTTCAATATGCCCATTTTCAAACTGCACACATGAAATTTGAAAGCTACAGCACAGAAAAAAGAAAATCATAAGAGTTTGGAAGGACTTGAGGGTGAGCGTAAATGTGAGCTATTCCTTATAATAATAATAATGGAAGATGTATAATTATTGCTCCTTAAAATGGGAAATAAATCTTGCATAAAAAGCAACCGCAATCCACTTCTGGTTGATTTCTCAGACACTCTACTCTTATTTATTGTCAACACTCTTCAAGATCAGTGAGCATCTGTCACTTTAATTTTATGCCCTTAATAAAAAAGCACATAATCTCAGTGGAGAAACTCCAGCTCTTTTGTAACTCAGTTACTGGAGCAGAAACTAATTAATTGTATCATTAACATCTGCCTTGTAATTAAGAAGTGGTGCTGAATGTCTTGGTTGTTGAGTCTCCAGTGGTGCACAGCACAAGTTGATGAAGCTGCAATACTGAAAGCGGGGGGAGGCTCATAACAGACATCCCAGATCCACGAGGGCTGTTCTCTAAGCTCTCTATCCCATCAGCCTGTCATCACAACATGAGGTATTGCATTAAGCTGTATTATTAGTTTCTCAGTTAACAAGTTGGTCCACCAAAACAGAGATATGTTCCCTTGCGAACTGTCCTTTTTGTACCAAATTATATTAGTTGCTTGCGGTACACTGGTGGCCCAGGCCTTCAATACGTTATTTGTTTGCTTATTCTGTCCTGGTACCTGAGGGATAGAATGAAACAACAACCTGACCCCACGACATCACTGTGCGTTTCCTTGTCCAGGGAGTTAATTAGTTCCCCTATCTGGACCTGCCAGAAAGGTACAAGCAGGGTGTCCAGAGACAAGCTTGTCTGAAATGGCAGTATTGCACGCAGGGTCATTGATCAAAAAAGTCAGCATGGTAGCATTCATAATTCACAGCTTTAGTGTCTGGCTTCAGTGTTAATATTCATGTCCAGGGTGCAAGCAAGAATCAAGCCAGTTTTGGCCAATATTATTATTAATATTATTTTTACATTGGACTAAAGTACTTTGAAAAAGATATGTGAAAGTGAAAAGAGCATTACATCCATATGTGTGATGTTATAAAGGCAAGAACTAATGTTTAAGTTAGGAGATATCAGATTTTTCACTACACAATTATTATGGCCAAAAGAATTCACAATAACAATATATTGTGCTATAGAAACAAAAAATAATGCTGTCAATCAAATTCAATTCAAATTCAAATATCTTTCAAGTACAGTATTGCATAAAGCTCACATCACCCTATTTTCGGTAATATATATGAAATAATCTGAAAATAATCATACAGACAACTAGCAAACTAGCAACCAGATGAGACTGCTGGGAGGTAACATCTTTTCCCAGAAGCTTTAATATAAATGGAAGGTTGGAAATCATGCTGTAATGAATAGATCATTATTAGCTTGTTCAAGGTCTCAGAAACACAGATTCAAGTCAAAAGCTTGAAAGCAAACATGTGAACGAACACTTTAATTTTGCTGTTCAAAAGAAAAGCTCATGTCCTAACCTAAAGTAAAGACAAACTGGTTAGAGAGAGGTAAATAAAGATGGAACATAGATAAGGCACTAGTTAGCACTTGTTATGCATCAGGAAAGAACAAGATGTGGTTGAATGTAAGAAATTGCAGGTTTCTAATGTTTCATTCATATCATATACAGAATGTACCACTGATGAAGACACACCAGGTGGCTCCCATTTGGGAAACGTCCCAGGTGATAAAGTGGAATCTGGCGAGGCTAAAAATTGCATTGCATTATTTTAGTGTCTCCGTTACTCAAAGCTGACAGGCAAAAAGTCGCTGCTAATCGACAGTCTGATTACTTTAACAATTAGAACAGTGACTGAAGAGGTTTCATGAGTCATTTAATGCTCATTTCACTCTGCAACGGAACTAAAAAAAGGAAGAAAAAACTGGTGCGTCAGCAAATTTTAGCTGAGCAAAAAGAACGTGCTTTTTGTGACATCCAAAAGATTTCTGAATATTACAATTTTCACATGCTTGCATTGTTAATCTGATATGCTCTCTGTGCTTTGTGAGATAGCAAGCCTTTTCTACATTTTTATCTTGCTGTAGAGCTTTGTCTTCCTGTCTTTGGTACTTTCCACAAAAGGTAGGCTACTAAATTACGCCTGAAACTCTTAGGAGGTGCTTAACCTTCATAAATTGTTGATTGTCAGTCTCAGGAGATAAAACTACATATTATTTGTTTTATTTTCTATCAAATTGGCAATTTTCTCAACCAATTTACACTGAAAAATGAACATTGAAAAATGGCACTCAGATGCTAGATATCTGGGACCAAATGTTTGTTTGTAGTTATTTATAAACTTATATCCCCCCCCCCCACCCCCAAAAACTGAGAAAAATACTTATTTGACTATTTTCTTTGCAATAACGTGGACAAGTGTCGAATGGTTGAGCTTGGTGAATGCAGTCAACACTACAATGAAAAATGAATGAGCTTATTTATTCATCTTCCCACAATGATGTAGAAAGGGTCCAAATGACACCTCTTTAGATGGCTGTCGCAATTTTAAAGGATGTTATATTTTTTTGTAATGGGGATAGTAATGACAGAGACAGAAACATCACCGCTCCAGTGAAAGAAATTCCTGAGCCTGTTCCGGTAAGGGAAATTCCCCAGGTCATTCCAGTGAGATAAGTTCAACAGTTAGTTCCAGTGAGAGAAATTCCTCAATCCGTTCCAGTGAAAGAAATTCCCCCAGTCCATTCCTGAGAGAAAAATTCCCCAGTCCATTCCTGAGAGAGAAATTTCAGAGCCTGCACTTCCTGCCTGCCCTGGTGGGATCCTTACCATTTATGTTGCTGCTGTTATGTGTGTTTTGGGCCACACACACATCCACTCCAGCCCCTGACTAGAGCCTAGTGATGGCTCCAGCCCCTGAGCCAACTCCAGAGTCCCCCCCAGCCCATGAGCCCACCCCGGTTCACAAACCCATAGCTCCTCCCAATCATTTTTTTTTTTTTTTAGGGTGGGGGGCTATACGCCCCTGGCCATAGTGGCAGAGCCAAGATACAGTGGCAAGGGCCAAGCCTCCCTGAACCGCCGGCGCTTCCATGGCTCCCTGAGTCATTGGTACCATCCTGGAGACTCTCTAGGCCCGTAACCATGGTCATCTGTTCAGACTCCAGGACGCCCACTCGAATGTGCTACCTGACTCCATAGTAATAGAACTAAGAAAAAATAAAAAAAAATAAAAAAATAACTGCAGTACAAAAGAGGGAGTCCAACTTCTCAGGTCAACTGAGATAGATCTTTCTTTCCAGTCTCTCTGTTCATCCTCAGCCACAGCAGCCAAGGTCTCTTTTGCTCTGTGCAATCAATACTTGTGTCTAACATATATCTCACTGCCATCTACCCTTACAATGTACACACAATTCACCTTTCAAGTGGAGCTTATGGAAGAAAGTCTGCTTTAAAGCTGAAGTGTGTTATTTCTGCACCATTAGTATTAACCAAATGGAATTATGATTATGAAATACAGAAAAATAATTATTCTTTCATTGGACAGATAGTCCCACCTCAAACGTTCAATGGATCATTGTTTATGTTTTTCAGGAAAAAATACAAACTATAAATGGCTTACTTACAATAGTCTTTGCATATTAATCTATAAAAAAAGGTTACACACTTCACCATTTCACTTGTATTTCAAACATTTAGAAGCTAAAATAAGCATAATGTGAAGTAAAGCTACTGTGGGTGGCCATTAGGCAATCAAGACGCATCAGTTACTTTAGATTCAAATCATTTAGCTATTTCTGTCACAGTTAGAATCTGCTACCTCCTGCAGTTCAAAGAAAGACACAGAAATATGAGTGCTGAGATTAGTTCTCATCAGATGGCGTGGAATACTATACTGTACTGCATAAAGAAAGACTAAAATGTTATTTTTTTCTATTGAAAAAATTACCCCCCAATATTTCAAAAGGATTTAATGGCCATTTTATAAACAACATCATTTGTGACAGGCTTTGCTTCCTAAAGTTAAGAAAAAGTTCACTCAAAATAAAAAATAAATATTATTTATTTATTTATTTTATTTTGTGCAACACAAAATGTCCATTTTTGAAGTAAGCGGGGGTGAGTAAATTTCCTTTTTGATTGACTATTTCATCCTAGACTTGAGAACTTGTGAACAGTTTAGTTGCTTTTTCAGAAACCATACAAGCTCTTGATCTGAAAGAACAGAAAGTAAGTACCAGTCGGACATCACAACTTGCATGAACAGATCTGATAATGAGTGTCCCCTGTTGAAGGATTTCTCTATGTGTTAACATCTGACAGCACCATGACTTCAGTATGGAGATGTGATGTAAGAGATACATGTGATTAATATTAAAGCAACCAACTGTCCAAATGTGCTATTAGATAACTCGCCACCGACACAGTTTGACACATGAGAAAAATGTAAAATAAAATCTTTATCACTCCCAGTGTCAGAGAATTAGATAAGACTAATCGCATTTTAACGGAAAAGGCCAGTCGTAGTGTTAAACTGCTGTCAACCTAAGATGTCTGCAACTACATGTAGGAGTGTGTGTGTGTGTGTGAGTGTTCTCTCTCTCTCTCTCTCTCTCTCTCTCTCTCTCTCTCTCTCTCTCTCTCTCTCTCTCTCTCTCTCTCTCTCTCTCTCTCTCTCTCGTCACTTCAGTGGTTTGGGAAAAGCGCATAAAAGTCCTGGCAGAAAGCGATGCATAAGGATGTAGTGTTTGGCTCGAGATCATGGTGCAAAGGACCCTAGGTTGATTTTACTCTGAACCATTGCTTAAAATTGGAATAGAAAATAACAACCAATACAGAAATGTAATATATGTCAATATATGTAAATTACATATATAATGTCAGTGCCCATGTATGTCTGCTGCCTATATGAGACTATATGCAAAATTCATATATGTAAAACACATAGACATATATGAAACATATATTTCAAAATATAGCAAAAATGGCCGTTTTCATGTAAGTGGCATATATTTTCCCGTATATGCACATAAATGTGAAATATATTTTATTTTATTTATTTATTTATTTAACAGGGACAATGCACATTAATCAACACCGTAGTAAAACTTCAATGTAAATGTGCCAGAGTTAGCTAAATAGCTAATTTTCATCCGTAGTCCCTGAGCAGGTGATACTAACTATATGTAAGACGCATATATGTATACATGCATATATGTACTTATTTCCATAGTACATATTTTCACTTATATAGGGAATGTCTTCGAATAAGTCCTAACATGGACTATAGTTGGAGATTTTGTGTCTGTATGGTGTGAATACCAAATATAGTATTTTTAATACAATAATGTGTCATTTTTGACAATTACATCCACATATATGCCACAATATCCATATGCCACAGCTTTAAAAATGCATCAGTATCACATGCTAGCCTGGCTAACGTCAGACCTCTTCTCATTGAGACGTGGTCTGGGAACCACATGTTCATTTTCTCGTATTTGAGGCGTGGTTTACGAATGCCCAGAGCTGTTTATTGGCCGCTACGAATGTCTATCAAATGCGCCTGTATGTAGCTCATAGCCAATCGTTTCAATTATACCATGACGTATGTAGAGCGACAGAAATTCGACGAGGAAGAAGACGAAATAAACTTGCGTTCTAAACTACTTAGAACACTATCTAAGGCTGCATCGAAAGGTAACTTCACGTCTGATGCCATGTTGGATCCATAGATATAAAAAAAAAACTGCTTCAGTGTGTCACATAGACGTCGTCATCGTCTTACTGCTCCCTCCCCGTTCTGTGATTGGTTCCCTTTTTGAGGGGAAAATCTGGTCCATGGTGTCCAGGTTGCCTAGCAGCGTGGGGAAAAAAAAAGACAGCATGGGGAAACCCAGGCTAATTACATGCATGTATGTTTACATACATTTATTAAATATGTGGAAAACAAATATGTATGTCACATATGTATACTTAATGTTGTCCATAAATGCGAGAAACCAATACTATACTGTAATATATGCAGATATATGGTATCATATATGGATGAACTCAAATATTTTCTTCACATGTTTGGACACATAAATGTTCATATATGTTGGAGGCATATATTGTGTTCTCAGATAAGTCAAATATATGTATGGATATATGTCATGCTATTTAAAATATAAGTACATATATGGCCATATATTACATTTTTGTATGGGAAGGTCACATGAGACCCAGCCATCTTCTAACTGTATACATACTGGGAACTATATTCTCAGAAGGCGAAGCACTGCTACTTGGGCGGAGTGCGCAACACCTGACAAGCACTGTTGTTACTTCCATCAACAAAACGCTAATCACTCTGCCCAAGTAGCAGTGCTTCGCCTTCTGAGAATATAGTTCCCAGTATGTATACGGTTAGAAGATGGCTGGGTCTCATGTGACCTTGTTATTTGTACACACTGTGACTATACAAATCACAGCATGTAGATAGGAAAATATTGGCGTTATTTTGTCACTTATTGGGAGCAGTAGGCTAGATGGAGCCATTTACCTCCAGTAGAACGCTCCCTTTACTAACGGTGGAGCTGTCACTCTCGCCAAAACTCCGATTAAAATATACAAATCTCTTATTTACATGGTATTTGTTCTGTTGGTTATGATGAAAGCATTCGCGAGAGTTCAGAAATTGAGTTACAATGACAAAATTACTGCATTCTTGCGCTCAACATGTCTGTGATCGTCTACAGTGCTCATCACTGCAACCTTTCATATGCATTCATGCATAAACATAATGCTATAAATCTAAATATAATGCTATAATCAATCATGTAATACTTAGTTATTTTAATATGCAAAGATGTTAGCAAATCACAGCAGTGGGCGTTTACACTGAAGTATTTTGTGGCTGCTAAAACATAACTTCACCATTTAACACATCATGCAACACTCATTCCAGAAGATGAATAATCTCAAATAATTGTTGAGGCAGAATGTTAATTAGACTTTCAATTTTTGTCTGGCAAGTGATCAAATGTAAAATGTAAATCTCATAAACTTGGAGACCTTTTATCCAAACCAAAACTGCTAACCAGAATTCCAAAGACACTTTGACTTTTTTGACTTAGGCCAATAAGCAACAACCTAGAAACCACCCAGAATGCCCTAGCAACCACACAGCAACACTCAGGACACCTTAGTAACTGCATAGCAATGTATTTGCAACCATCCACAGCACTGTTCAATTTTATTTCCTGCAGAAATTACACCTTCACCTGTAACACAATTGTGAAGTTTAAAGCTCGGTAAATGGCACAGCTGAGCAAAATGATATACAAAAAAAGGAATAACATGTTGAATATCAAAGGGTGTCTGCTATTATACGGCTAATACACAGATCCCAGAGAAGGGGAGGGAGAAAGAGATTAAGGGACCACCGTTATCAGTGTCCTTCTTCCCCAGACAGGTTAATGAGGTTGAGAGGGTAACTTTGATGTCAAGAACCCTCATTAGAGACTGAGTGAGCCTGATTTATTGCAACAAGGAGTCAGTCTCAAGAAGCAGGAAGCTTTGAACAAGGATTAATTGCTAGGTGAATGTTCAGTCCAAGGGTAAGCCACAGCCAAAAATAATAGTTGTCTATATGTACAATTACAAAGTATAAATAGATTGTGAACTCTAGTACATGCAACAATATTATATATTTTTTCTAACCATTTTATGATGCTTAACACCAGTAAAAAATATATTATATATCGTATTATATGTATCGCACACACACACGTTGTGTGTGTTTCCACTTTCCATTGACATTATGATTTTTATACTGTACCAACTGTAACCTAGCCTACCCCTAAACCTACCCATCATAGAAAACTTTCTGCATTTTTACATTTTATTAGCTGTTTTTTTCTCATGGGGACCAAACAATGTCCCTACAAAGACAAGAATTCCGGATATTGCTGTCTTTTTGGGGACATTTTGTCCTCATAAATTAGGGTTTACCTGGACCACACATACTAACTTTCATAACTTTCAAAGTTCAGGGTAGTAATGAAAGTCTCTTATGCTCACCAAGGTCCCAATTATAAAGTAAATCAACGAAGCATAGTAAAAACAGTAATACTAGGAAATATTAATGTAGTTAAAAACAATTATTTTTAAGTTATGCAAATGAATAGTGACAGAATATACATTTTTGGTGAACTATCTTTAAATTGTATTACTGTGTGATAAAGGCATACAGGCATAAAGTGCATCTCAACTCATAAATGCAGTAAGGAAGTATATGGTGTGTTTGTGCGCGCCGTCATGCGAGTGTGTGTTTCTGTCTATCTTTGACTGATACACCCGAGCCCTCCGAAATGAAACTCATCACGCTCGGCCCAGATCAATAAAAAAGCTGCGACTTCAACCTTGAGTATGATTGCTGTGGAAAATGACAAGATTGCTCCAGCTGAAGAAGAGCCTCATCCAGGCCCCATAGAGCAGATGAAAGTGGAGAAGGACAGGAGTACAAGATGATGCAGACCCAACCCAGAGTCACCTTTGATCTGCCATGACAAATCAAGTGCTGCGGCAAACCGTCAGTGTTCTCCACTGCATTAATCCATTCACTTCTATTTGCGGTGGTCACATAATGCCAGACTGCAAGGATATCATTAAACTTGTTTGAACTAAGGTGGAATCCTAGGACATGTGAATGGGAAAAGTTGTCAACATGAGGTTCCATACTTATCCATTTCTGTTAGATTATTTATATTGTAGTCCGTTGCTGATTCCAAATAACATGATACAAATTGTAGGTAGTAACATAATCCATTACATTGCACAATTAAAGTAGCCTAATATAATCTGACTACTTTTTGATACTTTTAGATTACTTTTGACCTAACTTGTTTATCACATTAAATTGAATAGGAAAATACTGTGCCATATTGATATTAAAATACAAAGAGACAGAAAATATATTCCATTCTTTGAATATACATGAAGTGCAGTAAATATTACATTATGTCAGGCTTTCCCAGACTGGGGTTTGTGAAGGAACTGCAGGGGTCCGTGGGTTTAATGAAAAGCTAATAATAAATCATATAAAAATTTAAAAAGACAAAAGCCTTCCAAAGACTGCAATACATGACTTACTGAGTGATAATTCAAATAATAATTAATGTTTGTCAGGAGTTGATTCGATATGCAATGTTGCAATGAAAACACTCCTTAAAAGTGAAATGATTTCTGTAAATCCAATGATCAAATGCTTTGTGGCCTCTCAATTTTCCATGTAATGATAGCCACCTGACTAGTGGCTGGTCTGTTTGTGCAGTTTCACAAAACTAGAAGACTTTCTGAATGCATCTAAGTGATATGCTTTTTATTATTATTATTATTTTTATAGAAAATCTAAAACTTGAAAAAGAAGAATAAGGAAGTATCAATAAATTAGGACTTATTTTCTGCCATTGTGTGAATATGTAATCAGGTGATCAATTAAAAAAGTAACTGCAGTCTGATTATGAGTATTTCAAAATTTAATATAATACAGATTCTTTTGGAATAACTGAATTTCGGCCAGAATTTTTTTCTGAGCAACATAAAGTTAGTAGCGTCACTACTTTTACTTACTTTTATTTTCCTTTTATTCCCTTTCATGGCAATTCGTACCTATTTTATGTTTTGCCGAATTGTTGATTATTTCAAGTTTAGATTTATTGGTGGGGTTAGTGCCTTCATGCTTACTTTTTTTTAATATAGCTCGTACATTTCCGTGCAAATCACATTGTATGGATTATATAAAATTGCAATCTTGTGAAATAGTTACGTTTTCTAATAAGACTGGGTTGTTTACCTCCTAACAGTGGTATAGAGAAGAGTCAAACTGCTATCCCATCTCACGCACATGCTAGCCACTAGGTAATACCCAATACTTTTTTGCTTACTTCTGAAACCTTTGAAATGCAGGGGGAAAAAATCTATATTTTTCCCTTTTGTCCTGTTTTTCTCTCCAACACTCAAAATCACAATACAGATGCACAACACTATAAAATATTAACAATGCAATTTACCTTCCATCTGTACTCCTGTCTGCATCTTTGATTTGTTACAAATTCACTCTGTTCCTTATTTTTTTTGTTTTTGTCTACCTATGAAAGACATACAGAGGATGTTCTAAGAACTATGCACTTTCCTGTTTCAATGGGATCTTAATTCATCTCCTTTTTATATACCTTCTTTTATATGATAGAAAACTTGCAACACAATATTTTTCCACCGCTAACATGTAGCCACCAGCATTTTAGAATAGCAAACTTCAAGTTGAACTGCATAACCAAGCTAGTTTTTCCTAGTGCAACACGTGCTGTCTGTGTCACATTACAGTATATTGCATCATAGCCACTGTATTATTACATTTCTCTCCATTCACACCTCAAACCTGGCATCAATGTTACTTTTAGCTGAACTGATTGAAGTTACACAGCATTTAGACCAAGACTCATAACAGCTATTCCAACAATCCAACAATCTCATTGTGCTCAGCAGTAATCTACAGGTTCATAGGACTGGAAAGATCATTAAAGTCTTCAAGAACAGTCAAATGTAACAAACATTCTTCTGAAATCATTTAAGAAGGTCTGAAAAAAGAAGTGAATGCCTTTCTTTAATAGAAACACCCTAAGGAAAAGCCCTTTTGAACAGGATATATCTTTGAAAAACGTGGTCAGAAACCCATTTTTGTCTTTTCAGAGTTGTTTTCTAGAAGGGTTTTCAATGAAGCACCTATAGGAGCAACAAAAAACAGGCTGATAATAAATTCCTTCTTTCATTTCCAAACCAATATGTTCAAATTCTCAAGCTCATATTGATTGGATCAGTTCATGGTCACATACAGTAGGCTTAAATCATTTTAGCTTTAAACTAGAAGATTTAGGTGCTATTTTCCAGTATTTGAAGGATTGCAACTTTTCTTCAAGCATCTTTGCAGTAAAGCCTGTCATAATTAATTATCAGCATCATCCGTTCTGCTGGTTTTAGACACTGATAAGGAGGTGCCACAGCCTTTTTTCACCTAAGCAAACTATTTATATTCTCTGAAATCCTTGTCAATCACTGCAACTAGTGATAGGACACTTTAATGTCAACCTATTATCTGCCCTTAGTCTGAGAGGGAACGTATGTGGCAGATCATCTTTGCATTATCAAGACCTAGTCAATTTTGTGTTAGTATATGTGATGACAGTATCAATGGAAAAATGTCTGCAATGATCTGGGAAGTGTTGATGAACACTTTGTAGACAAAAATTAACTCTAAGATTGGCTTCATTTCAATAGTGTTGTTATTGTTAAATTTACATTTATATAATCATGAGATAAAGTTCAAGATATGGAAGGAAGACAGGATCAGCTGACAGAGACTTGTGCTTTTATTCACTTGAAGAAATATAAACAAAGTGTGCGCTCACTGCGCTTCCATAAACTCACACAGACAACGTAGCAGTCACACCTTCCCAGCAGTATGAACAGGCATGAGTTCTCAGTCCGGTCTCTCTCTCTCCTATTTCCCATTTCTTGGTGGCTTTATCCGGTCTCTCATTGCCAATTACTGCAACAAGACACAGGTGTTTGTCATTTTGCACTTGACCAACTTACGCACTGCTCGTCTCCTGTCTCCCTCTCCCACTTAGTCAACCCGCAGCATTGGATATGCGTTGAATTTCTACACAGCATTCACCTTGCGATAATCCACACAGAATCATACAGAGCCGTCGGTTTTAGGCACTAAACTATCGGACTCGCCCAATTGCTGTGGGATTCTTCTATTACACCCATGTCCAACATTGCCTCTAATTCAGTCTGAACTATCTGTTTTTGTGTTCAGGTAAACGATATGGCCGGCTGCGCACCACCACGCTACCTCAATATGGTGCTGAATGAGACTGGTTCGACCAGGCAGGAGGCGAGAACACATCTGCAAATTCTGCTTGCAACCTGGCTACAATCACTGAGCTGTGAGGGCGAGAGGTGATCTCCTCCTGGGACCGGAGCGAGAGATTGGACTTTGGTGTTCACTTCTGGCCCGAGATCTTCCTCCCCACTCACTGCCGTCTCTTCGTGAACGAACTTCCGAATCGTGGTTTTCACGATTGCGGTTAAATAATTCCACAAGGCCTTCTGTTTGTGGGTGATAGACGCTGGTGTGAATCGGTTTAATGCCCAATAATTCATACGTTTGCGTAATGTTTATGACATGAACCCAATCCTCATCCTCCTGCTATCGGGAGAGGTGCAAGTGGCAGCCCAGCAACTTGCCCGTACAGAACTTCCAACTTCATTCTACGAAGACCTGAAACGAGCTATCCTCCAGCGCGACCTGAACAACAACGCCAGCGGTTCCGGACGCTGGATCTGAGTGAGAGTGGCTGGCCCTTTGTGATGGCTCAGCAGCTCCGGGACATGTGCCGCAAATGGCTGTTAGCTGGGGGAAGTGACGTCGACCAGATGATCGACAGAGTGCTACTGTCTGGAACAATTTATTACCCATCTCCCAAAGAGGATAGCGGAGTGGGTCCAGTGCCACTGTCCGACGTCGCTGGACCTGCCCATTCAATTGGCGGAGGGCTGGCGAATCTTTGCCATCTGTCTCTTTCTCTTATTCGTCCCTTGTGATTTCTCACTCTCTCCTCTTCTGAACCTGTCCCTTTCCCTAGGTCCCGTGTGAATTCGCCAGCTTCTGTTCCTCCGCTCTTTCCATGCCAGTTTCTTGACCCATTTCCTGCCACTAGGGTGGCGGGGAGGTATGGGCTGGCCTGTTGGCGTTGCGGGGACCCGCAAAACTTTATTGATAGGTGTCCGGTGAAGAAGGTGGGGACATGGACCGGGTTCGGGACACAATACTGTTTTAAAAGATCGGTTGTAGCGAGTGACCCAAGACACTCAGACAAAACAAGATACAACCCAATTATTAATACCAAAAAGCAGTTTGAGAAATGATTTTCCAGGCGGCTCACTGTAATCCGATGGCGGGACATTTAGGACAAGCAGTGACACTAAATCGTCTCATTACCTGATTTTTTTAGCATTCACGAGAATGTGCGCAGGTGGTGCGTGGCTTTTCGTGAATGTCAGTTGGTGAAGCCACCGACCTCCAAAAAAACGCATTTGTGCCTTCTTCCTTTAATGCAGGTCCCCTTTGAGAAAACTGGTATGGACCTCATCGGGCCATCAGAATGATCAGCACGTGGGCATCACTTTGCATTAGTGCTGGTGGACTATGCAACACAATACCCGGAGGCAGTTGCATTCCGCAGCATTTCCACAAAAAGCGTACAGGACGTTCAATCTCCCAAATAGGAATCATGAAAGAGATTCTCACTGATCAGGGCATTGGGTTCATGTCATAAACATTACGCAAACTTATGAATTATTGGGCGTTAAACCGATTCACACCAGCATTTATCACCTAAAATATGCTAAAAAAAAAAAAGAAAAAAGAAAAAAATAAAGAGGCAAATGTACACCCACCAGCATTTAAAACACACACACACACACACACACACAATATTTTGTTGTGAATATCTGACCATTTTTAGTTCTGTTCTTTCTTTTCACATATTGCATGGTCAGATATTCACAACACAATATTCTTTTTTTTTTTTTTTTATACTGGTGGGTGTACATTTGCCACTTTTTTTTTCTTTTAGCATATTTTAGATGCTTTAGTTAAATTCCCAAACTCTGATCTTTTACTATTATTGTTGTTTATATGGTTCATTTCTAATGTACACATTTTTTATAAATATCATTTCTATTTTTTTCATGAAAACAATTATGTACAATTATAATTTTGTATTTTGTTTACTGTAAAAGAATTGGTAAAATAGTAATTGTATTTAATAATAATAATAACCATTCCATGATTAAATTAAGTTTCTTGAAATAAAGTGTCTGACTCTTTTGTTTTGCTAAGGTTAATATAACTACAATTTTATGTATCCTAAATATATACAAAGAAACAATATTCAGTTTATTTTATGGATAATTTGACTAAATGACTACTTGATTAAAATGACAAAATATTTTGTTCATTTTTAAATCTCCATTGTAACTGTAAAAAAAAATGTTAGGCACAATTTTTGTGGGAAAATTTTTTTTTTAGATTTATCTTAGTTTTAAATGTGATCATTCACATTTGTATTATGGATTTTCATGGTTTAAGGCCATATGATAGCTTTGTGTGATGAACAGATCGAACATTTGTTATTTATCTCTTGTTACATGCATTAATAAGAGTTAAAGAAGGTGTATTAACTTACCTAATCACAAGACAGCATTCAATTCACTCTCAAATACTGTGTGGCTCTGTCTGCAATTCAGAGGGCGCGTTCATTAGTGATTTTAATTATGCTAAACCTCCAGGTGGATTAAATCTACTCTCTAAAAGCATTACAAGCTTGCTCATTTAGTTTTTGATCATTAAAATGGTGCTTTGCACCCTCTCCCAAGGCAGCTGCTCCTTTCCAGCTTCTCAGCCAAGTAGCATCTCATTTTCTCAATGTCTAAAATTTTCTCCAGCTAATCAGATATCGTACAAGTTGTTCCCAATCTCATCGTGAAGCCGTAAATGAGAATATGCGGGTGAAGATGTGTGTGGTAATGAAACACTGCATGTCATTGAAAGGCGATATGCAAATCTAATTATGAGAGATTTCTGTTCATTTTGGAAGCTTCTTTTGTGAACTTCTCAGCTAGCGTATCTCTATACATCCAGTTTTAGACATGAAAAGAGATATCTAAAAAAAAAGGGAAAAAAGGAAGTAGCTGACAGCTGTATTGTGTCTTTTTCAGGCTAAACAATTTGTTGTACCTGAATGGGCCGGCAGTGCATCTTTCTCAGACTGATGGAGCTAAAATTCTTGCCTCAAAAAAACAGAACTCTTTGTTGTCTGCATTCTCAAGAGCCTTTCAACTGAAAAGGCATCTTGCATGCAGCATTATTAGCGTTGCTTGATAAGGCCAGCAGGGTTTATCATAACACTGTGTCCCAACCAGGTTTCTAGCAAGTACTTTGTGTTGCTATCACAGACAATCAGAAGATATTTCATGTTTAACTAAGTTAAGAAGACCAAGACATTGGACAAATCAGATTAATGCTGTTCTTTTGAAGAATCACGGTTTCCACAGAAAGATTAAATGGCATAACTGTTTTCAACCTTGATAATAATATGGTTTTTGAGCACCAAAGAGTCGCGGCCAAAGCCGATTCGAAAGACTGTTCTCCAGCAGCAGCCGCCATTCTTTGTTTTCAAGTAGCAGGGAACCGTCGCAACTCTGTCGTCATTATGTTAAGCCCGCCCCGCCTACTCTATACACTACGTGATTGGCCTGACCCAATTAGGTTTTTACTGCTCCGAAAGTCAACGGAGAGTTGCTAGACTACCCTGGCTGCAAAATAAATTTTGCTGCTGCTAGGGTGCGTCTAGATTTCTAGGCTAACAAACTTCTGTACATTTTAAAATATATTAAATATAACAGCCTTGGTGAGAATAAGAGACTTCTTTCAAAAACATAAAAAAAAAAAAACCTTACATCAATCTTTTCAACATATGTATTTATACATATAGATAGGCCTATGATTTTTCTGTATTTGGTTGCATTGTGTGTATTTGCAGAGCATATGTTGTCAAACTGAGATGTTTTATTAATTTTCTGGTGTGCTTTTTTTCTATTTGCATGTGTTTTCTTCAGTTGCAGCACGTTGAGCTCTCTCAGCCACCGTAGAAATTGGAGGTCAGGCAGTCCATGTTAAACTGGCCTGATTAATGTTGTGTTATCATCGAAATTCTGTTTAATGATTACATCTCACCTTAATCACTACATTGACTTTGCAAAGTCACTTCGTTGCATCCGAGATGACCAATGCGTGACTCGCTGCCAAAATGAGGTCAGAACAATGCAATAACCAATGCCTGGAAAAATACCCACTGTTTCTGAAAACTGCAGGTGTGTTTGCACCATCAGTAAAAACGGACGTTTTCTAAAACAAATCCTCTCTCACTGAAGTGGCTGACCTGCTGCGTCCACACAGAAGCAAAGACAGCTCCATCACTTAACTTTAAACTAACCAATCACCAATGATAAATGAAGGTAGAGATGCTTCCGTATCACGTACATGGTGGGCAGTTTGGCCAAATACTTAACCCATTTAATCCCAAATTTTTCCCAGGGATGAAATTTATGAGTTTGTGTGGTATTTGCAAGTATATTAAACAATCAATGTCAATAATGTAAAAAAATATTTGAAAAGTCCATGAAAATAAGAGTTTTATCTCTGGTCACAATTGTGACCGGTGGTAGAACACAGGGAGTCTAAGTCTATGGGGTATATAATAAATTAAAAATCTCCAGAAATTAGTTTGAAGACAGAATTAAATTGTTGAAGTGATTTATTCGATTAACAAATAGTTAAACATTGTCTGGCCCAGTTTAAAAAATGACAAAATAGCAATCCTATGCAGCAACATGGCACAAATATTTTAATTAAATTATGATGAAATAATAAATTATAGGAAATTGCTTAGAATGCAATCATTATAACTGATGCAAAATACTTAAAATTACAAAATGAAAAGAAAAAAAACGTACAGAAATAAAATAATAAATTAAAATAAACAAATTAAAATAAACAAATGATTAAAAATGAGCCTATGGTAGGAAACATGTAACAATGCCAAGGAACATGTAACAATTCATGAATAACAGGAAAGCATCACAAAAATTATCAATCAACAGTCACAACTGTATGCTGGTGTGGAACTCATTATATATCACCTTCCTAAAGAAATAACAGTGGAATTATATATTTTTTAAAAAATCACAACTGTGTCCTGCCTACCTGTGTTTATCAGCCAGTGGGCAACACCATCAAACCTGGGTATATCAGTCACAGCAGCTGACATTGAGGATGGCCTCCCTTGTCCTTTTGGTGCAGTACCAAATATTTTCAGGAGACTTTGGGCAACTACTTGCTGAAATCCAAGGAGATCATAGTCACAATTCATGACATCTCTGTGGAACAGCCAACTGTTGACCACAGCACTGTGTAGAGTCCAGGCATGTCATGCTTGAAGTTGCATCCACCTGGAACACCAGCTTGTTCAGCCAAACCCATCACTACACTGGGCCCATGACCTAACCCAGTCTCTGGAAGACAGAGCATATCCAGCTCCAGCAGCCATATCACCCTGTAGCCCAAGAGTGGTCTCCCACTGAAGCTAAGCAGGGCTGAGGCTGGTTAGTACCTGGATGGGAGGCCTCCTGAGAAAACCAGGAGTTGGTGCTGGAGGAGGTGTTAGTGAGGCCAGCAGGGGGCGCTCACCCTGTGGTCTGTGTCGGTCCTAACACCCCAGTGTAGTGACGGGGACACTACTGCCAAAGAGCACCGTCCTTCGGATGAGAATAACGGTGCTCAGAGAGTCACTCTGGGGTCATTAAAAATCCCAGAATGTCCTTCGAAAAACAGTAGGGGTTTAACCACGGCATGGCCAAATTTGCCCCTTGGCCTCTGTCCATCATGGCCTTCTAATCATCCCCATATACTGACTGGCTTCATCACTGTCTCCTCTCCACCAGTAAGGTGGTGTGTGGTGGGCGTTCTGGTCCAATATGGCTGCCGTCGCATCATCCAAGTGGATGCTGCACATTGGTGGTGGTTGAGGAGATTCCCCCTTCCATATGTGAAGCGCTTTAAGTACCCAAGTGCTTTATAAATGTAACAAATTATTAATTATTATTATTATTATTATTAAGTAAATCCAAAACTTGACTTAAAGTCAGTCTGAAAGAGAGTTCATAAAAATAACATAGAATTACATATGGGGAACATAGACTCCCTGTGTTCTACCACCGGTCACTATTGTAACCGTCTTCATTTATCTGCAGTTTCACAACAGAATAAAGCATGTATTAATTTAATTTCAATGTGTATGTATAGGTAACCCTTTCATGATGATATGTGCAAAAAATGTATAAGCTATTCAAAAAGGAACTTAGTATTCTTACCTGTCCTTTCTGAGCTTTTATGTCATCCTTTCGTTAAGACGACAGTACCAAGAAATAAATGTGTGTGGTCACATAACCAAACAAACTAATCATGTTAGACCTGCCATAAACTCTTATAGACATCTTACATTTTCATTATGAATCTGTACTTCATAATATGAGTTACTTTTTAATTTCACACTAAAATATGCAAAGAAAAATTGTGGTCACAATTGTGACCAGTGGGATTAAATGGGTTAATTAGCTGATGTGACAGTGCAGTGTCTTTCTAACATGGTGTTATTTGGCCATGGTATAGTGCTTCTTTATAATTGTTACACCCTTCAATTGAATCATGCATTCGCTCTTTACAACGCGAGTCTGTAGTTTCAATTATACAATGTGTCTTTGCAATAATCATAAACATGCCTAAAAGTACAAGTCCAGAATAGCATATCTCAACAACTGATTTTAAATACATTACAGAATTTAAATAAAATAAGAAAAATATACATTTTAAATATGAAAATGAAATTATGCATTTGTTGATTTATGCTCTACATAACCACATGTATTGTAGAAGACAGCAAGTTTAAATGAAACAAAAAGGTAAAACAAAAATGCAATTGTTTCTCCAAAAAACTGAGACTAAATGAACGAATGAATGAATGAATGAATGAATGAATATATATATATATATATGAAACATAATTGAGAACTCCATTACGCCTCTTGCAAAGTTTGAAAAATAAAATTGTCTTCTTTTCTTTTTGCCAGTCTGTAATGTGAAGCATGGAATATTTGTTAACAAATCGACATCCACTTAAACAAAGCTGCACTCAAAGCCAAACTTCACTTTAATTTTACTTCAAGCTTTTGGAACAAAACCAGTCAAATAGCACAATGCCAGGCATTTAAATCAGAGCACATCAAGAGCGGTTGCCTTGGAGATGCTAAGCTTGTTTTTTGATCAGAAAGTGTGGAAGGGACAGAAGGTGAGGGTCCTACGAGTGCTGTTGAGTCTTCACACAGAGTGAGCAATAATTAAACTCCCTCATTACAAAGCACTAGAGAGTCGGGTCGCCCGGGCCGCTGAGACCCTCCAGGTAATGCAGACAAATAGCGTGCAGTCAAGCGCATATTCCTGCCATTATAACTGCATTTCCTGAAAAATCCACACTCAGAAATCTAATCTACCAAGTAGATTCATTTTTAAGCTGAATGGGAATAGCAATTTGTCATCTAATTGTCAAAGTCACTTTAAATGGCAACTGGATTTTTTTTTTTTAGCAAGTCAAAACAAATTTGATGTCAAATGATGATCATTATACAGGTAGAATTTTGTACCTGCTTTGCCTTTCCTGCCTGTCGCACCTCCGCCGGTGCCATTAGGTCAACTGCAGGGTCGTCAGCTGGAGGCCGCCGTTCACTGATGTTTCGCCCCCTATACCAGTACATCTCCCTGCGGGGGGAGGGGGGGGCAGTGGCATATAGGGGACGTCTCCCCGCCACCCCCTGCAGCTGTCTTTACAGGGGTGTTGACCCCCAACCATTGTGTTTCCTTCAGAGTCACAGCCAGTAGCTCGCTTTCTCAGCCTCCTCTCCCAACTCCTTTATAGCTTTCTGCAAGTTTGACCCCGCCACTCCTGCGCCATGGAGCAGTTGGACTGCTGTTCTGCCCACAAAGCCCCAGCACCCAACCTCCACCCTGGCTCTCCAGCCCGCCTCTTGGCACTCCGCTGCCAACTCGGAATACTTGAGATGCTTTCTTTCATGGGCTGCTGTCATGCCCTCTTCCCAGGTGATAGTAAGTTCAATGAGGAGGACCCTTTTCTCCACCGTGGACCGTGGATAATGTCTGGCCGGAGGGCAGTTGTCGTAATCTCTCTTGGAAAAACCAACTGCTTCCTGAGGTCTGCCAACATCTGCCACTCTTTGCTGGGTGTGAGCATGGTGTTCCTTTTCTGAGCTGGAAGTTGGAGCATGCTACCAGACTTGAAAATCCCCGACGGGAAAGGCTTTGCTGCTGCTGTTGCACGATTTGCTGCTACCCTGCTCTCCAGGACCTCCGCCAGCTTGGCCAGGACATGATCATGGCACCACCTGAAGCGTCCCAGGGCCAGCACCACTTTGCACCCTGATGAAATATGCTGGATGCTTACTTTGCTGTTACCACACAGCCTACCTCATCTCCAAACCACAGGGTGAGGTTCCGGGTGCATGGGAGGGTGTCATAGGTTGCCCTTAACAGGAAGCTGAGCCTTGTTAAGACTGTGAATTTATGGCATGCTGCTTTTGATATTGTGTCAACTTTTTTAACATCTATGTAATTTCTTTCTTTCTTTTTTTTTTTTTTTTTTGGGTCTACATTCTATGTTTGTACTTTGATTTGTATTTTCTTGAAGTCTACCAGGGGTGGGATGGGATGGGTTCTAGATTTTTGCGTTGTATTTTTGTTTTTCTTGACTTTAAAAAAGAAAACTTAATAAACAGTTGTTAACAACAAAAAACAGGAAGCTGAGCCTGAATTGTGGCGTCCTCCAGATGTCTGCCCAGGTGATGCGCCTTATTCACAGTTACGTCCCATCACGTCCAGGCTCCTTAACTGCCCTGAGATATTGCCTTTACGTGAAAGCGCTCCTGCTCCAACCTGGTAACTTCAACTCCACCACCATGGTCTTCTGCTGCCTCTTGGTGGCTTTAGACCAGAGCTGCTGAGGTACTCCCCAGCCTAAGCCAGCCCGACTGGTATGAGATAACCCCATCACTTCTCGATGTTGCAGACTGGAGATAGCATGCTCTACTTCAGTTTGCACCTTCCATTTGTGGCCTGTGCGGATGGAGACTTTCGCACTCCTTATAAGTGGGTCTGTGAGGCCTTTAGCTCCAGTACAAGACGTGCCTTCTCTTGCTTGTACCCTAGGCTGATGGATTTGACGGTAAGCTCCAGCATGTTCCAGCCGAAGAGACCTGCATCCGAAAAGCAGCGGAGCAAGCCCGACCACTTTCGAATATAGCTATTTGCGAGGCTGTCCATCCTGCTAACCTCCGATATGGGAATTTCACAGACCTTTAGCGGCCACAGCACGCATTAGCACAATGTGTGCTGGTAGCACCACACTTTATGCTTCCCAGGCAGGTGGCTTCACTCAATTCTTGTCATGTCCTCTGCAAGTTGTTGCCTGGTTAGCTTCCCCATCTGCCTATCGGATAATTCTATGGTGTATTGCCTCCCCAGGCTTCTCAATGTTTTCTCATCCAGCTGTGGAATGAACTCCCTCCAGCGACAAAGATGGTCCTGGCATGCCATTTCTTATTGAGAGACCTCTTTATTTTTCAGCCTTGCTCTTCCTTCTTGCCCATTTGAGCAGCTCGTCAAAGCTCTTGAGGAGCCTGGTCGTGCATGGAGCCATCTGAAGGATGCTTGTTATGTCATCCATGTAGATCCTCAATGGTGGAAGCCTCTCACCTGATGGTAGCTTGATGCACCTGACTACCTGCCTGGCCCCTGTGGTATATTTTTCCCTAAACCTAACTACGTAGCTGACCTAAGTCTACCTGGGTCTTGTCTACAATCGACGTCCCCGAATGTCTACAGTCGACGTTAATTTCCTATCTCTAGCGCATCTACACATTGACGTCGGCCGAGTCTAATCCTATACCCTAGTGCATCTATAGTCGACGTCGATTGGGTGCTAATCCTATACTCTAGCGCGTCTACACATCGACGTCGGCTGAGTGCTCTAATCCTAACTTGTTCCCCTAACTAACTTGCTGCGCAGCAATACTAAACAGACAGACTTCAGCAAATGTCCTTTAAATGCTTTATTCACAGCCGGGTGATCTCCTGAGCAGTTCTCAGAGAATCTCCCCCTAGAAGAAGCATGGCAGGGGGATCTCAGACAAATTTCAGAGAGAATCCCACCAGTAAACTCGAATACAACAGTTTTTATAGAAAAGGAGAATGGGTGAAAATGACATGATACATTATATAATTTCCCTACAATTTGATTGGTTCTTCATATGCAAAGCCTTCTGTTACTAGGTAGAAGCAAACTCTGTTTTCTTGATTACTTCATAATCACAAGGTTTCAAGTGTAGACACCTGTCTAGTTTCATTTCCCATATTTTTTATTTTAACAATCACACAACCAAAGTCACGAGTTTTCGCCAAAGGGGAAACATACATTTAAAATTCAAAAGCATATGAATGTTGTTCCTGCAAGCCCCCACCTTTTTACCATGTTACTGGCATAAGCAAAAATATCTTGAATCATCAAAAAACATTGTAAAGAGTTAAGAGTTCAGTTGATAACATTTTGGTACATTGTGTCCAAAGTCTGTAAGAATGTTAGACCTAGAAGGGGAAGTCAGATTTAGAGATTGAAACATGGTTAGTTTTAAAAGATAGTTTACTATCTTATCTATTAAAAATCCCTCACACCCCTCTGAGGATTACCTCGAAGGCTAAAACAAATAGGATGGGGGAAATGGCACACCCAATGGCAATCCCACATTCCAGCCGTTGCCATCCTGTCGTGTAGCCCTCCAGAGTGAAGCACATGTGCAGGTTGCTGAAGTATCCGGTGATGATGTTCTGCACACCACTTGGGACATAAAAGAATTCCATGGCAAATTCTATCAGCTTATGCGGCACTGAGCCGTATGCGTTGGCAAGATCTAGCCACACCACATGCAGGTCATTCTTCTCTCTCTTCGCACGCTGAATTTGATCCCAAATCACAGAAGAGTGCTCAATGCATCCAGGGAAGCCTGAGATTCCGGCCTTCTGACAGCTTGTATCAGTGTATCCATTCCCAATGAGGAAATTTCTCATTCTCCTTGCCAGAATCAAGAAGAAAATCTTCCCCTCCACATTCAACAAGGCAATGTTTCTGAACTGATTGATGGTATGGGAGTTCTGCTCTTTGGGAATGAACACACCAACAGCTTGTTGCCACTCTGCTGGAAATTGCTCCTTCTTCCAAGCTGTTTTCATGAGCCTCCAGAGTACTTTGACCACCTGGGGGCTGTTCTTGTACAGCTTGTAGGGAAGCCAATTAGGCCCGGGGACTGACGCTGACCTTGCCTTCTTGATAACCTTCTCCACTTCTCGCACCTTAGGTGGGGATGTATCGAATGGCACTGCCGGTAGGGCTGGCCGTGGTACGTGCCCTGGGGAGCCGAGTGGTGTAGCTCGTCTGTTGTCACTGTATTGGCTCTTGATGTATTATTCCAACTCCTCTTTACTGATGTCCAACTTCCCACTCCTCTTTTCATCTAGCAACTCTCTGGGTAACCTGTAGGGATCTCTGAAGAAGCTGGTTAGTTTTTTTCTCTCTTTTCTTCCTCCTGATCCTCTCCACTCTTCGCAGCTTGGCAAGGCTTTGTTTAAGTTCGTCCCACAACTCCTTCAGGCCAACTTTCTCCTCCGGTGCAGCTGAGCACTTATTTATGAAGTCAGACAAATTTGAGAAAAAAAGTAACTTACAAAATCTCCAAAGTAACTTACAAAAGAGAACACGCTAAATGTATACAATTTTATAAATTTATGCCGGAAGCTAGTTATTTAAATAAAGATAAAGTTTTAAATATGGATATTTTTCTTACACAAACGCATCGCTTCACTTCAGAAGGCCTTTATTAACCCCCAGAGACGTGTGGAGCACTGTAATCAGGGATGGATGCGCTTTGATGGACTTCCAAAGACAGACCATTCACTCCCATTATAGAGCTTGGAAGAGCCAGGACATTTGATATAACTCTGTTTGTATTCGTCTGAAAGAAGAATGTCATATACACCTAGGATGACTTCAGGGTGAGTAAATCATGGGCTAATTTTCATTTTTGGGTGAACTATCCCTTTAAGCTTTCGGACACCGCCATAGGGAGCTTCTCAATACTCAAGTTGATGCTTCCTCGCTCCCGTCCTCCAGCCCGTGACCTGGAAACCGATCGAATTCAGCCATCTTGAAGGTTGAAGGACACTGGCGCACAATAAATTCTGGGGTAAACAAGGGTAGGAAGGATCCATCTGTTGAATCCATCATTTCACACAAAATAAAGGATGCATTTGGAGGTCGCTTTTGAAGGAGTTGGGACAGCCTGTGAATTGGGACAGACTTCGTTACCGCTTTAATGAGGGAAAGAACTAAAATTACATGAAGCATTGCGGAAGGCAATCAAATTAAAAACAATGGAGAAATATAAAACTATTATTTTAAAGATGTTGTTGATTATAAATAGAAACAAATATATTTTACTTTTATTGCAAAATATTCATATTATGCAAATATGTAAAAAGTTTAAGAGCATAGGGAAAGTGACGCTACATCATTCTTCTGAGTGCTAAAGTGTTCATTTGGCGAGATTTGTTTGCTGCAGATCTCTAATTGGTGGAGATTTCTCTGCATAAAAATGGTAATGTAGTTTTTCACCAGGAATTTTGCTGTTAAACAGGATTATTAAAAAAAAGTAAGTTGAAATAATGCAGGCGGGTGGCTTCAATAATGCATATTTCAGGGATTAACAACCTCGTTGCTCACAGTAGGTCTGTCTTTAAAGGTTTATCAGCTATCATTAAAAATCAATTCCCCCATGGAGAAAATAAATGGGATTTTTACTTCCAGAAATCGACTGTTTCACTCTATAAAAAATTGCGTACTGTGCATTGTAGATATACACTACACTTGAAAGAGTAGTAAGTGCAAAAAGTGCAAATCAGAGACTGATTAGTTTGTCAAATACTCCCAGATGAGGTGTGTCTTCAACCATATGTGAAGATTTCAATGGATTCTGCTGTTCAGGTGAAGGTTAATAGTTTGTTCCTCCACTGAGGGAATACGAAGGTTTTTGAAAATGACCTTGTACCACGCTGTGATGGCACCGTCATCATTCGTTGAGTGGGAGGGAATGTAAATCTCACAGTGAGTGCTTAGGTAAGAGGGTGCAGACCAAGAGGTGCTCCTGTGCGCCAGCATTAGAGATTTGAATTTCAGAACACCAACATCATATGCAAATGGTAAATTTCTATGCCTGATCAAAAAGTTTTATTGTGATATCTTGTGCTAGTTAATCCAAAACATCTTATCCAAACCAGCTAGTGCTATGCTAAGCTAGTAGGCTAGTAGTTTTTTTCTTGCAAATGAAAGGTTACAAGTATTAACAGTAAGAAATGGGGGGATACAGAATAAGAAAAGAAAAAAAAAACTAAATAAATACAACAATAAAAAAATGCAACAATCTAACATTGTCACTATGCAAAATTAAAGGTTCCTTAAAACAGACTCAAGGATGTTATGTTTTCGAAGACTTTGAGTTCAAAGGTTTTGACACATTCTTGAAGTAAAAAGGGACTTTATATCAAATGACAAATATATATATATATATATATATATATATATATATATATATATATATATATATATATATATATATATATATATATATATATATAATATATATATAATAAATAATATATATAATAATAATAATAATAATTGTGAAAATAAAATTTACCTAGAACACAAGTGATAATACAGTATAATAAAGATTAACATCCTTACAAGACTTACAGAATTGGCAATGATAATACAGACGTAGAATTGATTCTTCTTCAATATTAATATCTATGAACTGGCTATGTTGTTTGCTAACTGAAAACATTAACTTGACCATTTTCATTTTCGGTAATATAATGCAATATCTAATTTGAAACACAAAGGCTACATTCGGACTTTCAGTCAAAATCTGATTTTTCTGCATATCTGATTGAAATCTGATCAGTTTTAGCAAGTGTGAATGGCCAGAAATTTTTAAAATCCGTTTCGAGGTAAATTTGTATGTGGTTTGAAATCCTATTTAAATAGGATTTCTGGAAATCCGTTTAAGTCTGACAGCGCGGAATAAAACCACTCACCCAGCCTCCTACGTTTCTGCCACGGCCCCAGAAGACGCAGTTGTCCAGCGCAAGGCTACACATTTCTCGTCCATGTTATGGTTTTTGTTGCTGTTTTTGGCATATGCATAGACAACGCCATTGCCATAGAAACCAATGCAGATATTCCGGAAAACGAAAGAGCAGCATGGACACAAAAATAAATCGGATCTGAACAGTTGCGATACACAATGTAGACATCAATAATTTTTAATAAGATTCCAATCGGATACACAAATAATCAGATTTGGACTGACAGTCTGAACGTAGCCAAACATTTTCACGACAAGAAAAATATGTAGAGTAAAGTGATTTATTATTATTATTTACAGTATCTCACGGAAAGGAGTACATCCCTCAAATTTCAGCAAACATTTTAGTATATCTTCTCAAGGGACAATACTATAGAAATTAATGCGCTGCTTGTATAGCAGTATACATTTACTGTCCTCTGAAAATAACTCAACATACAACCATTATTGTCAAAATAGCTGGCAACAAAAGTGAGTACATCCTAAGTGATAGTAGCTATACGTCGTTTAACCAAGCCACATGTCCTATTCATCATTTTCATGTATTTGTCTGCTTGACAGGACCATACAAATTTGTGTATCTTGTATTAGAGCAGTTAAAATTAGTGCTTACAATTCTCTCATACTGACCACTGGATGTTCAACATGGCAAATAACTCTCCAAGGATTTGAGAATTAGAATTGTTGCTCTCCACAAATGTGACCTAGGCTATAAGAAGATTGGTAACAGCCTGAAACTGAGTTACAGTACAGGCCAGGGTTATGCAGAGGTTTTCCAAGACGGGTTCCACTTGGAACAGGCCTCGCAAGGGTCAATCAAAGAAGTTGAGTCCTCGTGCTGTGCGTCAGGAGCAGAAGCTGGCTTAAAAAAAAAAAAAACAGACGCATGAGCGCTGCCAGCATTGCTTTAGAGGTTGCAGAAGCAGAAGGTCAGCTTGTCAGTGTTCAGACCACACCGCACACTGCAACAAGTCGGTTTGCATGGCCATCATCCCAAAAGGAAGACTCTTTTGAAGCTGGCTCACAAGAAAGCCTGCAAACAGTTTGCTGAAAGCAACCTGTCCAAGAGCATGAATTACTGGAACCATGTCCTGTGGCCTGATGAGACTAAGATAAACTTGTTTGGCTCAGATGGTGTCCAGCATGTGTAGCGACACCCTGGTAAAGAGTACCAAGAACATTGTGTCTTGCCTACAGTCAAGCATGGTGGTGGTAGCATCATGGTCTAGGGCTGCATGAGTGCTGCTGGTCCTGGGGAGCTGTGCTTCATTGAGGAAAACATGGATTCCAACATGTACTGTGACATTCTGAAGCAGAACATGATGTCCTCCACCCCTCCATTCAGAAACTGGGCCGAACGGCATGATAACGACCCCAAACACACCGCCAAGATGACAACTGCCTTGCTGAAGAAGCTGAAGGTGATGGAGTGGCCAAGTATGTCTCCAGACCTGAACCCTATTGAGCACCTGTGGGGCATCCTCAAGCAGAAGGTGGACAGGCGCCATGTTTTTAACAGCCAGCAGCTCCATTATGTCATTATGGAAGAGTGGAAGAGGATCCCAGCAACAACCTGTGCAGATCTGGTGAATTCCATGCCCAGGAGGATTAAGGCAGTGCTAGATAACAATGGTGCTCACACAAAATATTGACACTTTGTACACAGTTTTGACATATTCACTTAGGGTGTACTATTTTGACAATAATGGCTGTGTGTTGAGTTGTTTTCAGAGGACAGTAAATATATACTGGTAAACAAGCAGCACATTGACTACTCTAAAATATATCCAAGTTTCATTTCTATAGTATTGTCCCTTGAGAAGATATACTAAAATGTTTGCTAAAATCTGAGGGGTGTACTTTTGTGAGATACTGTATATTACAGTACTAACACAAATCTGCATTATTTGTATGTTAGGGTGGGTTTTCACATGTTTAGTTCAGTTTGTTTCAGTTAGTTACTATGGCTTGTCATTGATTGATTATCATTTACACCTGTTGTTAATTTCGTGAATTTTTTTTGGTCTTTGTATTTAAGCTCTGTTTCTTTCAGTTGATTGTCAGTTCTCGCCGTGATATAGTGGTTGTTCTGTTCTTGTTCTGAGTGTTTTTGAGTTCTGTTTAATAAATATTCACTCTGCTGTGAATAAATCATTTTGTCGTCATTACTGCAACCCTATGTGACAGTAACCTTACAATTTATCACGGAGGGTGAAATATTTGGTAAATAAGTATGTTATTTAGAATTAAAGGAATGAATAATCTCTCTGTTTAGACACTTTCTTTATCAGAGACACTATTTCAAAGGAGACAAGCTGAGATTGTTAATGTAATTTTGCTCTTGAATGGCACAAATGGAAGTTATTTCCCTTTTTTCCCCTAGCTGCACACATTTTAATGATGTAGGTTTTCTTAACAAGGCTGCTGTGCCTTTGGCTTTTACAGCATTTGGATAATGAAAAGGCCGAGGCGAAGTATGTGCAGCTTCATAGCGCTCTGAATAAATACTGATTTTGCAAATGGGAGCTGCAAAAAACCTGAAAATTACCCACTGGCAAACACAAAGTGGGAAAATGCCTCCAGCCACAAATCTAAGCTCCCGCTGGCAGCCGTTTTTGTACCGGCCCACAGACAACACGTGAGCAGACACAATGGTACAGAAAAGCCCTGCTAAGTTTTGCAAAACTGACAAGTCTTGTAGGAGCCATGAGTGAAAGCTTGCCGAACACACGTTAGATTTGCCTGAAGTTTTGAGCGTAGACGAACCTGCTCTTGAATCCAACCGGAGCTCATGTGACTTCATTCAGCATGCGTCCCTGGTGCTGCATCCAACAGCTGCTACCTAAGAAAATAGGGCACCTGAACAAGAGGTGCAAGGAATATTTATAATATGATGATTTCTAAGTCTCTACAAAGGGCACCTTTAAAATGAGATACATATACAAACTATTTTATGCAATTTAACATTTTCGTTTTGTTATTAATTGCCCCAAAGTTTACCTCACACATATTGACAAACTTAATTGTAAAATGAATCACTTTGGACTGTTGGCCAGTTAGGCTTATGTTTAGTAATACCTAAATAGATTCTAAGGTTACTTTTTGTCTATTCGGTGATTTTTACCTGGCACAATCATGCCATTGAATTCTCTTTATTTGTGAATAATTAATTCAATTTGCAAAAACAACCTGCAGTCATATGCTCCGAACAAAGATATTCCGCAATATCCAAACAAAACGCTTTTGCGTTCTCTCGCAAACTTTTGCCTTTTCTCGCAAAACTTGTTGTGAGTTCTGACAAACACTTCCTGTTTAACGTCCCGCTGGCACGGATCAATAACTCGTGAGGTAAACGTTGTCAAAACACAAATGACACCTCTCTTTCCAATCATAGTAACGTAGACAACGAGCTACAACCTAATTTTCATCAAAACGAATATCTCTATGTGCAGGCGGCTGAGAGACAAATCCGAATGGACCGTCTGCAAAGTGCAAACCCTGAAAAACATTACTACAAAAATATTCAATAACTTCACTGTAACACACTGTACTGTCACCAAATTCAGTTCACACATCAATGCTCTCCTGTTGGTTATGCTACAACACTTAGTTTGGCAAGTAATAGCATATAAAAAAATAAGTAAGCCTATTTCTTTGCACAAATGATATTGGTACGCAGCTAACATAGTTGAAAACATATCTTTAGCATGATAATTACGTACTGAATTTGATGGCATTATATTGTAACAGTGAAGTTATTGATTCTATTTCATAAAAAATAATCATAAAAAAAAGACATTTTATCAAACTAAGTGTTGTAGTATAACCGGCAGGAGAGCGCTGAACTGAATTTGATGACAGTACAGTGTGTTACTGAATATTTTTCATAATAAAAAATCATTCAAAAAATCAAAAGCACATTTCATCAAACTAAGTGTTGTAGTATGACCAGTAGGGGACCATTGTTGTGTAAACTGAATTTGGTGACACTACAGTGTGTAACATTAAAGGAGAACTCCGGTCAATTTTAACATTGAGCTCATTTTATTGTACATTTGGAGTGCTGTCAATACAGAGAACAACTACAAAAATCGGTGTTGCCTACACCGAGTTATTCTATTTTTAAAATTTGCACCCTGTTGACTTCAATGGGGCAAGTACTAAACCTGCTTTTAGGCTCTTAACATCCTTGATGTGTCATTACAAGTGCACAGAAAATGTGAGTGATTCCTTCTGAGTGAACACGAGTGGATCTGACTGCAGTAGATGTAAAAGATATGTATAAAAATGATGTTATTTAAGCCAGCGCAAATACCTGTTTACATCCTGTTTTTCGGTTGAAGTCCAAAGTAGTCGATTGCCGAGTTCACGCGCATAGGTTTAGTACCTATGATCACGCGCGTGAACTCGGCAATCGACTACTTTGGACTTCAACCGAAAAACAGGATGTAAACAGGTATTTGCGCTGGCTTAAATAACATCATTTTTATACATATCTTTTGTGTGTTCTTTAAATAAGTTTGGTTTTAGTTAGTTATTTGATGCTATAAACGGGGGTGTGACATCATGATTGACAGCTTCTCTGAGTGAAGTAGTCACTGAGGCTCCAACTGACTTTTATCGGGATCCTCGAGAGGAGATTGGAGCTTAAACTTTAATTCTACATTTCCATAACTGTTTATTTAACACTAGGCCTACATTAACTGTACCAACCGATTCTGCTAAAGTGTGGGCGGGGCCTTGATATTGCAGGTCCACTTTCTTATTTTTCGCTTTGTTTTGTTAAAGGTGCTCTAAGCGATGTTGGGTGACGTCTAGGGATGAGCGAGTATAGCATTATCTGTATCTGTATCTGTATCTGTATCTGTTAACCATATGAATTATCTGTATCTGTATCTGTACTCGGACGGGGCGAGGCCTAACCTGGAGTGGACGGGATTTAACCCGGAAGTGGGTCGTGTTGTCTTGAAATGGGCGGGGCTTTAACCGGTATGTTATTTTAAGCATGCAATTGATATGGGTTGATCAGAAATTGTTATATTTATTGCTGATTAGAAAACTATTTACTTGACAGCATCAGCATTGAGCTTCAGATCAATGGTTTTGATCACGATAACAAACGAACTATATACAGAACAAGTTTTGCAACAATGAATACAACACATGCGCTGTGACTAGCCCATCACAGTACGCAGACACAGTTAGCAACCCAATGAGGATTTTTATTCAATCCGAGCACAGATATTGACTCGTAATACTCATATAATACTCGTACTCGGCAAAAGTGCTTTATCCGTACCGGATACTTGTTTCAGCCGAGTATCCGGCTCAACTCTAGTGACGTCACTTCTTGTTGACGTTTCGAAGTATTGTCAAACAAAACGAAGGCTAGCTCTAATTTATTAAACATTCTTGTCATTTAATGGATAATGATCTGTTAAAAAGCATCGGATGTCAGTCAGGGAAATAATCTAAATGAACAAAATGCTCTCATAACAATTTTTCACCAGATTTGCTATGCTGCAAGCAAATTCACGCTAACTCAAAAACTTCCACACAACCTAAATCCTGACGTAAGACTTGATCATAGCAACCGTCTATATTGATAAATGCAAGTTTTGCATCCACAATGACTGTATGCCCAAATTTCTGTCATACATTTGTTTCGTAAATGAGGGCCAATGAGTGCAAATTATTTTTCTTTTATTAAAAAAAAAAAAAAAAACTATCCAATTTAGTATATGTACTAAAAGCATATTTAACTAATCACAAACATACATGAACATATTGATATTGTTAACTTAACTGATATAGCGACTTATACCGACATTTCCAAAACTATGATTTTGTACTGACCTCAAATGCATAGTACCCTAGTACCCTAACATGTTGATAAATTGCTTATAATTGCAAGCTAAATAGACACATTTTTGTGGTTAACAAGAAGGAAGTATGTGAAACAAGGCAGTTTAAGTCCATACTGATTGCTTTAACTGCATCTATTTGGATGTCTGGTGACTGATCATTAAATCTAAAGGAGATAAAGGCTGGTACACAGACTAGAATACAAAGGGCATTGTTTCCTTCATTATCTGACGCTCACAGTGTAACAACATAGTCCATAAATCACCTGCAAACCTAACAGAACTACTCAGACAGTCTCTTATCAATAGGGGTAGCAACTGAAACACCAGGCATCTCTTTTTGATTAGCCGCCATAGTTAGATTGTCTGCACAATGTTCAAAGGTGAACACTGAATGAGAGACTCCTTTTGTGTGATTATCGTGCAACTGCAGCAAATTGTAATAAATTGTAGGGACATGAGCACAGGAGCCTTTTTGGGTGGTAATTGCTGTCAGCTATGCTGATGTAGGTAATAAAAAAAGAAAAGAAACGAAACAAAAGTTTAGCTCCTACTTGCCTCAACACACCTGCCTGGAAGTTTCTAGTTTACCTAATATGCCCTCAATTAAAAGGTGTGTTTAGTTAGGGATAAAGCTGTGGTGTTTACCTCATCTCGGATCTTCTTTTTTGTTGTTGTAGACATCTAAGTTGTAGACATTTGTAATAAGACATTTGTATAATAAAAAAAGAAGAGTGTAGTTAATTTTCTCTTAGCCTGATAGCAACGCCCTCCATAAAACACACAAAACAAGCCCATTATACAAACAACTCATATTTAATGGTATTTGATGATTTGTAGATTCCATTTAATAGATTAACCTTTCAAGAAAACATTTGCAATTGGTTCGTAAAAGGTGTTTTTACACGTTTGAGCTGAGTGTTAATTGCATTTACACAGTTTTGACCAGAAAGTTTCACCAGCATGTTGCATTTCAAGCGCTTTCGAAACAGTGAATCGTTTTGCAATGCAAGTGGTTCAATTAATTTGGAGTTTGAAAGGCTTTGTTTCTCCAATCTCTAGGTGTGTTCAAATTGAAGCGGTACTGTGCAGACCAATCGGTGTATGACATCAAAGTACCGCGAGAGCGTTTCGAAAGCATACGGAGCCGTCTGCTCTCTAATCGCTCTCATGGTACTTTGATGTCGGTCTGAACTGTGCCGCTTCAAGTCGAACACACCTAATGACATCACACTACCCAGGGGGCACTACGTGAATTACCTCTGTGTAATTACATCTCGACAAATCACGTAAATGCAAGCAGAATCAGTCTACCCTAGTGAAAGTTCAATTTCAATTTTCAATTTTTCACTTTTTTCTCCACTTCAAGCACTGACCGAATCATTCCCCCCACCCAACAGATGCAAACACCCCAGATGTAAAGGTTATTTATGTCGGTGTGATAAATAAAATAACACCAGGTCAAGAGGAAAGTGGATGCTGGGTGCAAACATGAGCACAGAAAACCATTCCCCAGTGCACAGACCTCTAACCTGTTCAGAAAAAACGAAAAAGCCAAGGTTGTTTCCTCAACTGACTCATCAGAAAAGCTCCCAGTAGGAACTCCATGAAAATGATGACTCACATTCTATCCATTCTTGTATTTTACATAGACGTATATGATTGTATACACAGCACTTACATATTATTATATTCTTACCTGCTCATAAATGAACTAAATACGCTTATAAAATAAAATGCAAATCATTGACAATGCATTGTTTAATTTACTGGCAGTTTAGTTGAAATAGATTCATTTCATCGGTCAAAGTGTGTGTGATGGGGGATGTGATGTGAAACATGTCAAACATTTACTTTCTTATCCGTATAATTGTTTGTAGAGACTGCAGCGATAATCTAATGGGGTGTTTTCTAAGCTATTATTGTGGTATCATATATTTACCTTCCTAAACAACAAATACAATTATCTGGGCTTGTTTACTTACATGTCAATCAGATGGCCTCTTGCTGTTTAAGCTATCATGAATGCAACAAAAAATATCATAAATCAGAAAGAAAATCAGACCTATTACACTAAAAAATGCAGCAATTTTTCACATGATAAATTGTGTATCTTGCCCGCTGTGAAAAGTTCACTACTTTTGTTAAGGACTCCACCCTTATTTGGACTCCAAGTGCTCAATTGCTAAAGCACATTATTGAGAAAACAAACCTGTGTTGGGCTTGAAGATGGAATGAGTGTCAGCTCGGTGCAGACAGGTCGTTTCCCACCCATGCGGGAGGCCCCCTGTGCACAGTAAGTCTTCTGTCCCCGGGCAGATATGGATGCTAACGCCAGTCTCTGCTGCTGTTGCTCATCTGCTTCTCAGAAGGTTTTGTTGAGTCAGCGCCACGCTCAGCATCACACCCTCCATGTGGGGCCTCCTATTTGCACTTCCATTATTCATTTTGTATATACTATTCCTGTCTGTGTTAGGAGACAGTAGAGTTCGCCTGACCAACTGAAGTCTTGCATCAGTATTTGTTTCATTTGTACACTCCAAAATAACCTAGCCAACAAAGTCCCTTTAAAAAACACTGACTTTTGTCCATTACCATCAAGTCTGGTCCAGTTTTCTGCTTTATCTAGCCAAGAATCACCCACTTAGAAGGAAAGGTGTCTGCCCAACATGGAAAGCGTCCAAGCACAATTACACAACAGTGTCAGTCTGTGACCGGCTGTACCGAAAACACTGAAGAAAATTCAAATGATTTCACAGACATATTAAATATAGTATATTTGCTGCTAAATGTGTCAAACAAAACCTTAAATCTGCAATGAAATGAAAGCAGAGACATATTGTGACCATAGACTGTACAAAAAAAATATGGATGTAGTGTCCGTGACGTCACCCGTAGGTTTCTGAAGAGCATTTTTTAAGCTAAAAGTGGGCGGAGCCGGCCGTCGCCATCTTGTCAGCGTCATTCCTGGATAATCGAAAATGGGCAAAGAGGCGGGATTATATGGGATTGACTCTCTTTTGGAGCCTGTCTCTAGCGGCCAGTCGATGAATTGCAGTTTAAGTCACTTTGGTGTTGGATTCAACAGAGAGACCGGAAGGTGGCTGCTTGATTGTGACATACATCCAAGTGTAACGGATTATAAAATAAAGCTTGTAGTCAATTGTGGTGGAGCAAGGTATATGCTGACAAAATCATTGGAAGAATCCAGCATACGTCACTACATCACAGAAAGTTTTTTTTTATCAAAAATTACAGGGTCAAAAGAAAATGAAACATACATACATAATAACGTGCATTTGCATAATATGATGAGTGTTCATTTAATGCTGACTAATAAAATAAAGTTCTGTCATGAAACTCTAGATGGCGTAGGCTCATAAGTCCTTAACCCAATCTGCTGGCAATTGCATCATTCTCTATAGCAGGGTTCACCAATCTCGGTCCTGGAGGGCCGCTGTCCCTGCAGAGTTTAGCTCCAACCAGCTCCAACACACCTGTTCGAAAGTTTCTAGTATGCCTAGTGAGACCTTGATTAGCTGGTTCAGGTGTGTTTAATTGGGGTTGGAGCTAAACTCTGCAGGACAGCGGCCCTCCAGGACCGAGATTGGTGAACCCTGCTCTATAGGAAACAGCTGATTGGTTCCCACTGTATTGGTAGCCAATGAGCTTGCTGCTCATCATTCAAAATCTTGTCTATTATTTGCTTTACGTTTCAGAAACCCTCCAACTTCCCCAGCTCCACCTGTATAGATCTTCTACTAGGGTGATTCAGCAGCAATAAAAGCAGCATAGCAGATCTATTCCGCCAAGACCAAACACATTAACTTTGTCATCCTCATCACCATGCCAAACTCTCAGAGAGTTGTCATGACATAAATATCTTTCAAAGGTCTGATGCCACCAACCAGGGACATTTTTGGTAAATCCAGTTATTAGTTCTCCCTCAAAAGTTCTACATGCTCATTGTATAAAAGGTATTGTTTACCCAAAAGGGAAAATTGTTTCATTATTTAATCTTCCTTATGTCGTTGTAAACTTGCATGATTGTTTTCTACTGTGGAACACAAAAGATGACATTTTTAAAAGCCTGTTTTTATGTCCATAATATCATGAAAGTCTTTGGGGTCCACTGTTGTTTTGGTCCTCATTGACTTTCATTTAATGAAGGAAACAAAAGTTAGAACAATCTTCAAAATATATTTTTTAGTGTTCCATAGACAAAGAAAGTCATATAGGTTTGGAACGATATGGGCAAATGACAGAACTAAGATATATATATATATATATATATATATATATATATATATATATATATATTATAAATGTCTTCAGTAAGCAGTTACCTAAAATCCCCTCTCATGTTGTCATAAAGCGGTATGAACTTCTACTACTGATGCCTTTTTACATTAGCTCACATGACGAAAGCCTCATGTCCTCTTGTCATCTCGGATGAGACAGTGGGCACAGATTTGGCTCAAAGCCAGGACCCACACTTCACATCCATTCTGTCTCATTCTCAACTATTTCTATGGCGAAGGAGAGAGAAATGCTCAGAATATGAAGTTAGGCAAAAGTAATAAACTTTCTCAACATTTAGAGCTCTATATAAACTGTAAACATCTGTCAAAACCTGTTTACTCGTTCCCCGCAAGCTTTTTTTTTTTTTTTTTAGTTGCCAGCCAGCACCAGGATTTTTGAGAATTTTCACAAAATTCATGGTCCCCAGAATATTTTTTTTGTATGAATATCTGAACATGCAATATATCAAAAGAAAGAACAGACCCTCTGCTTAAAAAAAAATAAAAAATAATTCTAGCTTCACACATTCTTTTTTATCAACACTTCAATGGGGGTAAATTTCATTTTAAAAAAAAATCATTTTGAGCAAAAAATTGAGAAAAATGGATGGATGGAGTCCATCAACACCCCCAAAGCTTTCACAGTCCTGCAGCACGTCCTGGGTTGACATTTCATTCAGTAACATTAGACATTTTTGATATGCTGTATAATGTTGATGATTGTGTTATTTTACATGCATCTGCTTACAAATGCTATTGCTTTTTTTCAGCTTCTTCTTCACATGTCTTTTGATCTGGAGATTCTGTACTCTTTCAGTAGCGCCCCCTACCGTATGACAGTGAAAACCCGGAAAGGCGAAGAAGTGTTGTTTCATAACTGACAGAATATTCCGTCAATGGCCAGGAACGAGTTCAAATATGGCAATAAAACACTCAATTATGTAAATAAGACACATAGATTCTCTTGTGTGGGGAAATACTTTCTTACACCAGAGATTTCTTACACCAGAGACATATAGAAGACGAAAAGACGAGCCTCCGTTACTACTTACAAGACGTCACCTTTCACCTTAGAACTAACAACGACTTGGTCCATTTGTTAGCAGTCAGCAAGTTGTGATATTGCTTTTATAAAAGTTTTGTTCTTGAATTATTCAGCCTTTTTGAACAAATTGGTGAAGAACGATGATTCAATTACTCAATTACTGGCACTCATTACTGATGGAATCAGTGTGTTTCAAAACAATAACTCACTCATAAAGACAGTGTTTAAATTCCGAATAGCTACTATCTTATCTTCTGTCATGTTGTATATTTATTTAATAATCAGGGGTTTGAGTACCAACATTAAATGTTGGTACTCAAAAGCGCTTCCTTCCATGTTTTCTGCTGCGCGTCGTTTATTTTTACCACACGTGAGCACCAGTTATGTGCACCCCTGTTAATAATGATTCAATCAATAATGATTCAATCACTCATAAAGCCATTAGGTGTGTTTTACTTGAAACATTGCGTAGACCGATCGGTATATGACATCACAGTTACTGCGAGAGCAATTCGAAAGCATATAGAACCGTTTGCTCTCTAATCGCTCTCGTAGTACTTTGATGTCATACACCAGTCATTCTGCGCAGTGCCGCTTCAAGTCTAACACACTTATTCACTTATTTAGTTCCCTGAATTAATTCACATTTTTCAACTAATCGGTTAAATGAACGATTCAATGAGTCACCAAAGGCAGTCAATTGTTTCATTCCTGGATGAGTTTGTGTTTTTAACGATTCTGTTGAAAGAATGGTTTAATGAGTAAATCATAAAGTCAGTGACTTGTTTCGTTCCTGAATGAATCATCATTACGAATCGGTTGTCACTTGTCGCCACCAAATGGTGCAGAAAGACAAGTAGATAGATGCAAACAGTGAAAAGATCCAGTGCTGGTGGATATCCATTGGAAAACTGCTCTAGCAGTCAGATTCAAGGAATTCAGAATCAAATATATAATGAACTTCCTAATATAGTAACTGGGATTTAGCTAGTGAACTCTCATAATAGTGATATTGAGGTTTGCATTCAAATGTGTCTAGGTCATATTTGAGAGGCCATATTTCTATGGCCCTGTGCTATAGACACATTCTTCTGATTTCTGATAATAGCAGACATCCTAAAATATAAATAAGTGTGCAATTTTTATATCTCATTTATTTCTCTTTGACTAGACAGTTTAATTAGAAAGTGGCACAGCTTACCCCATTCCCCCTATTGTTTGTTTAGCATTTTGCCAATCACAGCACATTTCCATTGAATTCCAACGAGAAAAGACACTAGAACGTGTCTTGCTGTAAGAACATTGCTCAGAGTGTTTACACTTTAGGGAAATCACAGTCTTTGCATCTACTGCCTCAGCAAGCAGCGGGAAATGTTTATTAATGTTGTCCGCATGATTTAAGGACGCAGAGCATTTAACGTGAGTAATAACTTTGGGTTCCTAAATGTCTTGGCCACAGCTGTATTCATTAGAGTGAACCCAGATTGATTACTTTTAATGAATGAGCAAACACTGTACACATCAGGTAAAGCTTTTGGGTGGGATATTGATATCAAAGGAAATGTTTGTTTCATGTTTCCATTTCTTACTTGCAACAGACTTTGCTCATGCATACGGCTATAACTAATAATCTGTGTTGGGTTATCATAAACAATAGAGCGAAACGGATACGCAACAAACTGAATATAAATCTGCATAGTAAGATGTTGTTGTTTTTCTGGAAGGCTGAGAATTCAAATAGCTTAAAATCTTCTCATACAACAACAAAACCCAGATTGAACCCAGTGTCATGTGTAAGAGAGGGCAACATTTTCATATCAAGATAAAACCTAAAGAGACAAAGGGAAAATTTAAATCAATGGCTCACCACAAAATGTAATAATTTGCTCACCTTCATGTTCTTAATCCTTACAATGAAAGTGAATGGGGTCCAAAACAACACTAAACCCCAGTGACTTGTATTTATTTATAAAAAAAATCTCAGTCAGTAATACAGGTTTGAAATGATGTAAGGGCGGATAGAAGATGACAGAACTTATTATTATTATTATTATTTATGTATTTATTGAGTGAACTGTCCCTTTAAGTTGTCCAAACTATTAAATTGGCCTTGGGGTTTCTGGAACCCTAAACATGAGGGTGTAACTTTGGTAAACATATTTATATGGTCAGATTTTTTCATTGCAATAAGTACAGTGTTTTGTATTTTTAATGGTAAAATGGTTTTCATTCTTCTCATGACATGAGTTGCCCACCTCACATATCCCAGTGCCCACCCCAAGATGGCATCCATCCAAAGGTGTGGATCCATTATCCAAGCTCCTTTACAAATCTGACTACACCTACATAAGCAATACAGCCTCCCTTGGCTACATATAATTGATAAGGCTCTTGAGAAAGAAACCGAGGGACAAGATGAAGATCGGGCTGAAGGAAATTGATTGAGCTCATAAATCCTGTCCAGAGCAGCACCATATTTTATTAGTGCTACGCTAGAGAAGTGCGCTCCTGCTGCGATTTAAAAAACAGCCATCCGGTCTATGTGTGTGCGTGCGCATTTGTGTCATACCTCTGCTTTTGTTTGTGTGCATCTCTAGGGATGCATTTTACACAGATACTAGACATTTGCCTAATTCCCCATGAATAATGAAATTGCATTCACTGATCTTTAATGCAAAAATGCATGATACATATGCATCATTATCACAAGCAACAAAAGAAACACTTAAAATACAACGGCATGGTTTTATAATCATATTGCCCTCAATCATACTTCAACCAACTTTTGTCCTTGCAATCTCACATTTCCCCCTAACATTTGGTTCAAAAATACCTTTTTTTAATCCTGGCATCATCTGTCTGTCTGTAATCTAGCACTTGACTACACACTCCAAGAGATCAGCGTTGTGCGCAAAACAACAACAATAAAAAAAGCTGAGCAGATGTGGGGATTTTTGCTGGAGGGATATGCGGCATATAAACAATAGTAATATCGTGAAACAAATAGTCTGTGTTAAAAGCTGTGAGATTTCTGCAAGGATCACCTGAGCCCAAAAATGTGGTTTCCCAATTGAATTAATGACCCATCCCTGGAGCCGAACTCCTGCTCCGAACCCTTTTAGTAGCACTCATGAAATGGATGAGTCTGGTAGGTTTTAATATTTAGGTAACCTCACGGCTCACTGCATTCAATCTTATAAGCATAATGAGATTGCAGGACACTTAAGTTTACACATATTTACCCTGATGGAGAAATATGGAAAGACATGTGTGCACATAGTATTTCAGAATCATTATATATTCTACATTATATCTACATTATAAGACAAATTCAAATTGCACAGTATATTGCACAGCAGGTTTGATATTTGGATTTCTTTCTGTTTATTACAGTTTACTGTTATGAAAACATGACTTAAGGATATATTGGTTGCAGGTGATATTAGAGGGATTGACATTCACATTCTAGAGAGCATTTGATTGGTCAGAAATCTTTGGTGCAGGGTGATTTATTAATTGTGTTGGTCCATTTTCCTAGAAAAGAAAGCTTAATGTTTTTCTTATGGGTTTTATTATTATTTAATATTTAATATTTACTTTTACCTGTATCATTAACCATCCATAACTCCTCTTGAGACGTGCCTTGTCTTTGTGTGCATGGACTCAACCTAATTTAGATCAGATTAGTGTTGGTTATTGAATTGTTGAGTACAACAATGTACTTTCCCACTAAATTCTTCACCTAAATCTCTCCAGTTGAATGCATAGAGTGGCACAGTGGATATGTGATTTTGCGGTGATGAGAGATGATGCCGTTTCAGGCGCATCCAAGTGTAACAATATTTTGATTCCTAGTGGAATATTTAGATCTTATTAGAGTCATGCAAAGGATTAGATGATGATCCATTTTTATAGCTGAGAAATGTGTAGACACTGCTAGAAACTTGTTTGTGTGTTACGAAATTACTCGAAATGCACTTCGCTGAATGCAACGACTAATTGAGAGTGTTTCCTCCGAGTCTCGCTTGTCCCTTTTGATCAGACCTGAAATGTCATGCATGAATTTGTACCTCAGTTAATAAGAGTTGGATTTTGCAAAAATTACTTCTTGGTAGGCCAGGCAAGCAGCTTCTCAAGATCAGTCATCAACATGACACATGAGAGCGAAGCACCCATGATGTTCTACAGATCTCATGATTGAAAGACACCGAGGTGAGAGGGTCGGTCATGAGTGATGTCGATCTCCAAGATGAAGCACATCAAACTTGGCAAGAAGTGATGTCGATCTCCAAGAAGAAGAACATTAAACTTGGCAAAAAGCCAGGATTTAAATATGAAAAAGCATGTAATGAGCCTCAGAGGAGCTGCTCTCAAGTTCTAAAGAGAGAATGGCAGGAGAACGAGGCAAATACAAAGCAAGTAAAAGAATATCCAGGCGGAAAAGGGATCAAGGTCTCCACAGCATCTTCCCTGAGGCTGTACCTCCACTGAGAACGTGTCATGAAGAGCGAGGGTGAGTCACTGGGAAGCAGGGCGGTCTGATGGGCAGAAGGATAAAGGCTGAGCGACTTCATCTACACATGGGATAATCTCACACTCTATGTGTTGAGCCCTAGACACAAGATATTATATCTCCCAAAATACTGGCAGTGAGCTGCTACTGTTCATCTAGATTAGACCTAAACAAGGATCTTGTGTTGAAATACTCACCGTATCAAAATCATGTGAATGTGAATAGACAAATCAAGTGCTCTTATAAAAAATTCATCCCTTTAGTGCTTTCAGTTGTCTTAGTTTTGATTTGTTGGCTTATATCCCAATGTCTCGACTGCTTAATGAATAATGCATTATGTTTGATATATTTTAAGGTTATGCTTTAACAATTCAATAACTTGGAGATTAAAAGTATAGATTTGTATCTTCACATCTTTGATCGGTAAATTGCAGTTTTCTTAAGGGATTGTTTTCTCAAATTAAAATCCTGTTATTATTTACTTGCTATTTTGGTCCATGAATATTTAAGCAGTGATTTTTCAAATAGATTAAAAAACAAACAAAAAAAAAAGTCTCCATAAAACACCAGAAAGGGGTAATAAAAGTGGTCAAGTCTTCTGAAGGCATTCAATAGAGTGGTGCAGGAATGACGTATTTTTGTAGGCCAATTCGGAAGTTCGTATCACCCTGGTTCCCTCAACAAACCCATATGCCATCCCTAAAATCAGAGGGAAATGATAGGTGGATAACCCGTGATGTAGAAGCACCTAAACCTGGTTTTAAACCTAAACTTGACATCAATTTTAAACTTGTCCCTCAAATCTGATTGATTGATTGAAATGTTGTTCCAGGATCATCAAAGATGTTGATCCAGGAACATGTTGCACTTGGTGAAATCAGGTTCTGCACTGTTCACTGGGTGAATGTGATTTCACCAAGTAAAAGTTTTTTTTTTTTTTTTTTTTTTTTTTAAATCCTGAGGCATTACTTATGTATTTTATATTGCAGAATAAAATGTGAAAATATCTTGAGCTTATGTTCACCACAGACCTTATTTCAAGCATTCGACCAAAAACCCATTACAAAAAAAACATTGACTTCAGGACACTGAAACCGAAAGTGCAAAAATTTCCAGGTTTTGCAGTTGAAATTTAGACCACTGCAATGATAAATTGAGGGGTAAATTAGCTTCGATGGGATCTCCTTCTTGCATATGTCACCAAACCTTTGCCTTCCCAGGTTTCTTACCTTTAAACCTCTTTGTTGAAAGGTAAGAAACTCTGTTGCTGGCCTTATTCCTTTCTGCCCGACATGCACACAGACACACACATACATCCGCGCATGCAACAATGCTATCAGCCATTCCAGGCACGCAGGCCTCAGCACAATGTAAATTATTCAGCTGGGCTTGCTGGAGGCTGCAAGCGAATCATAAATCGAGACAATCTGGGGCCATTTCGAGGGGTGACTATGGTTAAACGAAGCTAAACATCAATACAGAAAACCCTCACAACCCTAATGCTATTAAAAAGGATCAAATCAAACCATTCACACCAGCTCAAATCTCACAAAAAATGTTTGGCCATCAGTTCATTTGGACAAGCGGTGCACCTATCTTTTGTAGATTGCAGGTCTTGGCAGGGCTTCAAAGGTTAACCAACATTTTATGGATTCAAACCAACCCCAAGCCTTGCTAAATTACTTAAATTATGTATGGCTACTGGGCCAGAGGTGCCCACAGTCTACCTAGAGCAGTACCTCATTGTTCAATGTTTTGAAGAGAAATCCCAGTAAAGCTCTTCTTGCACTGTGTAAAATGAATTAGGAATGAGGAAATAAATGCTCGACACCAAGTTGCCAAAGGTGCTAGAGTATTATGACAATTGTATTAATATAAACAGAAACCACGGGTCATATTCCGGACATAAATTATACATAAAATGCTGCATTTTTATGATGACAGACTGAAAATCATCCTTATTTAAGTCGCAGAGCAGGAATCTATTAATGAATTTTTGATCCAGTGTGCTACAGAATAGAAGATTTTTCGAGATATTTTATTTTTTAACAACCAAATAAAAGCCTAAGTGGCGTTAGTATTCTGGGCGGCAGTCTCTGTGTGGTCAGTATGTAATTATTTCCATTAAATTTTAATATTAAACATTACATTTGCCCCTATCAAACCCTTTGAAGATTATAAATAATTCACTTACGCAAAGTACCATGTACCTCAGAGTTCTTAGCATATATTATTGAACATAAAATATAGACTGTGAACATGTGTGCTAGAGCATACTACACTGGCAGTTTTACCGATCCTGACAGAACTCCAAATCGGACAGAATAATAATCGAGCCAAAGAGAGAGAGAGAGAGAGTGTTGCTCGCTTGTTTGTCCAGCTGGTATTAAACTCATAGACGTGCATGTGTTTTGTTTTTTTCGTGGTGTGTGTGGGATTGTGCTCTGCAGGGCAGCCGCCATGTTTAGTGAGGCAGTTTGCTGCCTAATTATGCACTGCAGGAGTGACCTTCCATAGACCTCCTCCTCACCAGGCTCACGTACGGGCAAAACAACCCTATCAGGCAATATTTATTCTTAACAACTACATTCACACTGCACTGATTTTTGATAATGGCAGCTTTGGTTTACCATTAATATATGAAAGTAAAGTTGGGTTTAGGAGATGCATTGATGAGAGCTTTACCTCTGATTTGATCCCTGCTAAAAGACACCAGCATGAATTTCAATGCAGGTCCCAGCTGGTTATTGCTGGTGGTCCTGTATTTGCTATGCTATTGACAAGTACAACTTAAATTGACCAGCATGGTCTTACTGATGTCCGTGGTACCAAAGAATGGATTGTATGAAAGCCGACTGCCTACGTATTTCTGCTAAAATCTCAGTGCTATGCGAGAATTGTATTCTCCCATAACAAACTTCTTTCTGTAATTTTTCATAAAACATTATGTTTTAGTAATGAGTTCCAAAAAGTTTCAAATACCTTTAGCGTGAAAGAGGATCAGTGTTGTTTGGTCCTGTTGTGTGTGTCAGTCACCTCAGTTTGGACTTTGTTTTCATTCGCACCATTTCTCCTTGTCTTGTTTGTTGTCATGGTCACATATTTGATTTCGTCATTCAGTTCAGATGTGTGTTTCTAATCATCCTTGTTCGCACGTGTATTTAAGCTCCCTTGTTTCTGTTCATTGTTGTCGGGTCTTGTTGCTGTTTGGATGTGTGTTACGTTACTCTCTCTCTCCGTGGATTTATTAAAGACTGCATCATACAAAACTGCACGTTCCAAGGCAATTCAATGGGCCTTTAAGTGCAGGTCAGCAGGGTAGTGGGGAGGGGGTACAATCGTGCCAGGGCATGGTACAAGGCAACCGTGCCTAGTGTGAGTACACCCTTCTTGAACGTGCTTATTATGATAATTAGGGTAATCTGCAATGGGCTTTCTGGTGTGTTTTTCAATAAGTTGGTCAACAAGAATTTAGCAAGACTGCCCCTTTTTTGGAACAGCCTTGTTATCTGCAGCATGTCTTATAATGCTGTATGTTGGCATAATAATGTTGGCAGCTCACTAGGTTTCATAACAGAGCAAGGGAGTGATAAGCAAACTCAATGAGTGTGAAAAGAGCTTAAAGAAACTGCCAAAATGTTTGTTTGGCTCTTAAACCGAACATTCCCCTATCTAGTAACAATTCATTGGTATATAAAAGACCAAAATGAAATGACTCAGCTCTAGATCAGTGTTTACAAGCCAACCACACACAATGACATAAATGAAAGTGGAAACACAAATCGCCTCCTTTACAAAGCACAGATAATGTTGGGCTTGAATTCCCATTTTGTCTGAGTGGAATATGAAACGGTATAATTTAATGACCTTTCATAATTGCTATGACACTGATGGGACAGGGTATTGATTTGAAGGCCTCTTTTACTTTAGCTCTTCCCTCTGATGGTCTCTTCATGTTTTGTTTGCATATCTGGGCATTACGATGAGTGGCGCTTGTTTAACACTGATGGTTTTGACAGGCAGGACTGTATCAGCAGAAACACAGGCCATAAATCGCCCTGGTTTCAGATTCCGCCCCAGGTTATGTGGAGCTATAAATGAATCTGCTCAGCCAAGATTAAAACACTGCACACATTGCTATGAAGCATTAAGAAAATCAAAGAATAGGTATCAGTACATCAGTGTTTAAAAACTTTATTCTTCTTAGTTCAATTCTTAGTTTGAACAACTATGGTTGTATAAAATCAAATGAATAGAATTAAAACATAGCTGTAAATAAGACTCAAGATGGCTCAATGAACACTCTGCTAATATGCATTAAATCATTTTTCATTGCAAAAGGTTTATCTACTTTGAATGTTTTCTAAAGATGGGTTGCGGTTTTCTTTTGTCTCTAAGACCATGGTGGTTAATGTGTGACTCTGATCCATGCTTTTTGTTCTGCAGTAATTTACAAAAAGATCCATATGTCCTGTTCCTGTAAATCCAATCCCAGCATCCTATGATTCTCTGTTTAGATAACAGCTCTCCAGATTGGGACACAGCATGTGGCAAAGGTTGGTAAGGTCCCCCCCCCACCCCCACCCCACATACACGTTGGTGCACCTATTATTATGAGGACATTCCATAGGCATAATGGTTTTTATACTGCACAAACTGTATATTCTCTCCCCACTAACCCTACCCATCATAGAACACTTTCTGCATTTTTATATTTTTGATAAATGATTGTTTATAATGTTTTTTAAACATATTAATTACAAGGACTCAGGAAATGTCCTCATAAACCATGTTTAAGTTGTAATCCCAGTGTAATATCCATGTCATTATGCAAATTTGTGTCCTTATAAATCATATAAACAACTACACATCTATTTACATCTATTTATTTTTTTACATTTATTGATACAATGCAATCTCTAGCTCCTTACCCATCACAATTAAGTGCCTAATCTGAACCCCTACCCTAAACATACCCTTAACCTAATTATAACCTTATTCATAAAACCAAGTCTTGACCCTTTTACAGGCCTTTAAATGGGTCCCAGAAAGTGAGGACAGGCCAAAATGTCTTCTCTCTTTGTCCTTACTCCGATGGTCTAAAACTCACACCGGTCCTCACAAAGATAGTTGTACACACACACACATGCACAGACACACAGACACACAGACACACACACACACACACACACACACACACACACACACACACAAAAAAAATGATGCAAACGCTCCAGAACTGAACTGCCACACTTCACAAGTCTTGCCAACAAACCAGCAAAACATCTGTCATTTTATTTGCCTCAGTTTGGCGAGTTTAATGTTTCGACTTTAACTTTATTTCACAGTTTAGTGAAAGTGTAACAATCACCACCTGGTGATTACTCAACCTTTTAAATTTGGAACAGGGATTTGTTAAGAAGACAAATATAAGAAAACCAGCGCTGCATGTCTCCATAGCCTTTCATCTGTACTGAGGCAAGCACAAAAGTACCCTTATTTTCTAGGGGGGGTCCGGGGGTCCTGGACCCCGTTGAGAAAAAACTGCACCAAAGCAGTTTGGTTCCTTTTGAGAGCAACATTTTTATATTTTCTTGAGAGCTTCTGTGAGAGCTTTCTATTTACAGCATATTTAAAGGTAGGGTAGACAAATTTGTTTTCTAAACAGTTTTGAAACTCTCTTCACATCCTCATAGCAATCAATAATAGAAGTGGTCTAAATATTAAAACGTAGGCTACATATATCATCAGTGGAATTCCCAGGAACAAAAAATGTCCTACATGCCTGTCAACATATGTATTTCCATACCTCCGCACCACTAGCGGCGCCAGGATTTTGATTGTAGGTGGGCCTCCAGAAAACTGGATGGGCCAGTTAAAATAAGCCCAAAAAAAAAAAAAAAAAAAAAAAACGGGTTCCCCTTCATCTCCGTTTCAGCGCTTTTTTGCGGGACTGAGGACAAAAAAATAAAAAAATTAAACAGGATTTTTTTTGTTGCTTTTTTTTAAATACAATTACAATTTAATTTTATTGTTTAATAAAATTATAGGCCTATTATTTTTAGTTTATTAACAGCAACAACAGCTGTAAAGATGAAGTTGACGATCGCAATCTCCGTAGTGAACGCGCCTATAGAGAGAAATGCACATCATGGATTACATAATCAGAGAGTAGCCTATTTCTTTTCGTTTTAAATTGTTAAAAAGACATTTCAAGCTTTCTTAAGATATCTTTCATGTCTGTAAGGCATACGCTGAGTTTTGTTAAGTTAGGATGAGATGCGCTCCAGTTCACGAGCAATGCAAGTGACCGCGCTGGCGCCTCCATGATTATATCATCTGTTATTTGCTTCTTATTTATTAAATCCAGGCAATTGGTTGATAAAAAACATTAAAATTAAGATACAATTTATACAAAACGAAATTCACTTAAAAAAGGCTTTCTACAAAACAAAACTTAATTAAGTGGTCAAAATCATGTCTGACCCACGCCATGTCTCTCTATATATTGTGCATCCTATCTTACTCGTGCTATTCACTTTACATAATCAACATAGATGAAAAATAAGATTATAATATTTTAAAAAATGTGAAACTAAATGAGCTTATTTAATGACTACAACACGTATAGGCCTACAGACTCTCTATTTGTACAAATTGCTGCACATTCATTTACTTCTGAATTTTGCACACATAAGTTGAAAGGCATTTGTTTGTGCATAGTAAAACATATCTGCAACATTTATCAAGTTCACTGATATGCGTGCATTTATTAATTATTATCTTAATGAATGTAACAAGGACGACGCATGTAAACTGCGTTGTTTTAGAATGGAATGGATCTCAAATACATCCGAATAAAGAAACGTACAAAACTATAGTAGAAAATGGGTGGGCCCGGACCTAAAATGGGTGGACCCAGGCCCACCCAGGCCCAATGGTAGCGCCGCGGCTGCTCCGCACAGACATCACACGTCATCAGCGCGTTCCGAATGCAGAGTTGTAGGCTTTAGTGCAACCAGTTCTGTTGAGTTTAAATTGCATATATATTGAAACATTCACTGTACACAATGCTGCATTCAGTTCCTCCAAAACAGCTGAGAAAATAATGTTGTTGAGATATATCAGTTTGGAAAGGGTTCGAAAACTATTTCAAAGGTTCATGGACTCAATTGAACCACAGTGCGAGTCATTAACTGCAAATAGAACATGCACAGAAAAGTCGCCAACCTGCCAAAGTTTCTCCAAGGTCATAACAGCACCTCCTCTGGGAAGTTTAAAAAAAAATTCAAAGAACTGCAGATATCTCTAGCATCAGCTATAAGGTCAGTGTTCATGACTTGAAGAAAGAGAACAAAAAGAAGAGTAGCAAGGTGAAAACAAGTGCTTGCCAAGAAGAACACCAAAGCTCATCTCATGTTTGCACCTGAATGATCCCTGGATGAATTCTAGGAAAATATAGTACATTGAGCACATGTACATTGAGCACATCATTTTACTGCAAGAACTTCATACAGTATCTAGTAAAACATAATAGTGACAGTTTGATTCTATATGGATGTTTTGCTGTTATCACTGTAGGAAACATACGTTTTTCTATACCAGGCAATTCTTAAGGAGAATATCCATCCATCTGTGTGTAAGCTGAAGCTTAAGTGTAACTGGGTGATGCAGCCAGACAACAAACCAAAATCCAGAAGCTATTGCACGTCTGAAAGGAAACAAACATGCAAGTTTTGGAGTGGCCTAGTCAATGTTCTGATCTGAATCCTTTGAGATGATGTGGCAGGGACCAAAAAGAGCAGCTCATATATTAGAAGATCTACCAGTCTATCGGACATAATGAATTTCTGCAGAGAAGAATTGGCCAAGAGTTGTTCTTCTTTTTAATTTTTAAATATTAAATATTTTAATTTTATTATTTATTTAAATGGATAGTTCACCCAAAAATTTAAATTCTGTCATTTACTCACCCTCAAGTTGTTCCAACCCGAATTTCAAAGAAGAAAGCAAGTTCTTTTCTGTGGTTTATTGCAATTTGTACATTTGTGCTATTTATGTAAACACTAACACTTAAAATAATTAATTGGTTTGAGTAGAGCCAACTTAAATTAAACAAATTAGTTCAAACAAATCAACTTTTATGAGTATTTAGATCCTTCTTTATTTTTGAGTTCACAGAACTGACACATTTTAAGTAATCTGAATTGTTTCATTGTTTTGAGTTTTATGAGCTTGATTCTTTTAATTTAGACTAACTTTAATTTAACTGAAACTGGGCTGGGATTTCTATTTCCAAGCATGCTTTGCCACGACACTCAAAGGGAGAGTAAATGCTAAAATTAAATGTTATATAATGTTCTGCTTACTTAAACTTTGAATTTCTTAACTTAAAAGAATTGATGGAACTGATTGCCTCAATTTTTTTGAGTTAAAAAAAAAAATTAAATGTAAAAATTCAGGTTTACAGTGTACTTGTTATTGTAGTATAATGGTTTTCTTGGCTATTAAGTCAATATTTTGAAATGGCAACACACTCGATTATCGTAAAATCCCCATATTTAGCTTGATGTTTCCACTCATACCCGTGATGTAAACCCGGACAGATATCTAAATAATGTCAGCATGTGAAGCAGCAAAAAGAAGGATAGCACTGTCACCAGAGTGGAAGCACTACATGGGACAAGGGCAGCTGCCAGCATCATAACTTCACAGGGCATTAATTGTTTCACTGCTGTCAGCAGGACTGTCTCTGCTCGTTGAACCCTGGCCAAGGAGCGGCCCATCAGCCAAATTGAGGTCCAGTAGGTATATAAGTAAGATTTCCAGGGAATGATGTTTTCGCATTACAGACCGAGGTGTCAAGCTCAATTTCATGAAAAAGTGCTGAGGCCAGGTAGAACTCTCAAAATGTGCACCTGACAATTATACCTACTTACAGAATGACAGCTTGCTCAACAAATGATCAGAGAAAGTTTTTAGTGTTCATAAAAAAAAGTATGCAAATGGATAAAGATTTAGTTTTTGCTTGCTGTGCAAAAAAAAAAAAAAAAAAAAAAAAACACTGGCAAAAATACTTCCATTGATTTACATTGAGGGAGCCATAATGTAAATAGACTTGAAGATGGGCTCTTTTGACTTGGGCCTGTAAGCAAACACATAGCAACCATCCAGGGGTGGCTTCTCAAAGCCAACTATGGTCGCAAGTTCTGTCGTTACCAATAGAGTTCAATGGAAATTGCAATCATATAGTTGGCCAACGATGCTTTTGGGAAACACACCCCAGAATGCCCTAACAGTGATGCGAACCACCAAAACCCACAAAAAATATTTGTGGTCCTGAGGTGGATAAAGGAACACAGACTTTTCTCCAGCCATGACCTCTTTCTGAACTGTTGTTAAAGACTGCTGCTGTCTGGCCTCGATTTCTAGGCAGTTGTACAATTGCTGAGACTCAGTGCACAGGGATAAACTGTTCTCTTTAAAGACAGGGAGGAAATGTTGGAAACACGAGCCTCTTTCATTCTTGGCAACTATACCTTTATCTCATTCAGGCATTCACATATTATGTAATCAAGGGCGTAGATTTGGTTTGAACATTGGGGGGGGGGGTTGAAGTTTGGGTCTGAATATTTTTCATGTGATCATGGTATAAATATTGGGGGGGTTGTAATGCATAGATTTAAATATTGGGGGGGTTATCTCCCCCCAACCCCCCACAAATTACGCCCCTCTATGTAATGTATATTCTGTAAAATACATATATGGTCAGCTTCTCAGTAATTGTCTTTGCTCAATCAGTTCACTTAGCCTCGAGAGGTTAAATGCTTCTGTTAACTGGCTTGTTAGTTTGAAGGGGACACTTGATGGACAGAAATTGCAGGGTTGTGCTAATGATGAAGCAGGAAATAGCAGTGCCACTCAAACGTTTCCTTTGTAATGAGGACAATCACAGACAATCAGATTCAAGTCCATGTGAAAACCCATAATAATTTATTAGACTGTCATTGTGGAATTCATGACAGCAATGTCAATCAAACCCAGGGCCTTGAGGTCAGTCTATGTCAAATTGAAACCTATCTGAAATAATTATTGACATATTTATTTAGATAAAACATATAAGGAAAACCAGGGATAAATTATAAGCAGGACTAAATCATTGTGGTAGTCCTTATTTAGTTACTTAAAGATACACTATGTAACTTGGCACTCTATAGGTTAATATACAAAAGTGCATGTGTCCTGTAGAAGAACATTGTAGCCAGAGCTACTTCTCTCTGTTTACAGTAAATGACGAGTCACACAGGTGAGCTACTATGCAGCAGTTGGCATCCTGCTCTGTCTAAAATAGTCAGAATAGCTGCACTGTAGTGATTCAGGATAGGACAAAAACCCGTTTGGAAGGTTGATTCATGATGTACTCATTATATAAATTTGGTTTTATAAAAAAATAGTTTTACTTTAACAATTGATAAACACATATAAATGTAGCTTTTCAAATATTGTATATGCATTAATGTATATTTATTGAATATAGCAGTGTTTATTATAAATTATTTATTTGTGCACATCATTATTTTTATTTTTCAATTCATGAGCCCACCTAATTTTCAATCAAAAAAACTTCTCCTTCCACTTGCAATGACATCTCTTCTCTTCTCCAATGAATGACGTGTTTACCGGCACGAGGGCGGGGCAACCTAAAACTCACATGAGATGATCCAATCAATTCCAATTCCAATTGAGCGGTTTAGTCCTAATTTTCTGAAAAGATTCGATCACTTTATATGATGAACAGATTTAATTTAGGCTTTTTTATTCACATAAACATTGATCAGGGAACATAAACTGAAGCTCAACCGGACCTGCTTGACGCATGAGAACAAACCTTATTGGTTATTGTGGAAGCTCACACGTGCACAAACTTAACACATGAGAATGAACCTCATTGGTTCTTGCAGAAGCTCAAACGTGCTGTGTAACACATGAGAATGAATCTCATTGGTTCTTGCAGAAGCTGTACTTCGTAACAGGAGAATGAACCTCATTGGTTCTCGCACATCTAGGGAACACGCTTGAGCCTCCATTTACAGTACCACAAGTGATGTGTGTCTGTGTGTGTGTGTGTGTGTGTGTGTGTGTGTGTGTGTGTGTGTGTTAATGAATGTTTATACTGTATGTGAATAAAAGCCTAATTTAAATCTGTTCAGTGTATAAAGCGATCCTGTCTCCTCATATTTTATTAAAATATTAATTTGTGCTCCGAAAATAAACGGAAGTCTGGGTTTGGAATGACATGAGGGTGAGTAAATGATGACAGAATTTTCAGTTTTGGGTGAATATCCCTTTAAGTAGCCTATGTGCAAATATATATGTTTAAATAAATAAATGTTTTAATCTATGGCAGCAGGAGAATGCTAAAATAAATAGCATGATACATAATTAAGTACTCACCTAATATGAATAATTTCCTTTTAAAAGTTTGGAGCTGAAAGAAAGAAACATAAGAAACGGTATATCGAGTCAATTTTAGGCTATTTCAAATAAAATCGTAGTGACATTAGTTATTTTCACAAGCACTAAAACGCAGCAATCCACACAAAGTCGAAATTCAGTTTTCATTTATTTTCGGATAAAGAATCTAAAACTTCAAAAGGAACATAGAAGCAGTAGGCCTACATAATAACAGATTTTGATATTTGTGATGATTTCTTGTTGGCTCAAGAAATAGACGTCCCTCTTCAGCTGGATCGTGTGTTCTTCTTTTATGGTAGTCGATTTAATAGACTTGTAGTGTCACCCTCTCGTTTTCCTCTGGAAATATCGAGTGAGAGTGAAATGAGAGGAGAAGAGATTGCTGCTGGAGATGACAGTTCGCCAGAAGAGGGCATTCGGATTCTGTCTGACAAAGTTATGGTGCGACAGGCGGTTGTGGTGGTTAACCACTCACAATCCTGCTGCATCTCTGTAGCCTACTGTCGGGAACTGTACAGGAGAGGAGAAACATTCCCGATGGAGTGGAGTACACTTCTAAACAATATTCTCTGAGTGCAATAATTTTGGACTGGATTGAAATCTCTTAAACATCATAATTCTTATTTATAACAAAATATCCACGGATTAATCTACGGTACGCATCATCATCATCTCGGGAAAGACAGTGTTTGCGCATTATGCTGCGATGGAATACACTGAGGTGGAAGGGGATTGCTGGGATTTCCATAAGTTTGACTTGTGGTAGATAACTTGGATTTGGAATCGCGCGTCTCCGGTTCTGTTTGTGACTTGATGTAAAAATGTTAGGATTTAAAATGGATTCTTTCTGTTCGAGTGGATGTTTATTATGAACATTTTGTTTTGAGGGGAATTAAAAGATATGGTCAGTGGTCAGTCAGGAGAGACTGAAGATTTCCCGCGTCTGCTCTGCGGTGGAGGACTACAGGCGGGAACGTGCGCGTGTGGAAGAACCGAACCATCTGAAGAGAGCGCGTGCCATGCCGTTTCGGGTCTCGAGCGGTAGAAAGCTGTAAAACCTGTGGCGAGGAGTTGACTGAGACGCGGTGATGGGTAAGTTTGACTATCACTCGGACATAAGTGGACATGGAAACCACGGTAGATGTTTATGGTGATAAATTAGGGGGACATTTCCTGCAGTTGAATTATTTTTTCATTGAGATGTGAATTGTCTTCAAACGGTGTCTATGCATTAAAACAAAAGAGTCCGCATCATGTACTCTGATCAGCATAACAGGTTTATTATGCGTGCATTCATATGGTGTTGTCTTTAAGACAATTTGTATGCATATTTATTTTGCATATGATAAGCATGCATATTTCTTGATCAAATCTGACCCTGCATTCACTTCAGTTCACAATGGTATGATTCTGGTGAGGTACAGTCAAGTGTATCCGTCCATTCATTTATTCGATGTTAATCGATGTTCATTAAGTTTATTCCGATTTTTCGTTTATATTTGTGAAAACCAGAACTGATCTTTGACTTTTTTTTTTTGTCACAATAATATAAATGATCATTTAGGATACTAACCTACAACAAAAACACTATGTATTATGATGAATATTTTATTTAGTTATGCTGCTACTTGTAATATATCGTCAAAATTTGAAATGTTTTTAGAAAATGTATGTATTGCTGTTATTTATGCCATTATATTTATGCAAAGCTGTTTGGTGATCTGGTAGCAAATTGATTTCAATCTTTGGTGTGGACTTTAGTGATAAGGTCTAAATGTTAAGCTAGATATTTTTCACTAGAGAATCAATGGTTATATGCAAAGTTTGAGTGTCTAAACATTAAATTGAATAACTAATTGTACCTGTAAACTATGTTGTGCTTTTCAGTTGGGATCCAAACTGTGCCATCCAACCATAGACCAGACAACCAATTAAGTTGGAAAGTGTGAATATCGGTAAAAAAAAAAAAAAAAAAAAAAAAAAAATTGGTCAACTGATTATCAGCCTATCACTATTTTTTTTTTTCCCATCTCTCACTGATTTAAATAGCAGACTGATGCCAGCTCATTTTTTAACACTGGAATGCTAATTGAACCTCATTTTTGGCAAAAAGGCAATTTCTCAGAGTGTGCCCGTGCATTATTGATAGTGTGGAGATCGTACAGCGATAGTTAATATTCTTTCTTAGATTTATATTGGAAAAGGTGCACATTATGTGCATGCATTGTCATGTGTACACTTGTTTGTCAATGCAAGTGCATACAATGCTTGGAAGGCTTATAGTTTTGTATTAATTCCTTGTTTGAGCAGCTGGAGTTATTTCTTCATCAAAGAAAGGTGAAGCCACATAGATTTTATTTATTGACTGAAAGGCAATTTGACAGTATGCATTGCATCAGTGTTAACAGTGTGATTTTTCGATGTTAATTTGCATTTAATTTTGCATTTATTAACAGATGCATTTCACATGCTTACGACATATATAAATATTTACCAGAGTTATATTTCTTACATGTTTTTCATGATTATTGAAACTAAACTCATCATTATTTAACTAAGCATTGCAATTAACTGTAAGTCACAGACCTTCTCATGGCCACATTAGAGTACTTGATTATGGATGTGCTTTCAATCATTTTACAGGGGCTATTTGACAGATATGTGACCTGCTCTGATTGTTATTCGTTAGCGGCATGCGGCGAGATGGCCTTCCACAGCTCGTAAAATGATGAGCTATGCTTGCTGCTTTGCGGCACTGTAGTGGGAGATCTTGACAGCAAACATAAAATAACCAACCTGGTAAAATTTTGGAGCATCACTGAGAAGGGTCTGTAGGCCTATACAGAGGCAAAATCAGTTTTACCAAGAGAAGAAAAAGTGTAGATGCATCTAAAATAAGAAAAGTGGCAGAGCAAGTTTGTTACAAATTAATTTTCATTAGACTTCACTTGGATCATTAACTTTATCAGCATCATTTCATTAGCAAATGTCATTAAGCGGATACAGTCTGATTGTCTGGTTAGTGTGAATGGAAGCCAGTGACGTAATTACTTTATCGTACTGCAGCCTGCTTGTGCATCAGTTGTTGGCAAGTGTACGCTCATGGACATCAGCGCATCTGTGCTTTGTTTTTGTGATTGTTATTAATCACAATCAGTGGATCCCAAAAATTGTTTGGACTCTGAAGCCACACGCAGAAATGTATGAATTTCATTGCGTTAAATAAGAAGATATCAAACAAAGTGACATTTTTAGGTTCTACATGATAACAGTTGATATGGTTTTCAAAAATTAAGACAGTTATTCAGACATTTTCTGGTTGTTAACTAGGTTTAACTGACTTAATACATCCACTAATAATCACATCAAGATCAGCAATATTTTTTAGGCCATGGTATATTATAATCAGGAACAGAAGGTGCATTAATAATGTTCTTGACCATTAAATGTTTGGTCCTGATAAGCCGATAAATGCAGTGAATGAACATTTTCTCCTTTTCAACCTTAGAGAACATCTGGTAGAATTACTTTAACATTGTATAGATTCAGATAAACCATTTGGTTCCATGCACGTTTCTAAAGGTGTTATTTGGATGGTTTTGCAATAAATTTGCCTTTAAGCTAAATGTTTATTTTGATATTTCATTTAACCACTTTCATGATTTCTTGTTATGACAATATTAATGTATCATCACCACATTATTTGTCTCAGACAGACAGATATTGCCTCAGGAACTTCATTTCAGAATGCTATTCCTAGCCAGCTTTGTAAAAGTTGCATCAGGAATGGAATTGAAACCCTTTTACAGCAACACAGTGTGGGTATGAAGGCCGGAAAGATACAGCACAAATGATAAAATCCCATTACTGGAAAATGTCCAGACTTTAGCCAAGACCTTCACATAAAGCACATGCGTATTTTACCCAGACCTCTAACCTCTTGATCCAATGTTTAGTTGTGAATTCACTGCTGATATAAGGCCTCACTTCAACCTCCCATTTGTTTTGACAAGTACAACACCTAGGTTTCCTTTGTGTAATAAGGAAAGATGGACAAAGGCTGCTAGCAGAGTCACTGAACATCCAGGCAAATATAAATGATTTGGTTGACTGACAATCATTTAGATTATAATTAGCGACTGATACGATGGCCGAGGCATATCTCTCAGGACATTTCCTTTCATACTGTAGTGGGCTCATGTCCAAGCTTATTGGAAGACAGGCATGTTTGCCATTGCCAGAGAGAAGAATTAAACAACATAGCATGACTGGATTGATTTACACAATCACCACTGTTAATTGGGTCCTGTGTGGTATCATATTGCTGTATAAATGTAATATTTCAAGGGTTTATAATCACAGAACAATTACAATATTTCTTCTCTCATTAATCGTATTAATCTCTGCTTTGAAACTGCTCAACAATTAGGGCTGGGTATTGTCAATTACCTCATAATATGATGCACACCACAATACACATTTCATGATTCAACATGTCGCAATATATCACAGCGTCTTAATAGGATCACGATTGAATCTGCGCCAAACAAGTGTGAGAGATACTTTGTCAGGGAAAGTGAATCTGCTGTATTTGTTTTAAACTCTTTTGCACTGTTTGCTTTAGAGGTCGACCGATAGTGGATTTTACCGATACTGATATTTAGGTTTGACCGTATCAATTCGATAACCGATTATTCAACCGATATTTTTTTTTAAGGGAAACTGGATTAAAAACAAACAACACTCCAAGGAAATCAGTGCTGAACTGGAATGTGCTAAGTTAAACAAATATATAAATATGAATATATTAAAATGAGAAGTTCTACAGAATGAACTCTACAGAAAATAATTTAAATATTACAGGTCAAATGTATGGTTTCTTTAGCTATAACCTAGAAACATAGCCTATGTAAATTTCATAGGTAACACTTTGCAAGTCCTATTTGTTAACAAGGATGTATTAGCTAGCTTTCATGAACTATATGCATTATGCAATATACGTTTTTACTCCATGTATTATTATTTGAGCAATACAATTGTACCTTGATCATTCATGTTAGTTCATAGTACATTAACTAAGATAATAACTTTAATAAAATAAAAATTAAAACTCAATTTATAATGTATTAGTAAACGTTGAAATTAACAAACTAACAATGAATAATACTTCTACAACATTTATTAACCTTAGTCAATGGGCTCTCACTCTGTATAATGCTAGCAGACTCTTCTCAGCACTCTCGTACTGTGTAATGACAGCGCACCCTTCTCAGCCGCTCCAGCAACGGACGCAACCTGGAAAAATTATCGGTGTGGATTTTTGCCGATAACGATAGTTCCACCAATTAACTATCGGTACCGATATATCAGCAAAACCGATGAATTGGTCAACCTCTAGTTTGCTTCACTTTTGCCCAGTATTGTGTCTAGTATTGTATGTACACATTAAATATAAGTTGAACTGAATAATCCCGTTTGTAATGGCATGATTTATGTGTTATCAAATTATGTCGTTTTTTGACTGTTTTTTTCTTTTCTTTTTGCATTTTAGGCTTTGCCATGAGGCACCGCTGGTTCATGGTGCCACTGCTAATGCAGGCATGGCTCTCTGCCACTCCTTGCTTTGGTGAGCGTCCTTGCCCTCGGAGCTGCCGATGTGATGGAAAGATTGTATACTGTGAGTCTAGTGCATTCCGTGATGTTCCCAAGAACCTCTCTGGTGGCTGTCAAGGCCTGTCCCTGCGGTATAACAGCTTGGCAAGCCTAAAGGCTGGACAATTTGTTGGCCTCAACCAACTCATTTGGCTGTACCTGGACCACAACTACATTGCCAATGTGGATGCACGTGCTTTTCAAGGGATACGGAGGCTCAAAGAGCTAATATTGAGCTCCAACAAGATCACAATTCTGCATAACACCACATTTCACCTTGTACCAAACTTGAGAAACCTTGACCTTTCTTACAACAAGCTACAAGCTCTGCAGCCAGGGCAGTTCCAGGGTCTACGCAAGTTACTTAGTTTGCACATGCGCTCCAATTCCCTTAAGAATCTTCCCTCTCGCCTTTTTCAGGACTGTCGTAATCTTGAGTTCCTTGACCTTGGCTACAACCGTCTGCGCAGCATTACTCGCAATTCAATGTCTGGCCTGCTGAAGCTAACTGAGCTGCATATTGAGCATAACCAGTTCTCCAAAATCAACTTTTTCAATTTCCCACGCTTCTATAACTTGCGTGCTCTTTACCTACAGTGGAACCGCATTAGGACCATGAGTGAAGGCCTTACGTGGACCTGGACATCATTGCAGAAGCTGGACCTTTCAGGAAATGACCTGCAGGAGATAGATGCAGAAGTGTACCGGGCCATGCCGAATCTGCAGACACTTAACCTGGATTCAAACAAGCTTGTCAATGTGTCTCAAGAAGCTGTGGATGCCTGGATCTCTCTGACTGCAATTAGTCTGGCAGGAAATATGTGGGACTGTGGACCAGTTGTGTGTCCGCTAGTGGCCTGGCTGAGAACCTTCCGTGGAAACAAAGAAATTAATATGATTTGTGCATCACCCAAAGAAGTTCAAGGGGAGAAGGTTATGGATGCAGTTGACGCCAATAGAGTTTGCATGATTGCTCCTGCCATGCCATCAACCGTAATTGCTCCCTCTACTCCTTTTGTCGCCTTTGCACAGACCCCAGCCAGCTCTTTTGTCCCGACTCTTAAATCTGGAGACAGCAGAGGGGGCCTGGGGACATCCTTGGAAGGTACCACCTCTTCAGCGCCTTCTCAGCCGGCTGTCCCACCACCTGAGCAAGACTTCGAACCAGTATCATTCCACAAGATAGTGGCAGGAAGTGTTGCCCTTTTCCTGTCAGTTGCTATGATCCTCCTTGTAATTTATGTCTCGTGGAAGCGCTATCCAAGCAGTGTAAAGCAGCTGCAGGAAAACTCGGCTGCAGCTCGCAAACGTCGGAAAAAGTCACGGGAGACAGAGCGCACACTCAGCACACCATTGCAGGAGTACTATGTGGACTACAAGCCTAATAACACAGAGGGCACAGATGTGCTAGTCAATGGTACAGGACCATGTACCTACACCATCTCTGGCTCCAGAGAATGTGAGGTAAGACTCCATACCTCGACTTACAATCCATTGGGTTTGGTGGGAAAAGAGGTCAGTTCTTTAGCTGCTTAAAAAAAGTCCTTCTGTTGTTGTGCTGTGTTTGATGCCATTTTAGAAGATTGTTGCGCGGCAGGGATATGTTTTTGGCAGGGATATATTTTAGGAGGGACACATTTTTTAAATGTTTTTGGCACAGTATGCTATTTGTTTAACCTTGGATGAGGTGTTAATTTACAATTACATATTGATTTGTTAGTGCATATTTGAGGAGTCCTGTTGATTCATTTGATTTTTTTTCTTTTAGGAGCAGTTTTATTCTAGGCTGTAACATAATGCATTTATACAAGTGTACCTGAAATACTTTCTTCTACCTGGTAGACATCGACTTGAAGATGATAGGGTGGTTTTTATAATGCTCTCTCAGGCAGGCTCTTGCTTCTTCTTTTTTCCCATAAAGATGTGTGATTCTTTAAAAAAATCAGCTTTAGTAATCACAGGATAACAAACTCCCTCAAAAAACTGCTGTTTCACAATTATTTATTTGTCCTCATTAAAATATGTGTGTGTACTTAACTGCTCCCAAGACCAAAATGGAATGGATTTGTCTATGGGGAACTTCAAACACATCCTGTTAGTGAAAAACCTCCTAACCATCCTTCTAATCCTGACTCCTATACACTCATTGGTTCTTTCAACACTGTTTGATCCATGCTCAATGAAACGGCTCTGTTTCTATATTTTCTCTCTTCTTTTTTTTCCATGATCTTCCCGGGGCTATGAGAATGTCTTTAATGACACCCCCACTTTGTCTTCCAAGGGCTCTTTTTGACTTCTTCCATGTGTATCACTTCATACCTATTTTTTAGCCTCTTATCTTTGCTTCACACTCGTCTTTCTCTCTTGAATCATCTCTCCGTCATTTTAGATCACCCCCTTTTATACTTCAGCACAACCTGCAGTTCCAATTTACAAAATACAAATTTTCTTAGTGTGTCACTCAGGACTTCGCTGACATATGTGTTGGCAGCTGGGGTCAGTTGATGCATTTTAAGGAGCTGGTTTTGTGTGTTGTTTGTATGCTTCGCTATATTTACATATGTTCATGCTTTTCCCAAGGCAACTGTTACCATTACTCCTTCGGGCTAAGAAACCTGCCAGTAAGGTGTCATTAAACCTGCCAGTAAGGTGTCATGACACAGTAAGGTGTCATTAAAGGCAGACCTGCCTCTGGCAGAGCCATGATGGGGCATATGTGCTGTGGCTAGCAAGGCAGGCCTGAGTGAAACAAGAAAGGCAGGTAGACATGCTAGCAGGCCGATTGGCATGATGGTAAACAGGCGATGCCAAATCAAGTCGCAGGAAGAGAAGACTATAAAGGTTGGTGAGAGCACAAAGGCACACAGAATGGCATTCTGACAGTGACGTTGACCTCTCCACATGGGCCCGTGTCCGTTCTCTGATCTGTCGCCTCAAAGCGTTTTTGAAGTGATCAGAGGTGCACTTTAGAGTCCAGCAGATTGGCATATTTTTCTCTTGTGATTTCCCCAAGCCAAGGAACAAACTTTTTTTATTTATTACGTGCAAATCCCTAAGTCTCTTATAGCATCTTTGCCCTTATGATGATATATCTTGGTAACACAAGAAAGAACAACTGAAAGAAGAAAACAGTTTGTCTATAGTACACTACCGTACATGTTTTCCATTATAAAGTAATTATATCCATTTGGTCACTTTTATGCATTCGTTAGCCAGCAAAGTTGCACATTTAAAGCTAGTGACATGAGATAGCAAATTGAAATGATCATGCAGCTGACAGAAACGATAAACAAATCAGAATTGCATTTGATTTCAGTTCTTTTTTTTTTATCATCACTTTAATACATATTTTGTTATGTATTATTATACATTTGTTATAAAATAAAAGCAAATAATGTGTGAGAGTCTAATTTAAATGCTATGGCCTTTGTGTAGATATTTAAAGATGACCATCTTTAAGCATGACTGTTTGTATTTATATGAAATGGTATCTTTTTACAATAAAATTCCATTTCTAACATTAACTAAGGTTAATAAATTATCTAGAAGTTCCTTGTTAGATTGTTAATTTTAACATTTACTAATACATTTTACAAAGTTCTATTAATTTTAGTTAATGTTCTATGAACTAACATGAAAGTAAAGTTATAATTAATATATTTATAATTAATATTTATATATTTTATATATTTAAATTGTAAAAATTGTCTAGTGCAGTACATTTTAATGGTTCAGTACAGTTTTTTCTTTCTTTTTTGTAATAAAGTTCAGCCATATTTACTTGGAATGTTATGTTTGTTTTTATTCAGTGTCAATTTGGAAAACTATCGGTTGATAAACCGGTTATCGGTCCGTTGTCCAACCTACCTTATCGTTATCGGTAAAATATCGATATCCAACATTATCGTTATCGGTAAAATCCACTATCGGTTGAACTCTACTCACTTTGCGATGAATGGTGGAACTGGTAATGGTGCTTTCTACAGGTACTAAAGACCTCCTTGCTTAGACCTCGCTAACTATTGCCTAAATTTAGTGTGACCCGTCCATAATCATCGAAAGGCTTCATGTTGAGGTCACTTAGTTGACCTGTTTCCATAATGTTTTCCATTAATAGTCTATAATTCTGAATTGTTTGCCTCCTTTTTTCCTTCTGCCGTCCTCCATACCACAGCATTGCTACATCAACACTAATGTGGTTTGGCTTCCCTCCCGTGCAGCAAAGCGCACGTCACCCATGATTGATGAGTTCTATTCTCTCTCCTGCGATTTGGTATTCCACACGCACACCTGATTTACGGGCTTTTCACATCAAGCCAAAAGACTAGATTCAAACACACAGTTCAGATTGCTCCTGTCTTGAAAACCAGTGTTCTTCTCATGCCTTACATCACTTCTGTTGCGAATCACAAATGGCATAAAGGTGTGGAAGAGACTGCTAAGAGGGATTGTCCTCTGACCTCACTTTGAGAGAGGTTCTCCGTTAAACTGTCATGCAATTTGGACACCTTTCATCGTAAAATATAAAGCCAAGATCTAATGTCTTCTTTGATCGATTTAGATCAACCGAAGGTCTTTATCTTCAGAACTCATAAAGGCTCAACTGTGGATGAAGTACCCATTCTATCCATTTATTTAGGTGATGAACTTTGTTTTACTGAACAGTCATCATTCTATAGCACACTAGAACGGCACTATTATTTTTCTTGATAATGTAGTTGTGATTTATTCTTTTTGTTTAATACAATTACCATTAAAATACTTGTGCAAAAAAAAACATGGCATTTATAATAGGTAACACGTTCTTCCACTTCCAGTATTTATTATTTTAGTTGTTGGGAGATGTCACCAAACCGATCAGTTATCCTTACATTGCAGCTTTTACCTCATCACATGTTCTCATAAAGCATAAAATACTCACATGAGTGCAGGAATAAGGGCTTCACACTGCCAGGCCCATTGGGGCTATTGTACATGTATGTACGTATATCCTTAGGCGCGGAAATCGTCAAGCGAGTTTTTGAAGGCACCTCATTTAATATTAATTATTTTTAGTTGTGAGCAATTAGGCCAGTACCATCACATTTTGTCGTATTGTACATTATGTTGCTGTCGCATTTGTATTAAAAGCTTAACCTGTCAGCCCGTGATGCGTTTCGTGGTTTTAAAAGTGCTCTAATTGCTTTTGTAGAAAAAAAAAAAAAAAAAAAAACAAGAACTTTGCTTCGGTGTAACAGTGGAAGGCCTACAACAAGGGCATTAATCATCATTAGACTCAACAAATTTTAGTTAACAAATTGGTGTTGAACAGTACCTTTGACCCCTGCAAATAATGAAAATGGACTAATCCCCCATTTCCTCCCCTCCACCAAACAGACAAAAGTGCCTGCTGGAGATTAACGTTCAGACCACAAATCTGGTTAGCAGTTCAGAATGGGCTCATGAATTAAAAACTAGGAACTATACTAAACTAGGGAGAGAAAGGTGAAGTAGAAAAAAATGCTCACACAATTAAGTCCATTGTGCTCACTAATCAAAAAAGGCAAACTATTTATATTTTTATAAGTCAAATGAGTGAAAGAGTGGTAGGTGTGTGACTCCCTTAATCAAGCAAATTATGCATGTTTTTGGCATGTGATCTAGTATTTAAAAATGGTATAATGCATGCATCTCAGTCTGTTAATAAGAAAATTGACTAATTTCTTTGCATGTTAAAGTAAACTGCCTACACATTTTCTAAATTAATCTCATGTATATCAAAGCATATGTTTAAAATTCATTATTTTCACAAAAAAAATCTCTTATCTATTTTTTTTTAGATAAGAGAAATGGAAATTCGACTTGTACCCCTTGACATGATGCTTTTTTTTTTGCTAACATGGGATAAGTTTGGACCTCTCTCTCTCTCTCTCTCTCTCTCTCTCTCTCTCTCTCTCTCTCTCTCTTTTAAAGTCAAATTTCTCTGTCTGTTTCTATTATAGATGCGTTCTTCTAATTTCAGTTGATACCACACATCCTGAAATATAATCAGGAGTATTGCACCTTTAGCACATTTCTCTTTGAGAAGAGAACGGTTTAAAGGCCGCGTTATTCAGTGTGTTGACGTAATTTTCACTGAAAACGGAAGACAGGGCGGAACATATTGAGCAGATCCTCCCCTTTTTTCAAATAGTCAATAGCATTTTATTTAAATCAGAGCTCTGCCGGAGCCGTTGAGTTTGGCAAAGCCACATTTGACTGCTTATGACAGCCACAGTCTAATAGATTCCATATAGATGAAACTGTTACTAAAGCAAAACAATGAACAAAATCATGCTGAGGATGTGTAGTTTGAAAAGTGTGCAAGTTATGTTGGGGCATGGCACCGGTGTTATCTCTTCTACTCGCCAGTGCTGTTTCTAATGCTGAGTCTGTCTAACCGTTTCTCCTCCTAATCTCCTTCTTTCTGTGCAGAATTCAAATGGGTCCGATACGTTTTGTGGCCGACTCGCGCAAATGATCCGCTCTGTGCTGTCGTGTCTCTGAACCAGAGCCTGTGTGCGCACAGCAGTGGTTCGTGTGACACTAATACAAATCCAGACTTCATACACCCCAATATAAAGCATATTTACACAGTCTGAATCCTTACCTATCCCCTATATAGCGCACTTTGTGCCATTAACCTTATAGAAAATAGTAAATGTGTGAACAAATGACCGATTTCAGCCACAGCTTCAGCGTCTGTGTGTAGGGGGTGGGACGCTTCAGATTTTAGAGAGCATTTAATTGGGTTACACTTCATTTTAGGGTGACGTAGTTACATTGTACTTACTCAAATAAGTACAACATGTACCTACTATAGAGTTACGGTTAGGGTTAGGGTTTGGTTTAGGGTTAGTTACTTGTAATCATGCATAGTTTACTGTTATTACTATAGTAAGTAGCTACATAGTAAGTAAGTACATGTAGTAACTACGTCACCTTAAAATAAAATGTTACCTTTGATTGGACAGAAAATCTGATATGAAGCTGAAGAGTTATAGAGACTGAAAGTTTTCAACGCTTATATCTTCCAAATGCAAATTTTGTTGTGGAGCACACTAGCTGATAAACTTGAGGCTAACATATTCATACTAAAAGCCAAACATTTTCAATTTGGATTTCATGGGGGCTTTAACTATAAAGTTGCACAGCTTACCCCACTTTCTCCTACTGCAAATTAATATTACTGAATGAGTCCAGCAGAAAAGAATATTATCTGATAGTAAAAGAAGTGAGAAGGGATGAGAGTGAGAGGAATCTGTTCTAGATTCTGTGAGTCACAGCCCATTTAATTTAGTACAAATCATGTTTTTTAATGTCTGCGGAGTACATTATAATTTATTGGGATTATCATAAACTTGAGCTTGCAGCCTGGCACAAGGGCATTCCAGCCTCCCCCTCCAGGATGACTTTCTGATAGTGAGCCTGGACGTCAATCATCATGAAACGGCTAACCGCACTTTCTGATTTTTGTCCCAGTATCTTCAGGTTGGCAAAGCTTTGGCACCTGATAAATATTTATGCCCATCATGCCTGTCATTTTTGGCCAAGGATTCTACATAGAGAACAGGACTGAAGGGTCCTCATCGTTTGCTCCAGCGAGTAGGGAGGAGGAACAGAACCAATGAGGGCTCTCGCTGCAAAAGTGGCCCCTCATGTCTGCTCATGAAATCAGTGCCATTGAGAAGAGAGAGTGCTCTTTTTTTTTTCGAATTGTGGGGGGGTTGGAATTGTGAGAGAGGGTTTTTTGTGTCCCAGATGGCCTCTTGTAACTCAGTGTTATGAAAAACATAGTTGAAGTGATTTGATGCCTAATTGGATTGTACGGGGGGCTGGTCCAAGTCATCTATTTAAAGAATAGATGTTGTTTTGAGGCTTTTGTAAATGACAGTCTTCTGGTGTGCAGGCGCCCTTGGCTGCAAAGTGGCTGTAATTCAATGGTTTATTCACATCTGAACTCCCATAAATCTTTAGTACTCTTTTACTAGATTGGTGACATGAGCAAAAACCAAGGATTGCACCGATACGTAATGTCAACAGTTCATGCTAAATGTTCAAGCGGACACACTGACAATAAAGTTAAATCTAAATCTAAAAAATGCAAACACAAGGAAGTGAATAATTAATTACTGTATATCTAAAATCGTCTATCATGGTTTGATTCATTTTATATTGGAGTAGAGGTTTTGTATGTGTGTGTGTGTGTTAATGTATGTATCAAATGAAATTGGACATTTTAATTGTATATGCTCATTATTTTTACATATAGAGTACTTTGAGTTAAAATGCTATTTTTAGCAAATCTCAAAATGAATATCCATTTTCATACTGTTCTGAACTTTAAATGACTGATTTTCGTTTTTTACAAAATAATGCAACATTTTCAAAATTGGTAACAAAATTGATAACAAAATTAAAACTATGATCAGCTTCAGCTTGTCAGTATCAGAAAGAACTTTAATATCTCTGCATTTCTATTTTAATTTTTAATTTTTTGGGGGGAAATTGTTGGATGCTTGGGCTGGAATCACTAACTACCTCATGGAGCGATAAAACTTGCTGCCTCAGGCTATAATTTTACGCTTGATGTCAGATTTTTTAATTACGTTGTGGGATAATTTTGTGGTAAAAGTGGTATAGCATGTTTTACACATTTCTCCCATCACACATTATATATACCATCATACCGCCCAGCCTTACCTTGTATTTGCCCCCAAAGGTAACCAAGTTACTCTCCCACTGTACATTACAGACTTATGTACATTCCAAAGACCAGAGCCCTAAAAGTCCGTCCAACAACAATGTGGCGTGTTTTATGAGGGGATGGAGGGTGGTGCTGGCAGGAAACACAGTGGGAGAATGAGAGGCAGGCAGACTGAAAGCCTAATTAATCCGGCCTTCTTTAATTAGCCTCTGTCCCCTCCATTATGTGCTTTCCAATGTGTTCACTCCATTTCTCTCTCTCTCTCGCTCTCTATCTCAGCAGTTTTTACTGTGTCCTTTCTCTCTCGCTTTATTTCCTGCCCTTTCTCTATTCATCTTTTTCACAGCCACTATTTGTTCTGTTCTTTCGTTCCCTTTTCTTGTGTCTGTCTCTCTATCTTCCCGTCTCTCTCTTTCTCTCTTCGCCTTGCGAGGACATCGGCAATATGCTTCGGTGTGATAAACAAGCTCTCTCCGTCACAGAGGGCAGCAGAGGCAACGGCGTAGGTGTCTAAGCCTGCGTGGTGCGTCTCTGACGGATGGAGAGAGAGACAAAAGCACAGCTGTGGACTGATATCGAGGGCTTGTTTTCCTGACCGGGCATTGTTTGTAAAGCGCTCGGAGACGCCGGAATGGGAGAGCTGGTCATTGTGTTCAGTGTCTGGCCCACGGCCCTGGGCTTGAGCCCTCCCGTGTGCTCATGTCGATTAGGATCATGTCATGGCTTGAGCAGGCATTTGGCCCAATGGGCACACATGAAGCTCTTACCTCTCAAGTACACGGCGCATGGTGGGCCAGAGCATGTTTCTCGTTCAGAGGCTCAGTTTTGAGCAGAAGAATACCGCTGATTATGATTATAGTGCAGCGACGCAAGGGTAGAATTAGCAGAACCTCAAATGTCAAGACTCCACACAGCACATACGTTTGTAAAGAAAGGGTGTTGTCAGCTTCAACGGCTGTTTATTCCTTTTTCAGGCAGAGGTTCATTGTGCTTGAATGGATAGAACACACACAAATTTAAATCTTGTCATCTTCTAGTCACTTTCATGTCATTCCAAACCTGCATGACTTCTTCTGATGAACAAAGTTAGAACCTCCTTTAAAACGTTTAGGGTACGTCTACATTAATCCGGATACATTTGAAAACGGCGTTTTCATTTAAAAACACTCTCCGTCCACACTAGCATTTTCAGGCAGAAAACAGAAAACACTAAATTCACCTTACTGCGCATGCGTAAAACCTCACAAAAGCGTACAAAATGGTACAAAATGCGTCACATGACTAAACTTGCATCATCGTTTTTTAAATACCTCCGTTTTGACAGTCCACACTACAACGAAAACATATTAGTGTGGACAAGGCCTTAGTCTACCATTAATGGGACATTTGAAAAATAATTTCTAATAGATGATGATAATTAAATGAACCAGAACCCATCTACATTCCTACCAATGGCCCACTGCATGATAGATATAATTTTTTTCTCTCTCTTTTAAAGATGGTCTATTTGCGTATCAAGGTCATCTCACCTTCCTCACGACCATGCCAGTCGCCACATTTCTCTTTGGCTCTTTTGTCATGACTTCTTCTTTTTCATCTTTGGAGAGGGCAGATTAAGGAAGGTTGAGGAAATGAAACGAGTACGATAGAGCCTTCATTGTGGAAGGAGAGGTGATGTGGGAAATGACCTTTTAAGTTGTGTCTCAGAAATTTATTCCCCAATGGTTAGAATTTTTTTTGACAGACAGCTTGTCAAGTGGGTATAATTGCCAGAATTCAGTTTTTACAAGAATGTCATCCTAGAGTATATTGGATGTTGCCAATACTGACAACTAAGTTAGAGAATAAAAAGCTTAATGCGCTTAATATGGGCTTTTAACTTCAAACAAAAAATATACATACACAATACACCAGAGAATATTTTGAAATTGGTCCTCGGTGGTTAACAGATAAGCAAAACAAAATATACACACATTCAGTCTTCTATAACACATTACAATATTAACACTAAGTAAATATTGTCATATAGCAAATATGAACAACAATACATTAACAGTAGATTCAGAATAGTAGTGCCCATTATAAATCTCTGGTAATATGGTAATATTTTTCTAGGGACACCATCAAACTCATGGTTAAAATGAACTCCATGGTCATCAATGTTTATATCTATATTTGATGTAGTTAAAATGTTTATGTATTCATTTTGCCTATATTTTTTCACTAATATAGATATATAGGTTTTTCTTATTTACTACAAGTATATGCAATGTATGCTGTCAGAGAAATATCCTAACAGCATTTTTTTTTTACCAATATTTGATTAATACATAAGCTGCTATCAGCACTAATTAATCAGCAAAAACGATAACACGTTCAACTATAGATTTTACCAGGCACTCTTGACAATCTTCATTTTAATTGGCGTTTGGGGTTCATCATGTATGTTTTACTTATCTTAGGAATGATTCTCACAAGAGAGCTCATGTGGAACGCTTGTTCTGAGCAAAACTAGGGCGGCTTCGTGTCAAGAGAAGTGCTCAGAGAGCAATCTCAATGGCAATGAGGTCGAAAAACATTGTCCCTGGACAGAGTGGGAGGATGACATGTCTAACCCATCACTGGAAGTGTTGTTTGGCGGCCATATAATCCTTCATGCATCATTTCAATGTCTGCAATGTCTTGTCTGCCGCCAAGGCCTGTTGGGAGCATGCACTTAACTGAGCCCTGGGACTACAGCCTGCCTCCTGTCAGAATGGTGAGATAACCAAGTGTGGTTTTGCAGGTAATGACTATTCCCTGTGACTGGGGCTCAGTGTCTTGAAGGTCTCACGGGTCTCATTGTGAACTATTCGAAGTATAGTGCCAAGCTGATATGCAATTTTGCTGGCACCTGTAATTCTTTGGCCCCAGATTTTCATTAGCTGCAGTTCTCTAAGCCATTATTATCTTCAGCAGGTTTAGCTTTTAACATCTATATTATATTTAGGAGGATGTCTATAAATATTGAGCTTCAGTCAGTGTATTGCTAAATAAAATTAGGTTAATTTAACTGAGGTTATTTCAGGTGCAGTTCATCCAAAACATTGCACTTTTTTCCTGAACTCTTCTCATATTCATTTGGATAATGGCTGTGCCCAATAACTTGAGAAAGGCACCAAGGCGTGTCCATATTCAATATTTCACCTTACAACCTGTCTTCTAATATACCTAAATCTGGTCAGTTTTGATTAGTCCTGACCCTGTCTAAAACTAGTAACCTTCTTATAAAATGTTAACACTTTGATTGATCTACCTTTGCTTTCGGACATAACCAGTGCGTCATAACATAAATTAATCTATATTGCAGCACACCTGGAGCTTATAGTGGTTAAGTGCCTTGCTCAAGGGTACCACAGCAGTCATGGACTGAGGAACGATGCACTTATAATTGAGCCTTTCTGTAACCCCCTTTAGGGTTTTCGTGCAGGGTGCAATTATTTTTGCTGTATCTCTTGCTGTAATTTTTAGATTGTGTGGCGAATCTGGCGATCTGCTCTGGCTCTTTTTCTAGTGTACTGGTTGGCACTTTACAGATGGCCTATTTTTTAAAGTGGGGCTCCTTAATACCTCCATCGAGGGGCTGCAGTGGTAAACACTCGCTTCAACACTGGCGCCTTGCGACCATCCCAAATGGAATGATCCACTTATGATTTACTTTGCCTATGCCCCTCACATCCTCAAGAGCCCCCTACTTTCCATCTGTAATTCTAACATACTTCTCCTCTTTCATAGAGGTACTGTTCCCTTGTATGCTAGCTCCCAAGATCTCTATGTTTACTCATGGGGATTACACATGCAAGATGCACTCTGTTTGATTTTCATATTGCACTTCTTTGTACATAATCATCGTTGTTTACGCTCAGTACTGTGTTTTCAAACAAGATCTGTGCTGGGGTGTTTTCTTCTTGAGTAGGTAAGCTTTGTTTTAGTTTGAAGGGAAGGTACTATCAACTCCTACTGTATTGCTTGATTCAAGCTCCAAATTTTTGGATATGCCTCTTTAGCATGGCACCCTCCAGGCTATCTCTGGCTGTGTCAGATAAGTCAGATGCTACCCAAACCACCCACTAATCTGCCTTACTCTCCGAGTGAGGAGTTTTTTGAGAGGAGGAAAAAAGAGGCAACACTAGCTTGTGCTTATGTAAAATTCGTGATGCAGTTGTTTTTGTGAAGGAGTCCTATTTTGTGAGGTTTATGTCTTGTGTATGCTCACTTTTGGCGTCTGAAAAAGCGGGATGTGTAGGTCAAAGAGTAACTGCCGATTTTCAACCCGCTTTGTATTGTTACAATGTCCATAGTATATGTAAATTAAAAATGTTTACTCATTTTCTGAGTGTCCTGGGCCGAGAAATCCACATGTATTTGTCAGCTTAAGTCCTCCAGATGACAAAAAATGCTGCAGACTTTTGACAGCTTTGATCTTGCACTTTTGGGATTTCATGAAAACACTGTGTTCGTGGTCATCTAATTTGAAATGTTGACTACAAACACAGAGGTTTTTCATATTTTCGGTTGCGCCGTTCTCTTGGTATTTATGATTCTTTGCAGCCTTTAGCCACTGCCTACAATGTGCTGGATCCTTCACTGGACACCCAAAAGTAACATTTACTCTTTATGTTCTTGCACCCGGGGACAGGGTTCTAAATTAACACCCGCCAACCCGCCAAATGCGGGTTAAAATTCATTTTGGCGGGTGTTAATAAAAACTTACTAGCCAGTTTGGCCGGTGATGCATGAGGCATTACATGCAGGGATGCAGTGGAGGCTAAACGCACGTAAACGCCGTTTACGCACCTCCCAAAATTCGGAAATAGCGTTTACCCACCTCCTAAGTGTGTTTATCCACCTCTAAATTGTGTTTATCCACCTCTAAATTTCACGCTTTTCAAGTGCGTGATCGCCGATCGGTACATGATTCGAGCATTTGGGCCGTTAACGACAGTGCAGAACATTGAGCAGAGAGCGCAGCGCGCCGACACACACACACACACACACACACACACACACACACACGGAAGAGAACGGCGCGGAAAAGACACGCTCGTGAAGTTATAGCTGCGAGAGAATGAAACCTGATCGCCGAACACGGAGGCGAGACGGAACATTTTTGGTTTTATTTTTTATTTTTTGCTAAATTGTCTGTTAATGTCGGCAGCCATTACACTTGTGGAAACTACAGTGCAACTTATATTGTCTTTCTTCTGTTAATTACAGAACCTTTTTTCTAAGTTTTCTTTAGCCTAAAGTTTGCGAGAAACCATGGAAACGAATGGACACAGAAAACACAAGAAATAAGACAAACGGAGTTGGCTAGTAAAGTATTAACGATATGCGGCAGTGGTAGCCTACTTGGGACAGACTTCTGGGGGCGAGAAGAGGAACGAGGCAGGGGATGAGGAGGGTATCGACAGAGAAACTAAGAAAATGGCAAATGGCTGACGGGTCGTGAATGGCTAGTGTTTGATCACAATAATGTCATCATGTATTGTCAGGATTGCCACATGTAGCCTACTCAAAAAAAAAAAAAAAAAAATTTTGGCTAGTGGATATTCTGATTGGCTGGTAACTTTAGAAAGTTACCAGCCACATTGGCTGGTGATCAAAAAAGTTAATTTAGAACCCTGCCCGGGGACAATACACGTTGACACCATTATGACTAAAAGTTGGCTAAGAAGTATTTCCTACTCAAGCAAGTAGACTGTTTTTGACAAGGTAATCGTATTCTTAGCAGACTAGTGGGAGTGGCCTTGGACAGCAAGACGTCCGAAATCGCATACTTCCCTACAGTATGTAACAAAATAAGTATGTTTGAATTCACAGTACTCATAAAAGAGTAGGCAAAAAGTACCCTGATGACGTACTACTTCTGGCTAGATTCTGAAGTGTGCATACGATGGACACTTTACTATCTTTGGTACAATAGAAAAGCCAAATATCTTCAAAATGTTAGAAAAAAACTGATTTAGAGAGTATTTAATGGCAGTTAATAAAGCATTAAAAGCTAGGAGCTGTGTAACTCTAGGTGTGTGTGATCAAGTTGTACTAAAGATAGTAGAGATTAATTAGAGCAATATAAATAGACGAGAACGCAGAAAAAACGAAACGCATCACTATGTAGGCTGAATGTTTTCAAAACAGTAGTGATGGTTCTGCTAGCTGTGGCAACACAAACACACAACCATGGCCAATTTTGTCTAGGCAACTTTCTTTCTACAAGCCTATGAATTTTCATCATTTTTGTTTTGTGCCCTGTGTGTCTCTTGTGCATCTTTGTAATTTTATTTATTTCATTTACAATTTAGATGCCTTATATCTGCCTGAAATCAAGTGGCGGCTATAAATGGCTTAGCAACTTATCTGACATCAAAAAGCCTGAGGGATAATCAAGTCATAATCAGCACTTCACCTCCCCATGAATGCTGAATTTGTTCATTTACAACCAAAGGCACAATCTCCCAACAATCAAAGTTGCAGATGCCCCCAAGAGTTTCATTGCCAAATGTTTTATTATTATTTTATTTCACAAGAATATAAATCATTTCTCATCACAGTCCCTTGAGCATCTGTCTTTAATGAGCCTCAGGCTTATTTGAAATGTTTCTGTTGTGCAGTGAAAGACACGACACAAGTTAAAGATGTCTATCTGTTTATTTTTTTTAAGGAGGGTCCTTTGCAAGAGTGTTTTCACATGGTGGGTCCATGGTATTAAGCAGAAGGAAATATGAATCACAGATTGAGTTTGCTCGACTCTGTCACTCAATCTGAAGAATCTGTTTGCTGGGCATTTCAGCCTGCGCCATCCTCTCCCACTTTAGATCTGAAGGTGCTCCACTTTGTCGTCTGTCTCATGCCATCTGTAAAATGAAATGGCTGGCTATGTTGGTGAGTCATGCAACACATCAATCGCCTGTGATGATAGCCACTTGTTTGCCCTATAACTCTTATTGAGAGTGACTCACTTACATATTGCAAATGATATGGTGTACTGATATCTGGGATTATATATAGGTGGATATCGTTGTGGCTCAAGGTCATAGTGGCACTGTCACACTTGCTCATCCATAGTGTCTGCAGACCTAACTACTTTTTTCACACAGTTTTTTTTCATATTAGCGATGGAGAACTTTAATCCCTTTATTTATTATTAACTATAACAAATGTTCTTCATTGTTAGTTCATGATGCTTAACATTAAACCTTATTGTAAAGTGTTAAAAATAAAAAAATATAACGTTTGAAAAATAACACTGAAATAACGTTTCACTATTGAGTGAAATTGGAGAAGGCTTTCTCTCACCAGTGAATGGAAAGAGAGTGAAAAGTGGGAAATGAAAAACCTGGAGTGAAGTGTAGTGGAGTGGAGTGATTAGAGAATGCTATAAGTGTTAAGGGGGAAATTGCTTTTGGTCCAATCCCCCTCACATAGTCTGCTGCTACGTATTTCTAAATATAAGAAACTATTAGGAAACTGTCAGAGAAGCTGTCTGGATTTTTTTTTTTCCCTGGGGCCATAACTAGAACAACGAAATCATTTGCACTTACATGAAAATTAGCAAAGAGTTCCTTGAATTCTGTTGTAAGTGGTACATTTGAAGCTTTCATTGATTTCCCCATCATTGCTGGCATTTGACTGCCGTCAAAGTCGTCCCCAGTCTCCTTCAATTAGCTCTCTGCCTAGGAGTTCTGTCAATCCCCATCTGCTCCTGCGCCTATCAATGGCTCCCCTCCACTGAGCAAGAGAGATCGAGACAAGCCCTTTATTTGGAGCCTATTTGCTGGAGAACAAATAAGACTGAGACAGTGGAAGCCCAAACTCTCTGTCTCATATACGCGAGTGTCCATAAGCGGAAACACAAGACATTTTGAGACAATTGGTATACAGCTTGGTCGTTGGACCCTGAATATAATACAGCCCACTTCAAAAAATGGTTCTGAATTCTGAAAGCGGAGATTTTTTTTTCTAGCTGTTAAGTCCCATGAGGGCTTGGCATCTCCAGCAGGCAGGACCATATGGGCAGTCAGAGAAGAGATGATGGCTCCAATTTCCATTTCCATTTAGGTTTAGGAGGGGCTTTGTAGCAGTGTCCGGCTTTTGAATAGTCTGTGGTTCCAATTCCACTGATGGCCGGATAGTTTGAGAAAGCTTATGCTTTCCCCTGAAGATAACATGGAGACACTTATGAGAGACACAATAAGTCTTGAACAGCAGATGATTTTGACTGTGTTGCCCTGTTTAGCTGTTTTTGCAAGACTGTGCATTTGTATTCCAGAGTTTGGCTTAGTCTTGATGGGTGGTGTAATTACCAAGCAGTGGGTGAGCAGCGAAATTGGCGACATTGAGATGACATGCTGAGATGTGCCGAAGAAGGCAAATAAGTACATTATGTCACAGATAACTTTACTCCCATAGCCTTATCCTTGTGTGCACACTACTTCCTGTAGTTGCCACATACTGATTTCACAACTGTGTAAATCCACAAATGCGGTAAAAGTGAAAGTGGAATATTCCGTAGTTTTATTTTATACCCACAGACGCATTTGATCGACGGGCTGCAGTGTCTAGACACATATGGAGTTGTGGGACCAGCAGGTGCTTCCCTTGTGGGTTTGCTAATGCACTGTAGGTGATTCGGAAGAGTCCTGAAATGGCACAGCAGTCTCCTTTATGATGGTCCAGACGTTCAGGGCTAGTCGTAGGAAGCTAATTCACAATGGGGATGATAAATAATGAGCCGCTGAATAGTGGGAAGGCAAAGAAATAAAGCCCCACCATCTAGCATGCAGCAAGGTCAAATCTGACAAGAGGAACCCTTTGGAGAGGTTAAGAGTTTTGGGATATTCTCCAGTGTTTCATGGCTTCATTTTGATATCGATCTACAGAGGGAGGGGTTCTACTTCATTTTTATTTTCAAATTGTGAGTATGAAAGGAAATGTCAATATTAGAAGCAGTGCTTGCAATAATAACAACAGCAGCACACTGGAAAATAGAACCAACCGGGAATCATAAAGTCTAGCAGAATGACTCATCGAGCAGACGTAATGACCGCTGAATCCCATTACAAAGATGTGAGTCGAGTTGAAGACCCAGGGCACAAAGTTCTGTGGAGGTGTACTGTAACCTCTTTTGACAGGGCTGAAATCTGATGCTTGTCTAACGAGCCTCCCGATAAATCTCCTTTCCTGTATTCCCTCACACACACACACACTCTTCATCCTCACGCCTTCTCTGAGTTATAAATACATTTCTGCTGCATTAACATCCTTGTCAAAATAAAGCAGTCTCCAACAAATCCACTGCAGATAACCAAATCACTGTGGAAATTACTTCATTGATGGAGCAACCTCAGTAATTTCATATGGCAGTCTTTACCTAAGGAATATATTAAAGTTTCAATGAGACAAATGACATGTGACAGTCTTTACCTAAGGAGTTCATGTAAGTTAAGATGAGTCAAATGAAAAGGTTTTAAATTGAAAATCCAACTGAGTGGTTAAGAGGCTAGGTCTTTTAGTGCCTAACAATCCGAATATGATTTTGCAATGTATCGCCTGCCAAATAACACTAATACAATCAAACAGATTTTTTTTTTTTTTGTCACATGATCAGAGTTTATTTATTTTAATAGTTTATTTATTTATTTATTAAAGCGTATTTATTTTAATTATTCATGATCACATTTATTTTACTTTTTTTTTACCATTTGATCAATTTACCTCAACACACATTTTCTTTTTTTTGTCTTTCTTTGTCACTATTTGTTTTTCTATTTCCTTTCCTCCCTTCTTCATCCCATCACCTGCTGCAGTGCCTGGAGGGGTTAGCCCCAACACCACCACTCAAGCTGAGCGATTTTTCCTCAGCTCATTCGGTTTGACTGGAGGGGGAAAAGGCTCAAAGCCTCTCTTGTTGAGTAAGGGTGCTCAGAAATATGGAGAACAGATATGAGGCTTGGGGTATTGACTCTCCTGGTACTTTACCTTTCAGCTCCTCTCACCAAGCCTGTTGAGATTCAGAGCAACATATTCCTTCTGCTAAGTTTTACTTACCCTGTTATTTTCCTGAAAATTGCCCTATGTTTGCATGTTTTGATCTAAGAAAGGTTGTCTTTTATTAATTTGTAAATGTTTTACATCCATTTTGAAGTTTGAAAACTATTGTGCCAATTTATTGTGAAAAGACTGACCAGGACATAATTCCAAATGTATCTTTCTGTATTACAGTTAATTGCACAGGTTATGATGGTCAGTAAATGATGACTAAATTATGTTGTTATTTTTTGTTGTCTTTTTTTGGAGGGTCAACTAATAATTTAAGAATGATTGTCCCTTGCACAGTTGAACCCTTCTAAATGAACCTCTTAAGGACTTAATTCATTTATGTACTTTTGCAGTCTTCGACTTCAACTCTCTACGTGGGAATGGACTTTTGGTGTCCTTTACGGTGCATCAAATGTGTGATGGGGCGGCTTGGCTCATGCCAGCAGGGAATTTCACATAACTCATCTCAGTGGGAGATGGACATTCGGTACAGTTGGGTGGTAACATCAGGAGTGGGAGCCCAGAAAATAAGTGAAACGAAGGAGAACTGAGTGTGACTCTGACTTATTTCATGATTTCATATCACAGAGTTGTGGAACAGCTCAGTCCAGTCTAATGCAGCTTCTCCTCTCATTTAAAACTGGTCATGCTGGCGTGGGCCCAGCAGGAGCTTTACGGGCTTTAGGGGCTCAGCCGCCAGCTCTGTGATTGACAGGCATCAGTACTGATGTATGTGACGGGCAGCCACTCGACAGCGCCTGCAGACATCTCAGTGCAGGAGGCTAATTAACTGTCCTTCAATAAATCATTGAATGCAGAGTCTAGCCTGAGGTTAGGAGGAGGGTTTCTAGCCATTGGTTTGTGTTAGCACTAAGCATATATCTTGCCTTGTGAAATCAAATGTAAATGACAATTATTGCTGTTAGGGGCTAGATCAAGCAGAAATGCCTCCATAGCCTAAAATTGACATCACACATGGGTTATTCCTGCTCTAACACTCAGGGATTAACAGTTCATACTTGTTTTTGCTTGGTTGTCACTGTTGCTAATGTGTCTGAATATATGGCTGCATCATCACAACCTTGGGCTTCCAAGACTTTTGCTTGCCTTCAAAAACACTAGCACTCAAATTGGGCTAAGCTGTAGTGGTCTGTGAAATAAGACTTTTTTTTTTGTGGCTAAATTATTGAACAACTAGAGATGTATACCTGCAGGGAGACTGCTATTTTGAGTCATCTCGTTTGAAGAAGGGCTAGCAATGCACTAAAATGATCTTCTTTTTAGAGATGCACCGATTGATCGGCTGGTGACCGGAATTGGCTGATTTTCACGTGATCAGCCATGACCGGCGACCGGCCGGTTAGTCTGACATATACCGATTTTATGCCGGTCAAATGCATCCGGCATGATTAACATCGCGCAACATCAGCATCACACATGCAAACGGAACGCAATAGGAAACCTCGTGAATTACGGCCGTTTCACACCACAAGCGTGAGCGGAGCATGAGCAGCGCGTATTTTTTTTTGCCGTGCATGTTAATCAATGTGTCCATTCACACCGCGAGCAGGAGCAGCGCGTGAGCAGCAGGGAAGCGCGGGTTTCGGCGCCGAGTCTATTTTTGCTGCTGCTCACGCTCAATTCAAGTGAAAGCACACTTTTGATGGACAAAATGAGTATTATTTCACACAAAAAGTGCCCAAAATGCACAGAATTTGCATGCCTAGTGTGTTTTAACAAGAACTGGAGTAGGCTATGTCAGAAAATAATATTTATAGAAATTTACCCATGTAAACTTGTTTTTATTATTCAGTTTGGGTAAAAGTATTATATGGTGTTTTATAAAAAAAATAAAATAAAATAAAAAGGAGTAAACTAGTCAGAATATACAGTATAAGCTTTATTTTAGTTTAATTTTAATTAACTTTTAATTTCCCACACCAGGAGTAATTTATATAGTTCCATTTTATAGCGATTATCTGTTCTATGCAAAATGTTCTATTAAAGACAAGATAGAAAATAAATATTTGTGTGTGCTGTAAAGTGGTTAGAAAAAATGAAATCGGAATCGGTTAAAATCGGTATCGGCAGGTCAAACTCAATGAAAAATCGGAAATCGGAATCGGCCAAGAAAATTGTAATCGGTGCATCTCTACTTCTTTTATTTGCCCCATTGAAACTTATCTCCTCTCATCTGCATTATTGAATGTCAAAATTTGGACACTCTTTTCTCAAGTTCAAGTTTAAGCACAAAACCAAAGTTGTCAAGGAAGGATAAGCACACTAGGTTTTGGAACAGAGCCATAGTGAATGTACTGAAAACAAAGCACTGGTAAAATTGAATGTATTCTGCTCAATATTAAGAGTCTGATAAGCTGCAACCATAGTGACTGCTATACTCTTACACCCTATTGGTCAGTATAGTGCAAGGTTTGTTGCTATCTCTTATTCAAGAGGAAGCCTGGGGGATCTAGCCCACATCGCAAGTCAAGAAGAAGAGGTGAAAGGTTAATACATAAATAAGTGTGTATATATATAAATAAATAAATAAAGGGTCTTGAGATTTAGAGACGGCCACTGATATTGCAACCTAATGAAGGGTATGCAGCGTTTCTCTGGAGCCAGGGCCCTGGCCTCGCAATTGACAAGCTGTCCACATCCGAGTGTAATTTAAGACCTTCCCCAGGAGAGCCAGACTGAGTTAGGACATGCCTCTCCCTTTCGTTCTTCCTCATTCCCCATTTCTTCATGCCAGACCTTGACCAACTTCTTTCAACTTCTTTCTTAGAGAGTCTTACTGCCAACATAGACAGTTTCCTTCAAGGGCAGCATCATAACTAAAACAGAACCTCAGAAGTTACTGGGTTTGGGATGCTCTTCAACTCAACACATCATACAAATAAATAGTATTCCACATGAAAAGAATGCCAGGGGTTCGACTTTCTGTAGATTTCAGTATTGTATTAGTTACATTTATAACCAGTTTGAAACACTCTTCACAACTCGAGTATGCTTATGATGCCTTAATATTCAGCCTGCGGAGGCAGCTCACTAGGTTTTGGAACAGAGTACATCTCTCTCCTATGTGTACACACCAACTAATCCCTCTTTAAATTCACCTGTAAGCATTCTGCCAGCCATTCATTTTCCCTGAACTGACGTCTTTTCATTCTCTTCTGCTTGCCATCCATTTATCCTCCTACTCCTCTATCTTTCTCCCTATCCCTGGCTCTCCTTCCTATTTACTTTTAGTCTCTTCTACCTGTCTCTGCCAGCCCCTGTAGTTCCCCATTACTGCAGTCCTCTATCCATCTCGTTTTCCTCCTTACATAGTCTTTTGTCACTGCTCACTTCTTGGCACCCTCCCTCTGGATCATTGTGATGGGGGCCAACCCATCTGCGGTACAGCTCAAGCAACAGAAGCATTGTGCCCATTCAAACTGAGATATTTTAACAGATTTTTGTATCTTTAAGTTTTAAGCACATCAGATTAAATATATAACATGTAACAACTTTTTGAAACATTTCATAAGACCTCTGCATTCTGTTTGATTCCATTGCAGTCCATATTGCTGTTTTTGCAAGAATGCATCTTGTGTAAATTGTGCCTAAGAAATACGTCCAATCTGAGTCAGGTGAACTCAAAATCCGTCACACTATACAGGGCTTCCTTAAGACGTACTTTTTGCTGACTAGTCATCTAGGCAACCAACCAAATACTATTTTGCAAACGTTATTTCTGCACTTTTTTTTTTTTTTTTTTCATGTCTTATGTTTCCTAGCATCCCAAGTCAGCAAGTACAGCACCCTCTACCCCCTCAAACAAAACGGGTGCATGATACTCCTGCATGGCACCAATGCAAGAGGATTCCAGCCCATCCAGTGAGAAAAGAGAACTTTCTGTTCTCACCACCACGGTTCCCTACAGTAATAGTAAAGAGCAGCTGTGCATCTAAACACTTGTTCTTTATTGAATTGAACATGGGGGTCAGATTGAATTACGTGTTGTTGCGGTCCCATTTTGAGTAAATGGCATTATGACAGTTGAGAATTAAAGTGGTGATTTGTTGAATGCCAAAGGAAATAAATGGCCCTGTAGAGTCCAAAGTTCGGGCCAACGTTAAGCACCCTCACCACACACACACATGAGCGATCGAGAGAGAGGTTTGAGCTCTCTTCCAACGGCACCATTTATCCACTGAGTTTAACCACCCTGTTTGGCTCATGCTGAGATCCACAAAAGCCTTCATTACCTTTGTTTTTAATCACTTAATTTCCCCCTTTTGATAAATAAAGAAATCTACAAATGCACAAACGGTGAGCCTGCTCTGTAATAGCTCGTAAATCTTTTAAAACTGGTAATTAGCTACTTTACTGTCTCTTACCAGGCTTGGCTCCACTTGTACACAAACACGCCAAACATTCCCTTCACTTCTACTCAAATAAGCCGCCATTTAAAAAGCTTTGTTGTTGTTGGTGGGGGTTCATTTGTTTATTTGTTTGCGTAGGAGAGTTGAGTTAATCTATTTACCCATTATGTTTTCCTTACCTCTCATAAATGATTCACTCATTTTGTCTGAAGTTCATTATCGAGCTCTGCATTTTGTAGTGGAGCCTATTTTCCCAATGCATGGGGAATTGTAATAAGACTGAAGTGTTGAGTGTTACCTCTAAATATAATGCCAACTACAAACATTTGTGTGTGTGTGTGTGTTGCTGTTAATTTGCCACACTGAGTTTGCCTAAGAGTCCCCTCTGTACATCTGAGCTCTACTGAATGGTCTTTAAGCTGGGTTAATAGAGTTTACTTTTAAACCGCCACAGCTTGCATGAATACAAATAACCTCAATGCTGTGGACGGTTCAGAAATTAGCTTAAGATAAACACGGTATTTTAAAGGATTGTAGTGTGTGAGGGTAGCATTTGTTGCAAAAAGCATTCTGTACTCTGCTACAATTTCACTCTGGATTTCTACCACTCTGTGTTCAGAATTCACGCACCACTGTTCCACTATAAATTTAAGATGTATATCTGTGCATGAAACGTATTGAGTGAAATCATATTTGCTCAATTTCTAATACAGTTGTAGGGATGATGGAATTTTGAATAGACTACAGTCTGTGAAGAAAATGACACCTTTAGATTTTATTGACAGGAAATCTTCATGGTATATATTTATATAAATTTAATTTTTATAATTTTTAAAAAAAAAAATTTTTAATTTTTTTTTTTTACATTTACCCTCTCATGTGGTGGACCAGGAAAAAAGTCTCTGCTCCTAGTTATTCAACATATTCTTTCAACATATTGTAGATTCGGATATTTTCAATGACGGATTCACAATGCTGGTCTTAACACTTAAGTCAAACCCATTTTCTATTTTTAGTCTGAATCAGTTCAAGTAGTTCTTGAGTCATTTGGTGTGAATCGGTTATGGGGTGGAAAATAGGTTTAAAGGGCACCTATTATGAGTCTTTTCACAAGATGTAAAATAAGTCTCTGATGTCCCCAGAGTATATATGTGAAGTTTTAGCTCAAAATACCCAACAGATAATTTTTTACAGCATGTTTAAATTGTCATTTTTGGGGGCTCAGAAAAACGCGCTGTTTTAGTGTGTGCCCTTTAAATGCAAATTAACTGCTGCTGCACGACACAGGGGGCGGAGCCTCACAAGCTCGCGCTAAGAGCCAGGACAATCTCATCTGATAATATCAGAACAGAAACTCTCAGTTGCGGTGTTCATTTCGACTCGGAGTCGGACAATAATGCCCACAGAGCCAGAGAATATATGCTGTATGGACATAGAACAGGTATAGTGTAGTTTAATTATGGTTATAACTTATTTGTCATCTGCTTTTATCCACTATTAATACAAGCCTGCTGTAGCAGACCCTGTCCGAATGATGACCAAAATATACTGACGAGTTCAGTGAAGTTTATTGTACATCACACAAAAGATGAGCGTTAGTTTTACTCCAGAGAATCACTGTAAGACCTGAATAAACACAGTATAAGAAGTGCGCTTTAAAGTCTTATCCATAAACTCTCTCTCTCTCTCTCTCCCTTTCATTATCAACAACATACACAGCGAAGTACACAAAACACTTGTTACAACTAACAGTAAACAAATATATACACACCTTTTCAGTGGGTGCTAAATAAACTGGTAAACCTTATATCCGTAAAACAACTCGATGAGCTGTCATAAAGAGTGCGCTCTCACTTTCATTTCTGCCGTGATCAGTAACGTTAGGCCTGTCGCTCTCAAGACCGTAAGCTGGATCATGAACAGTACAGATCCATCCTCGAGTAACAACGGGAGTAAATGAAGACTGCTATGTTCATTCTTACATCCAACAACAACACACCTCAATCGCTTAGGAGACATTCTTGTCTACAGCTGCTCAAGCGTCGAACAATGGCGGACTTTGTGTCCAGCTCACTCAGGGCGGGTCTATGCTCAAACTGAAGTGTCAATCAACAGTCGTGGGAGGGGCCTGTGCAATTCTACGTCACATTGCACCGAATCTGAGAACAGCTCATTCTGAGACAGTGCTTATGATTTATTGAGATTGTAAAAAAACCACTGGGTGGATTTTTATCATTCTAGGGTGGTTTTGCTCACACACTGCCAACACACATTTATGTTCAAACACCATGTAAAAGTGAATTTTGCATAATAGGTGCCCTTTAATAGTAGAATGTAAACTAAATCAGCATATTGATGCATTGATCCACCAATACTGGAAATATGCCGATGTCTTGATTGTATGACAAATATGCAAAACATATTTAATTTTAAATCAATATAATTTTATAACAAACATCCAATGACTTTTTCATCCCAGAGATGAGTAAATGGTATTAGTATTTGGAGTATTGCTAATTTCAAAAGAAAATTATGTTTATTTTCTCTATGTATCCATCCCATTTCTAAGGTCGCGGGGATGCTGGAGCCTATCCCAGCATTACTGTATGTTTAGGTTCTGAATAACTTTACTTGTTATTCAGGTATGATTACGACCTGAATCATAGCTGAACTCAGGAACATAGACTAAACACCCTAATTAATAACAAAAGCCTATATCAAACAGCAGTATACCTACATGTGGTTTTAGTGGAATGATTTAAAACAGGTAATATGTCAAACTGGGATGTAAGGGACCAAATCATGAACCTCTGAACCGGTTCCTGGAAACTATATGAAAGAACCGATTCAGAGAAATGACTTTCCATCACTACCCACTCTCATTCCTTTCCACAGTGCTCACATACTGTGATGGACGGGGGTGTGCTTTTCTGCCACACTCTTCATGCAAATAGCGTGACACCTCTCTCTTTGCAGGAAAATTTAGCCATACTTGTACATGGCCAATGAGCCATGAGAGCTGGATGGAGTCAGTCACCAGGCAACAGCATAACCACACAGCTCTCTCTCTATTGTTCCCCCCCCCCCCCCTCCCTCCCCTCTCTCTCTCTCTCTCTCTCTCTCTCTCTCTCTCTCTCTCTCTCTCTCTCTCTCTCTCTCTCTCTCTCTCTCTCTCTCTCTCTCTCTCTCTCTCTCTCTCTCTCTCCCTTTTATTGAAAAAAGTTCAGATCTCCATAAAGTTCTGCAAAGTAAAATTACCCGATGTTTGTTTGGTTAGGTGATGCTTGGTGAAAATTTACTAAAAAGATGTGCCACTTTAGTGAATGCGGGCAGCGTGTGCCAGTAAATAATGCTATTAGTGACTGAAATATTTTTTTTTTGTTGAATTTCCCTCTTTGTGCTTCTCCTTGAAGAGTTGTCAGTTGTCTGTCAGTGAGGCGAGTGGCTTCAGGTAATGACGGGGCGTCTGCGCTGGGCCTCTCATGTGACCAACATGTATGATGGGGAGATATATGATGGCAGAGTTCAGCGTCATCTTGTCACCTCCTTTAAGTGCTATAAATCACCAGAAGGAGAAGGGTTGGCAGTGAGCCTGTGTAAGTGCAGGTATGCGTGTTCTTATGACATAACGCCCAGGGCATTATATAAGCTTTGGAGAGTATAGCTTTAGCTAATTTGCATATGCAATAGAGCACTCATAAATAATTTACATATGCCTGGTAGTAATTAATGACTAGAAAACATCTGAGGGTCTCTTTAAAGCTGCAGGGAAAATGCAAAATATTTTCTGTGGTTATATGTACTGTATATGATCTGAGTTTGCCTAATTAAAGATGCAATTTGTTTTATTAAATTTTAATGGAGCACATATTATGGTTTACATTCATCGAGGTCAGTTCATAAATCATGATACCTTTTTTGATGATCCAACGGAAAACTTTTCAATATCTTTTGTTACAATTGTTGACAAATGCAAACAAAACAAAAAGAGTCACCACATGGTTATATATATATATATATATATATATTTTCATATATATATGAAAAGTTCATATATAAGCTTTTTTGCACTAAAAATCTTTGTTCACTTCACTGGTTTGCACTCTACTTGCCATGTGTCTTGCGCTGCTTCTTTTATTACTTATTAGATAGTTGTTTTTATATTTTATATTCTATATTTTATATTTTATACTTGATCTAGATTTTTAGGCTTTATTGTTAATGTTATCTGTATGCACCATGGGTCTGAGAGTAATGCAATTTCAATTCTCTGTATGTATGTACTGTACATGTGGAAGAACTGACAATAAAGCATACTTGACTTGAGATATATATATATGGTGTGGTGTGAAAAAGTGTTTGCCCCCTTGGTAAATATGATCAAATGTGGCTGTAAAAAATAAATCTGCATTTTTAATCCTTTTGATATTTTATTTAAAAAATGTGCAAAAATCTAACCTTTCATTGAAGTAAAATAATTGAAAGTGGGGGGAAAATCACATTATGAAATAAATGTTTTTCTCCAAAACACGTTGGGAAAAAATGTTTGCCCCCTTTTATTAAATACTTTTTGCAACCTCTTTTTTCCAAGATAACAGCTCTGAGTTTTCTCCTATAATGCCTGATGAGTTTGGAGAACACCTGACAAGAGATCAGAGACCATTCCTCCATACAGAATCTCTCCATCCTGTTCTCTGTTATAAGACTTCTAGAACAGGCTGTCAGGTTTAGATTTTTTATCTGTTGGTATTTGATCGAATCCGTGCTGCCATGTACAGTACCTGAACAAGATGTCCAGGACCTCTGGCAGAAAATTAGGCCCACAGCATTAAAGATACAGCAGAGTATTTCATTTTACACATGGGGTACTTTTTTATCCCTGTGTGCACCAAACCCATCTTAAGTGTTTGCTGACAAAAAAGCTAATGTTTTTGTTTCATCTGACCACAGAACCCATCCCGTTTGAAGTTCCAGTAGTGTCAGTTACTTTTCAAATGTTCTATGGTCAGATGAAACAAAAACATTAGCTTTTTTGGCAGCAAACACTTAAGATGGGTTTGGTGCACACAGGGATAAAAAAGTACCCCATGTGTAAAATGAAATACTCTGCTGTATCTTTAATGCTGTGGGCCTAATTTTCTGCCAGAGGTCCTGGACATCTTGTTCAGATACATGGCATCACGGATTCGATCAAATACCAACAGATAAAAAATCTAAACCTGACAGCCTGTGCTAGAAATCTTATAACGTAGAACAGGATGGAGAGATTATGTATGGAGGAATGGTCTCTGATCTCTTGTCAGGTGTTCTCCAAACTCATCAGGCATTATAGGAGAAAACTCAGAGCTGTTATCTTGGAAAAAAGAGGTTGCAAAAAGTATTTAATAAAAGCGGGCAAACATTTTTTCCCAACGTGTTTTGGAGAAAAACATTTATTTCATAATGTGATTCCCCCCCCCCACTTTCAATTATTTTACTTCAATGAAAGGTTAGATTTTTGCACATTTTTTAAATAAAATATCAAAAGGATTAAAAATGCAGATTTATTTTTTTACAGCCACATTTGATCATATTTACCAAGGGGGCAAACACTTTTTCACACCAGTGTATATATATATATATATCAAATGTGCCATCTGAAATTTTCTTCTAGAATAATCATTATTATCAAGCTTGTATATTTAAGTTCAGTAATTTCACTTAATAGGTAATCTTCATTGACATTTAAGTGAAATTACTGAACTTAAATATACGAGCTTGATAATAATGATCATTCTAGAAGAAAATGTCAGATGACACTTAGAGGCTTTTGCATCTGAACTCTTCATACATATATATATACATGAGTGTGTGTGTGTGTGTGTGTGTCTTATCATTTATTTATTAAGTACACAAGATGCTACAGGCTTAATTGAGAGTTAATTGTATTCTGTATTGTTTTTTAATGAGGTTTGTTTTTCTTTAGTCAAGGATTTCAAGTAAGCCTTCTATGTGCATGCATTTGTATATAAACATCATGCTAATACAGATATATCATGTATATTTTTCACTAGTAGAGGAGACCGAGGGCCAGATTTACTAAACAGGGCAAATTAGCGCGAGAACACAATTCCACAAAAGCGCAGATGGGAGTGGAAAGTTCTGCGCGTGATCTACTGACGACACGCAAATTAAAATACACAGACGCAGCCAGATAATTTCCATAATGACCAATGCAATCTACCAAGAGCAGCGCAAATTAGCGTCTGGTTTAAGACATGCTTTTTTTGGGCCGTTAAATAATGCCGCAAATACCAGTAAATTGACTAGCGCAAACCTTAGTAAATCACCTTGTATGATTTATTTAAGTACTCTCCTCCCATAAATTTTGCCTCTGAAAGGGAAACTCCTACAAATGCATATGCAATAAGGTCAGCCACACCTTTCACGCCTTCTCAGCGGTAATTTTTCACCGCGTGTCTTTAGTAAATCCGACAGTATTTTTTTAACGCCAAAAGAGGGTTTGCGCTGGCGCAAGCTATTAGTAAATCTGGCCCCAAGTGTTTTAACATTTTACATTTTTACACTTCTACCATCATCCCGAGTGGCTGGTGGTCATATATGATGATTTTACTCAAACTTAGCTCTAGTTGGTTAAACTGACAGTGTTACAACTCACCCCATGTTACAACACTCCCCATTCTCACTTATGCAGCTGAGCTGGGTTAGCATGTTGGGTTAGCATCATTGTCTCTACAACTGTGAACCTGACAGATCTCAAGCTGAGCTCTTGCTGCGCAACCAAAGAGACTTTCCCGAAGATTGACATATAGGTGCAGTCCATTTCCTGTTGATTGGCAGGGAAGAGCCAGAGGCTGGACAGACTCAGGGCAGCGCACGGCAGCCCGGCTTCTAATTAAGTGTTTAGCAGAGAGAGCATCTCTTTGCGAGCGTGCCTTCCGACACAACAATGCAAAGCAGTCAGAGCGCTGCAATTTACCTACTTCACTAAGGACTGTCTAAACAAATTGGTTCGCAAAGGTTGCGACAGCAAACACCTCTCCTTTACCACCTTCACTCGCAGGGATATTGAAGGGATTTCTTTTCTAAGTTCAACGGGTTACTCGCCACTGATGAGTTTATCATTTCTCTATAAAGCATGCTCTCTGTAAATCTTGTTTCATTTCATCCTTTTCAAATAATCAATACACATGGATAGAAAATTGGGCTCCGGGGAGAATTACGTCTGACAGAGTGTTTGCTCAAGCACCTTGATTTTTGGTATGGACTGTTTAACATAATACTTCCCACTGCAGAATTTTCATCCCTGGAAAGCTATCCATCCTGGGCATTCATACCTCTCATTTACTATCATAGCCGGGGAGCTAATTGCTTTTCAGCCCCTCTTGGAACGTGTGCAGGAAATCAAGCAGCAAGAGAGGGCCCCCTTTTCAATTTTCTCTCTAATAAATTTCCTCCCCTTTTTTTTCCCCGAGCTCTTTCGAAAGTACAGGCAAATTAGAATTCATTGAATTCCGACATGTTCATTAAGCTCTGAAGTTCAGGCACGCTTTTCTTCGAGTGGCGCGGACAGATGAAGTCGGCGGATGAGATGAGGGGAGACAGTGAGGCTCTGATCTCATTGCACATCGACAAAGGGATTGAAAGCACGAGAGCACTGCTTAAATCACTTATTCAGATGTAGTCTTAGATCTGCTGGAGATCTTTGGTCTTCCAGGCTTAAGCCACCCGACTTGTAAATTTGTCATGAAGCTCTTGAAAAGCAGCCATTTTGTTGTGACTGATAGGTTAGGACAGGACATTTTTGTGTTCTTCCAATGGATTTTGTTTTATACATTTTGTGACAGCTATGTGGTTTTACCTTCGCTTTCTGGCGGCAAACATTTCCGTCTGTTGTCTGTTTAGCAGGAGTTGAAATTCGGGGGCTTTTGTCTGCAAGATTGAGGCAAGAGGCAGAGTGAAATTCTCAAAGGTTGTATTTTTTTTTTTTTAATCCAGACATTAGCACCAAGGGAAGAGGTTTAGTGAAGGTGTATACAATTGAAGAGACCTCTGGGAACAGGCAATTGAAGGGGCGAACCTCACGGCACTTCGGGATATCTATGTGGGAAAATGGGGCTCTTTGCTCTCACAGGCTTCAATCAGTTGGGTTGCAGCTCAAAAGGATTGTTGCATAACTGTCTTTTTTTTAAATGAATGAGATCATGCAGCAACATGTCCGATTAAATTAAATGAGCATGTAAGTATGACATCTACTGTCCATAATTGACTCTCGTTGGCCTGTGAGTAAATAATTATTGCCTGGGAAAGAATAATACACCATTGAAGGTCATTGGGAATATTTGTAAAGATAAAGATAAAGCTCTCTGGGCAACTCAATATATGTTGATGAAGAAATGAAGAAATGTTTCATGCCATGCCCGTGATTCATTAAACTGCACTGATGTGAATAATATTAAGTGGCCTGATGCCATTTCAAGCCTGGTTTCAAAGTATAGTTTCTTTAAAAAAGGGACAGTAGGGGTGATTACTTTGTGATAATGCTGTAAAGGGTTTTTTGTTATTACTGTTTATGCCTTTAGAGAGGGTTCGATAGGTCTCGGAAAGCCCAGAGGGCAGGAGACTGGAGACAAGGACAGCCAATCCCCCCATTTCCCACCCACCTCGCTCTATCTCCCAGCACTGTTCAACCACGCTAGGACTTGCATCTAAATAAGAGGATCTGAATACTGCTGCTTCATCCCACGAGGCTAACTGGTAAAACAACCACAAACACACACCGACACACGAAAAGACACATTCTCTCCCACAAAATATGTTTATCAGTAATATTAATGCGCACGTTCACGACCGTTTAGGATGTCCACACACACCCATAAACTCCCTAGCATAAATGCTTTTTAAACATTTCTTAAAGAGACAGTTCACCCAAAAATTCTGTCATTGTTTCTCATCTTTTAATTGCATACTTTCTTCTGTTGAACACAAAAGGAGACAATTTGAAGACAGTTTTCCATTTCTCCCCCACATGCAATTACAATGAATAAGGACTGAAGATTTCATGTTTCATTAAGAATGCAAAAGCATCATAAAAGAGGTCAATATGAGTTGTAAACCTAATTAGCTTTGTGTACAGATTATTTATTGATTATCTGAGTGAGCTGCAACCAGTCAGTGAGTCAGTGTGATTTGTGAACTTTTAGACTGGTTGTGTGAACTGACTGAATAAAATTAAACTTAAAATAATTATTTAAATACACATCATACATCACTACTTCTCTCTAATAAATATGCTAAGTAGAGCAAGTCAAGTGTTTAGATTATCTGTGAATAACAACATCAATTTTGGATGTGTTTCTCACACAAATCTATCACATGACTTGGATTGAACTTAAATGCTACAGTCCTAAAAAAATGGACTGCAGACTTCAAATTGTCCTTTTTTGTGTTCCACAGGAGAATGGAAGTCATACAGGTTTGAAATGACATTCGAGTAAGTACAAACTGACAAAATTTCCATTTTCACCTGAACTGTCCCTTTAAGGATCTGCACGACACATCCTCTCACATCGCCACACACACATCGGCGTTGGCAGAAATATTATGCGGGCTACAGATTAAATTACTGCCATGGTGAAACTATAAACGGCAAATTAAGTGGCTGGCAAAGGCTGCTATAAGGAACATCCATTGCCTGAATCCTAATGCTGTTTTTGTCCAAAAAAGAGCAAAAAGATGGGGATAAAGCCTTCAAGGGATAAAACCTTCACTCTTTTCTGTTTCAGGGAAGTTGGTGTGTGATTTTTGTGTGGTAGTAATTGGGATTGCAGGGGGTGTTATGACTCAGTGGGAGTCAGATTATTACTTGTTTTCATTCCCATAATTCATAATCCTGATAAGAGCAAAAATATGGATGTATTGCTCAAGTATACATGGCTGTTTTGCCCTCATAAGTTTACTTGCCCCTTGCAGAATCTGTAAGATGTTTAGGATTTTTTGTTTAAATAACACTCTATATTAAGTACTAAGGGTATGTAAAAAAAAATACCAGAATCATTTGTGTTATTATTTAGTTGTGTGGAATATGTAAATATCTGTTACCAAATAGCTACAAGGCTGTACTACATAAACAATGCGTTTTATACGATGCTTATTTTTCTTAAAAGTTATAACCATCTTGCAGATTCTGCTGGGAGTATGTAAAATTATGGAGAGAACTGGTAGAGGTCTGCAAAAGGCAAGTTGAATCTCGAATCTGCACTGTAAACAAAACCTTTTGACCCGAGATGATCAGCTCAAATTTTAAGTCCGATCCCAAACCAAACTCAAAATTTCACAGCAACAGCTCACTAACCTCTGACTTGAAGATGAAGTGTAAGAGCATATGCGCAAAATGAACCGTATTAAAATTATTTTTCCATTATTTACAAATCCAACGCAACCTCTAAGTTATTATACTCAAAGTTACTGATATGAATTTGGCATGAACCCTTGTGCGAGCTAAAAATTAAGCACATTTTATTTGTACCGCACTTTTTATGATTCACATTGTTTAAAAGTAGCTTTACAGAAATTCGTGATGTTAAAAGTTTATACCTTAATGCCTGATTATCCACATTTAGTAGTTAAGAGATAAGCAATAGGATAGTTTTGGTGATGATATAAACAAATCAAGCTGCTTATATATCACTTTATGTGAGTGTACTGTATGTATGCGGGTAAAGCTTAGAGAAGTTGGCATTATTAATTTGCTATGAAAAAGACCTATAATATATGTTCATATCCACTAATATTTTGTCCGGTGTATTACAGATTTATGTTAAAGTAAACGTAGACTTAAACAAGTATACGTTCTGAGCCTTGTCAGATTGTGCTGTTCCTACTAGCCTGTAATTCTCATTTCAGACTTGGTTCCACTTCAGCCGTTGTGTGAAACAGCAGTTTTTAATGTCAAACTAAAGATGGAGATTATTTTCGGCTCATGAATTCATCAAAATACGCATCCAATTATTTTCCATGCTACGTCTCCCCATCAAGTACCTTGGAACGAACAGAGCATTGAAAATGAACAGCATGAATGCAGGGCCCACACTAATACAGTGACCTTTTTAGTTGACAAGTGTGGAATGTGATTGTGTGCGTTTCGCAAGTGCGTTGTTGTCGCAGAATGCTCTGTCCTCCACTTTTAACACGAGCTTGTAATAGCTTGAGAGCGGGGCTCATGCCTCACTGTGTCTGATGCCTAACTAAACATTCAACATCCGATAAAGACGGCATTATCGGAACTGTATGACAGCCTAATGTGGACATTTAAAGGTGAAGTATGTAGTTTCTGCGACACTAGTGGCAGCTAGCAGAATTACACCCCTATAAAAACACCCCTTCTGCGCGTCGCATCGCGCCTCCCTAACTCGGGCGCTTGAACATTTTGAATCCATTCACGCGTCCAGAGCGAAATTGACGCGCGGAAAAAGCAAAAGTTTGAAGCGAAATTGACGCGTGTCTGAGGCGAAATCCGCTTGTCTGTTTGCAAGATGGCTGATGTTGATCGAGCATTCATCGAGAGAGTCACCGCATCGGAGCGAGGATCACCCTTCAGGACACCAACTACAGGCGCTCTATCCCAGCTGCATAGCGCCTGTCCATCTGTCTCCGGTTAGAAAATGTATATGAAATTTTAAATACAGTATATTAAATATTGAAAACCTATCAATGTTTTTCAAACTGTGGTACGGATACCACTGTTGGTGCTCTTCCTAGTGATACTCACTTTCTAGGGATACTCAGTTAACTGCTATATTGAATATTATATTCTGCTATATTGCTATACTCCATTTTGAATGAGTGACTCCGGGCGGGAGTTTATCCCATCACTTCACCACATGATAGCAGCAAGCAGGTTCCTGATTGGTTAACGCGGTGCGAACAGACGGCGAAGTTCAGATTTTTCAACTCAGGCGTCAGACGTGAATTCGCGTCAAACGCATGAATGCACAAAAATCACCAAATAAAATCATTCGCGCGTAACACGCATATCGCGCCAGACACTCAATTCGCATCCACCGTGCCGCGCTAAACGCCTCATTCACGCCGCAGGACCTCCAGACGCACGTAAACGCATCTTTACATTGACTTAACATTGAAATCACTCTCGCCAGACGCTCTATTCGCGTTTGGTGTGAACACAGCACTATGGGTGCTTTTGAAGGCATGTCTCAACAGGTAAAAGTAGGCTACTTTAAATAAAAGGTCCAGCATATTAGGACTACTTTTAGCTGTGTTGCTATGTGTCGCGAGTAAGCAATAACACTCTTTCACTTATAATAACCCATTCAACGCATCTGCAGGCGCATTTTTGACATGACCAACACAACAGTTTGAGGCTGTCTACTGTCTAATTATTTTCATTAATTTTCTTTAATTATATTGATACATGCAATTAATTGTGATTTAAGTATTTGCCATATAATGTTAATAATTCCATTTAAAATGTTTAATCGATTGACGAATCATGTACCTTCATGGAAAGCTGTATATAGTAAGACATGTATACCCTATGCGTGTGCATACACAGGCACTCCCAGGTTCTTTCACATTACTGGAATTACCCAAAGGGCATTGACAGGGGGGTTTTAATGAATTAAAGTGGACAGAGCTGACTCAGAGCGATCGATTGCTTGTCCCTTATGGACCTGTGTGTGTTTAGTGCCAGCAGTTTCATTCTGGCACAGAGAGCAACTGAAAGAGAGGCGGGTTTGGATGTAGTGCTCTGCAGGGAGGGGAAGGCACAAAGTGTTTTTAACTGGCCAATCATTTTTGATTAATGAGGGTCTCCATTGGTAGGATGTTAACAGAAGGAAAAACATATCTCTAGGACTCACAGGGACAGATACTTTATGATATTGTACGTCTGCATGTTTCCATCTATGACAATGGTTCTCAACACATTTTCACATGATCTATTACTGTCAACCAACGCAGTTCTCAGCAGTCAGGAGTCACTGTTCAGAGTGGATACCGTCTACTACTAAAAATAATGAGGCTATGAGGGTAATACAAGGTCTTAAAGGGATAGTTCACCTAAAAGTGAAAATTAAGTCATTTACTCATCCCAAAACTGAATGATTTTTTTTTTTCTTAAAATTCCCTTAATTTCTATCGCCCTTTATACAATATAGACTGTTTTCAAAAGCAGCTTTACATAATATACTGGAAAATAGCAGAATCAATGATGCAAATATCATCAAATATGAGGCAAATTTAAATTCAGCTGTAAAGCAGCTCTACGGTAGAGAATTATTCAGGTAAGTTCAATATCAATTATGAAAAGAGTCCAATTCAGCTATATGAGCAGCTGTTATTATTGACATATGTTGATTCAGTAAAGTTCAATAACAGGATGAAAATACATCAATCGTGAAAACAAAGTCAGCTATAAATCAGCTCTACAGAAGACAGTAATGTCAAAACTGTGGAACATAAAATAATGAATATTAATATATCATAAAATATTTAGAGATTTTTTTATTTTTTATTTTTGCCAATACAAATGGAAGCCAATAGGCACCAAAATGGTTTGGTTACCAATATTTTTCAAAATATCTAACATCCAGTATGAAAACTCCAAACATGTTTTCCAAAACCTTCAGTTCACTTGAAATGTGTTTGAAAACGTGCTGTAGTGCATTATTTTGTCAAATAATAATGCCATTCTATTTTCCTATTTTTTTTTTTTTTTACAAATTGTAAAATTGTAGTGTTGACTGCAGTTTTTCAAGCTTAGCCATTCAACCGTGCTACCAAACTTATTATTGTAAGCAATTTTTTTCTATTTCCTTTAAATTTGTATTATTAATTTTTTAAATAATTTATTTAATTTATAGAAAATATATTGTATACCAGCCGTACTAAGAGACAGCTTGATTTAGGAACAGTTTGAAATTTTATTTATTTAATTTTTATTTATCTTTTGTTAATTTTATTTATAAAACTATTTTTTTTTTTTTTTTTTTTTACTTTTTTAATACACATTAGAGACATTGATACTTTTAATAGTCATGTCAAGTCCCATTTATTTATATAGCGCTTTTTACAATTCATATTGTTTCAAAGCAGCTTTACAGAGATAACAGGAAAATAATGCAACAAAGTTTGTTTCCAGAATAAAATAGCGTCACAGTAAGTTCAGTGATCTTTCATTTTTGTTGTAAAAAAGTTTTTAATTTAGTTCATGTATATATACAGTAGCCGCTCTGGAGAAAACCGTGATGTCATCGTCCAGTTCAGTTCAGTTCTCATACAATGGTGTCAATGCAGGCAGATCAATAATATTGTCAAATATTATGGGTTTAGGGTTGTTAAAATTGTAAACCTCAGTTTAAAATAAAAGCAACATACAATACAATAGCATGCATATATATATATGTATATATATATATATATATATATATATATATATATATATATATATATATATATATGTATAATCTATTAAAATATTTATTAATAATTATAATTATTATTCTTTTAAATAATTATTTAAAAAATATATTGTTACATAAAGAAAAATATCTAAAACGGCATACAATATTGTTTATTCATCTATTTAGTTTGATCTCCTGAAGGTTAAGTACCTCCTTTCATTGATAATTTTAGTTAAAAAAAAAAAAACAAAAAAAAAAACCTCCAAGGCTCAGGCCCTATTTGTTGAAAGTGCCAGGTAGACTTCACACCAGCAAACCAGAGGTCACTGAATCTCCCCATGGACTGGGGAATGTTATCTGACTTGCTGAAGGTCATAAGTTCTGATGTCCGTTCCCTGTCCAACAGTCCAGCACCCTTAAGCAAGGCACTTAACCTTAGAGTTGATCCTGGGCTTCTACCGCATGTCTGCCCCTGACCTCAGTATAGCTTCTATGCAAAAGTGCAGAAGCCATTTTGTAGATCCGCAGTGAATAACTAAAGGCTAAATCTGCACTACATCTATTGTGAAAATAGCCTCTGTGACCCACTGCAGTGCAGATTGTAGAGGGGCATCGAAATGTGTCAGGAACTACTTAAAACACTGTCAGAGAGGGCTGACATTTTATTAGCATATATATCCTACCTCTGCAAATGTCACCCTCAGTTTGTATGACTAGCCTAAAGCCTACTTAGTGTGGGATAGAAGAAAATCATTAATTTTTTTAAAGGACATTCATTACATTTGATTTTTTTTTTTTTCTTTGGAAATGCCCTGAAGACTTAAGAAAGACACAGAAACCTCATTTAATGTTTATGACAACTTGGTTTATTTATATCCTCTCAGTGTGTGTTTAGTGTACTTTTTTTTATATATATATATATTTGCTACTTTTACAAATATTTATGTTTATAGTTATTGGACATGGTGTATATGTAGGCACAAAGCCATGGTTGAACCTTGGTTTAAATAGAGAATATATGATGAAGTGTTTTGAAAGTCATTAAAATTTGTGCCTTTCAGCACACTTTATTGTTATGTTGAACCCAGGGGGTTAAGGAGGATATTTACTTTGAAAAAGAATATGTTTTTGAAGAAAGAGGGAGTATTAAATGTCACAGCTTGGAACAATATAGTGTCACAAAATTTATTTTGTGTAATGTAGAAGTCTTTGACAAGCTGCAGCGTACAAAATTAGACCAACTGACAGTTTCAAGATAGACTATTGCTTCTAATTTTCCTTGCTTCTCTCCTGCTCTCACTCAACATGGCTGTGTTGTCTTTGTTGGAAATAAAAAAAATAATGTTCTGCTCCGTTTGAACGTCACCTAGCACATCTTGACTGCTTAACCCCCCCCTGCCATCGTTTCTCTTTACATCAGGCTTTCATCCCATTGTGGTCTGCCTTGCATTAACCCCTTTTAGTGTCATATGCCCATCTATTTTCTTTCTGGAAAACTCAATTCTGTCTTTTCACATGTACATCTCTTTAGAGGGAAAGGTGAGCTGTGAGTTACCGATAATAGAGAGCAAGTTGTGCATATCTGTCAGATTTGTATGACTGAAGAGTTGGAGGCTCAATTTATAGGGCTGTCACACTTTCGTATACGTTTATTTCCCCAGTAGACGCTTTCATACCAAAATGTCCTGTCAACATCTCAAGACGTGAATACATAGATGAGGCATAATTATTATTTTTTTCACTTTCTGTCGGTCTGATGGATGATAAGGTTATGCAAGCTAATGATTTTCTATATTCCCCTACTCTAGTCCAGTGCTGCTGAAAGCTCAGGGGCCATAACATTTTATCATTTTGTAGTACAGTTATGAAATTATAATTGTTTATTATAATTCTTTTATACTAATGAGGAGAGTAGACTTGTGTGGTATGTGACATTACCAAAATCTCTTTTTTTTCAGTATTTGGAATTATTAAAAATGTATATAGATTTATATATTTGAATGCTAGCTATACGGTTTATTTTTTTTTATATTCATTTATATTAGAATTTTAACGTCAATAAGACGTAAGATAAAATAAAGTCACAAATATGAGCTATGAAGTTGCAAATACGAGAACTTACATTATGAGAATGTTTTGCGATTGCAAGATACAGTCACAAATGTGAAATTGTCATGAAACTCTAGATGGTGCAGGCTAAGAAGTCCTTTAAAGGAGAACTCCGGTCAATTTTAACATTGAGCTCATTTTTTTGTAAATTTGGAGTGCTGTCAATACAGAGAACAACGACAAAAATCTGTGTTGCCTACACCGTGTTATCCTCTTTTTAAAATTTGCACCCTGTTGACTTAAATGGGGCAAGTTTTAAACCTGCTTTTAGCCTCTTAACATCCTTGATGTGTCATTACAAGTGCCCAGCCATGTGAGTGATTCCTTTAGAGTGAACGCGGGTGAATCTGACTGCAGTAGATGTGAAAGATATGAATAAAAATGATGTTTATTCAGCCAGCGCACATACCTGTATTTACATCCTGTTTTCGGTTGAAGTCCACAGTAGTTGATTGTCAAGTTCACGCACATAGGTTTAGTACGTACGATCATGCGCCCGAACTCGACACTCGACTACTGTGGACTTCAACCGAAAACAGGATGTAAATACAGGTATGTGCGCTGGAAGGAATCACTCACATGGCTGGGCACTTGTAATGACACATCAAGGATGTTAAGAGGCTAAAAGCAGGTTTAAAACTTGCCCCATTGAAGTCAACAGGGTGCAAATTTTAAAAAGAGGATAACACGGTGTGGGCAACACCGATTTTTGTCGTTCTCTGTATTGACAGCACTCCAAATTTACAAAAAAATGAGCTCAATGTTAAAATTGACCGGAGTTCTCCTTTAACTCAACCTGCTTGCAATCACATCATTATCTATAGGGCACAGATGATTGGTTCCTGCCGCATCAGTAGCCAATGAACTCACTGCGCAACCTTCAAATACTTGGTCAGCATTTCCTGTAGCAGTTGCAGCGTGCTTTCATAAACCCTCCACCTTCCCCAGCTCCACCTGTATAAATCTGGTATGGGTAATTCATCTATCTATGCTATACTGTACAGCAGCAGCGTGTCTAACAGCAGCGTGTCGTGTATGTAGCAAGTCCTGTACTTGAAATGATAGAAATAAAGTCACCAATGTTAGATATGAATGCGTTATTGTGACTTTTCCCCTTGTAATTGTAACTTCATATCTCTCATTCGTGACCACTTCTGCAAAGTCGCAATTTTAAGAAATTAAGTCACAATTTAAAAAAAAATAGACACAAATGTGAGGTATTAAATCGCGATTACGGAAAAGTCAGAAAAACATTTGCAGTGGCGGTATACAGTCGTGCACAAAAGTTTACATGCATCTTGCAGAATCTGCATAATAAATGTTAAGGATTTTGACAAAATAAGAGGGATCATACAGAATGTAAACTTCCCAATGTTCTTCAGAAAAAATCCATCAGGTTCCTGTAAATTCTTTCAGTTTTTTAACCCTTTCCAGCAGTGAGTGTATGATTTGGAGATCCATCTTTTCACTCTGAGGACAATTTAGGGACCTAAACACAACTATTAAAAAAGTTAAAACATTCATTGATGCTCCAGAAGGAAACAATGCATTAAAGGAATAGTTTACTTCAAAATGAAAATTCTGTCATTATTTACTCGCCCTCAAGTTGTTTCAAACCTGTATGAATTTATTTCATCTCCTGAACACAAAAGAAGATATTTTGAAGAATGTCGGTTACCAGATAGTTGATGGACCCCATTGACTTCCATAGTAGGAAAAAAATACTATGGAAGTCAATGGGGTCCATCAACTGTCTGGTTACCGATCTTCTTTTGTGTTCAGCAGAATAAATAAATTCATACAGGTTTGGAACAACTTGAGGGTGAGTAAATCATGACATAATCCCCCCCAACAAGGTACATATTGGCATACCGCCCAACCCTGCTCTTCGTAGTAAGATGGTCACATGGTAAGAAGACATTCGTCACATAACCACAAAACGTCGCATGCGGCTTATGCACCCCGTGTTGAGTAGCGCTATGCCCACGATTTTCCGCATCTCGTTCTTTTCACTTACCACACCAATCACAATCCATGGTCGCCAATGACAAAGAGCTCAAATTTAGTTATGCTAAAGTGGCACAGGAGAAAAAGAGCAGGTTTGAAAAGGAGGTTGTGCGTAATGGAGGCTTGATTGATTGGCAGAGCCATTCTCTCATGCGCTTGAGTGACAGAGCTGCGGTCGCCATGGTGCAGGAAATGAGAGTGGAATTACAATAAAGCCCTGTCACTTCCTCGGGGACAGAGAAAACACAATCAGGCTTTTTACCTTCACATCAAACACACAACCTAACGCCCACACGCTCCACATCCATAGCACACACACACTCATACATTTATGGCCTCACACAATAGCACTTGCCACAATGGGCTCCACATCAAAAATACACTCGACAGCCTTGCTTTTACCCGATATTATACCCCTGCCTCTCTTTGCCTTTAATCTGTCACCTCACACAACCCACAAGAGCCATTATGGAAATACAGAAAAGAGCTTCAGTGGCTCCCTCTAAAATACGGCCATGAGTGATTTGCACAAGGTTCTGCCCCACAAATCGGTCTATTAGCTGGGTAATACAGTGATACTGTAATCATGTGCACAGACACTATAATAACAAATTGTTTTCCAATAGGGTTATAGATAGAGAGTATATTGCTTGTTCTCTGTCTATCATAGAAGCCCGCATTTTAAGAATTTAAAGAAAATAAGCCTAAATTTAAAGAAAATAAAGGGTTTCATGATATATAAATGCTTCTCTATTTAAAAAATATGAATAAGGTCACACCTTATACTGGTTCTCTTTAAATACTACTCTCTTTAATACTATATATATATATATATATATAATTGTTAGGTACAATGTACTTATTTCGTTCATGTTGTATTGCAAAACACCTTTGCTGGCATTGAGGTGGGATACAGGTAAGATTAGGACAGGTTTGGTGGTATTGGTCGGTTTAAGAGTGGGTTAAGGTGTAAGGGAAGGGTCAACTGTGTATAATATATATATATGTAAAAACATGTATACAATAAGTACATTGTATCAAATGATTAATTTCAATGTTAGTACATAGTAGTTAAAGACACTTAATATGAAGTGGGACCACATTTTTTTTCACATTATGGTAATGAGAATGAGAAACTGAGAATGAGGGAGGATCTTATTGGACCTAAAGTAAGCTTCATTGTCTTTAAGCAAAATATAAACTTGTAAAAATTCGTTTTGCGTCGATATGTTTTGTGACATCCATCCTTTTCAAAGAAAGTGCTTCTTTTATCTGTCTCTGTTTATGCATCTTTGCACTGATTACTCAGGAGGTTTTTTGCCTGCAAAAACATGTTTTTTTTTTTTTTTTTTTTTTTTAATTGTTGCATCTCTCTTTCAGCTTCCCAAAGTCCCTTTGTCATTCCCAGCATGCATCAGCTGTACCCCTAAGGCATTTACCACTCTCAATTCCATTTCTTTGGTTCGTTGTTAACTTTTTACTGCACCATTCATCCTCATGTGACAAACATCCTTTAATTATATGCTGGAAATGTGCATTTTTAATTGAAAACATAATCTGTTCGGAGTGCGAATATAAAAGTTGCATGTTTGATGCTCCATACTGCAAAAAGCTTAAGATTATGAGCTCTGGCCATGTTTTATGTCCTTTCTTTATGAGCTCTGAATCTTCTGTAGGTGTTTACGAGCGTACGAAGGGTCTGATGTATCATCTTTAATACAATTCTGACGTGCTGCTTTCTTTCGTCAACAGAGAGAACCGTTAAACCCTGTTAAATGCCTTTAAAGCTTGGCAGCTTGGGGCCCGTTACACGCAACAATAACCTCTAACTGGAAATTCATTTCTGGTGTCATTTAATAGGATGTCGTCCTTTACATCAGCTACAGTTACCAGCCTTAGGGCAGATGAAACCCGAAAAACAGGCCACTTAGGGAGGTTGTGGTGAGAAATGCCCTCCTGCACTGATCAAGCAAGTCTCCGAAAATCTCAGATCGCCTGCGCTATTTAAGAAATCCAGTTTCAGACCGGCTTTGAAAGGTCGTTTTTACCAGCGCTACGGTCAGTGGATCATCGTGTGGCTGAGTGTAGGTGGTTGGGAGGGGCGGAGTCAGTGTTGTTTGAGACCGGGGAGCTCTCAGGCAGCCAGTGGCCCATGACCTGACATTTCGGATAGCCGAGGCAGGTGGGTCGAGGTGAGAGAGGAGAGGATGGCACTAGGGGAACAGATACAAGTGTCTTTAAGGTTAAACGCTGCCTCAGCTGGGGCTACAGCCAGCTTGATGAGGTACTTTTGAAGCTGGCGGAGGCCAGGTGGCTGAACCACCGCTGGTGGATGTGAGCCAATCTTGTTGCATTGTGTGAGGCCCGGCTGGATATAAGCTCAGTTAGAGTTGCACAATTAATCAAGATTGCTATATGACCTTGTTCGAGATTTAAATAAATGTATAGAATGTATGCGCTGCATGCTTCAGAGAGCAGTATACTCTGTTCTTTCTGTAATATACATAATAATAATAATAACAATAACAATAATAATAATAATAATAATTATTATTATTATTATTAATATTATTATTTAAAATGTATTTTTAAATAAAAGAAAATTAATAATAATTATATTTTTGCTATTTTTTTTTTTTTTTTTATAATAGCATATTGTTGTTGTTGTCAATATGCTATTATAAAATCTTTGGAATAACAATAATAGGAAAATTAATAATAGTAATAATAATTATAATAATAAGCTAAAACATTTTTAAATGATAGTAAATTGTTATAGACTTATTGCTTGAAAGTGAAGCGGTACTCTGTTCTTTCTGTAATATACTTATCAATAATAATAATAATAACAATAACAACAACAACAACAACAACTAATAATAACAATAAAATAATGATGATGATGATGATGTTATTGTTATTATTTTGCTTTTATTAAAAAATAAATAGTAATAGCATTTTAAATAAAACTAATAATTATAATAACTATATAATAACTATTATTATGATTAAGTACATTACAGAAAAAACTGAGTACAGCTTCTTCACTTTCAATCATGCAGCACATTATTTCAATCACAGTCTATAATGATTTACTATAATTTTGATAATTAATAGCTTATTATTATTAAATTATATTATATTAAAATGATTATAATTATTAATATTATTATTGTTATTATTATTTACTATTTAAAAGATTTATATAACTTACTGTAATTTAAAATGTTTTTAATATTAGATTATTATTATTAGTAGTAGTAGTATTTACTAATAGTTTAACTAATACTTGTACATTTACTAAAATTATATTATTAAATAACAGTGTGATTGTCACATGGTTTGGGGCCTGAACGTGGTTGGGTCTAAGTCTGAGTTTGGGTCTTTTAAAGAAGTGTGAAAACCCTCAAAGGTAACTATTGGCATCAGAGCATGGGCTGAGCATAAATTAAATATTTTAATTTAGAGGGGAAAAAATTGCTTGCATGTTTGTGGTTTTCACACATTCACACCTTTATTCAAACAACAGCAATTTGATATATTAAATGTTTTCAGCCAAATAATTCAGACCTACATATATTGCTGGGCTTTGTTTACATAAGGAAAGTGGCTTTTAGTTTGGCTAAGTAAAAGCTTACCTTGTGACTTTGAACGACTTCGCATGTATAACACTTTCTAACACTAATCCTTGGTTTATATCTTGTGCGTAATGCACAAGCTTAATGAATGGTTTTGAATAATTGCTGGTGAGTAAGGGGAGGTGGGGGGATGGGGGGGGCTGCAAATTACATAAGCTAATCTTACATTCCGCTCTCATAATCACAGCTTGATGACAATATATGCTTGTATTATCAATCAAAGCATTTAATTAAGTTATTAAGCTCTTCAGAACACCGTGGATATCATTCTCAGTCGACTGTGTAATGGGCAGTAATGACTTTCACCTAGAGAGACCTATTAAGGCGTCCTCCTGTTTGTCACACGCATCTGCCTAAGCTCCAGATGTTAGTAGCCATTAAACACCTCCTTAAGCAGCTCACACCAAAAACAATCCTCAATGTCGGCACCTTCCATTCAGCTGTTTCGAATACCCATTGATTGTCTTCCACTATCATCACAATATCCCTTCGAGTACCTATTAGCGTTAGCACGTGCAGTGCGACAGCCATATCTCAAGCTGTGACGTTTTTCACTGCTAATGCACTTAGTATCAATGGCTAATTAAACCATGAGCTCGCTTTGCCAAAACATCTGTTCTGCTCTAAACAGCACTGGGTTGTCTTGAAGCGATTGCGTTAAGTGTCATTAACTGCTGATCAAATGGTGTGGCCCGGTCAATGGCTGTAAATGCTGCTGACTGCTAAGAAACACTTGTGTGGAGAATGCTAGTGCTTAAGCAATACAAGAGGTGGGGAATGGCAAGGCTACGTTCACTAAGTAATTGTTAGGGAGGGAAACCGTGTTTGCTAACAGGTGTGACTCACATACTGTCTGTTTGAATGAAAAAGTTGTACAGTTCCTTGTGAAAAAGAAGTGTGCCTAATTGTACTGAATGTAATATACTGTAGCACTTTATTTGGTTGCACTTTATTTTACAGTAAGTGCACTTATGTGTACTTTACTGTACTTAAGTACATTAGAAACCCTTTATTTTAGTGTCCTTGTTACAAGTACTTACTGTAGTAATAGCAGTAAACTATGCATAAATACATGGAACTAATCCTAAACCAAACCCTATTCCTAACCATGCAGTAAGTGCATGTTAATATTACTTAATGTATATTTACACTGTAACAAGGACTTCATGCAACCTAATGCACTTCATAAAAGTATATACAGTGGTGGTCAAAATTGATGGCACCCCTGATAAATATGATAAAAAATGGCTGTAAAAAATAAATCTGCATTGTTTATCCTTTTGATCTTTCCTTCAAAAAATTTGCAAAAATCGAACCTTTCATTGAAGTAAAAGAATTTAAATTGGGGGGTAAATCACATTATGAAATAAATGTTTTTCTCCAAAACACGCTAGCCATAATTGTTGGCACCCCTAGAATTTTTTGTGAGAAAAATATCTCTGAAGTATATTCCCATTAATATTTACCTTTTTTAGCACACCAGCGTGACTAGGAACATGAAATTGTCCAGCTATGACTTCTTGATTCAAAGGAGTTTAAATATGAGGAAACACAAAGGCCAAATTCCCTTGCTCATCCATCACAATGAGTAAAACCAAAGAATATAGTTCTGATGTGCAGCAAAAGATTGTTGAGCTTCACAAAATAGAAAGTGGCTGTAAGAAAATATCTAAAGAATTGAAAATCCCCATTTTGACCATCAGGGCAGTAATTAAGAAGTTATAATAAACTAAAGATGTTACGAATCTGCCAGGAAGAGGACGTGTGTCTATATTGTATTAATGGATGGTGAGGAGGATAGTTTGAGTGGCCAAAGACTCTTCAAGGATCACAGATGGAGAATTGCAGAGATTAGTTGAGTCTTGAGGGTCAGAAAGCCAAAAAAATTTTTTATCAAACAACCCCTACATCACCACATGTTGTTTGGGAGGGTTTCAAGAAAAATGCTCCTCGCTCCTCCAAAAATAAACTCCAGCATATTCAGTTGTCAGACACGACTGGAACTTCAAAAGGGACCGGATTCTGTGGTCAGATGAAACAAAAAAAAGGGCTTTTTGGCAGCAAACCCAGCAGATGTGTTTGGTGCAAACAGGGATGAAGAGTACCCCATGCCTACGGTTAAATATATTGCTGGATCTTATATGTTGTGGGCCTATTTATTTACTGGAGGTCCTGGACATCTTGTTCAGATACATGGTATTATGGATTCTAGCAAATGCAAACAGATAAAAAATCAAAACCTGACAGCCTCTGCTAGAAATCTTATAATGGGCCGTGGCTGGATCTTCCATCAGGACAACGGTCCAAAACAAACATCAAAATCAACACAAAAATGGGTAACTGAGCACAAAATGAAGCTTCTGCCATGACCGTCCCAGTTCCCTGACCTGATGAGTGGAGTGAACTGAAGAGAAGAAGCACAAACATGAACTTCTGAATCTGAAGGATCTGGAGAGATTCTGTATGGAGGAATGGTCTCTGATCTCTTGTCAGGTGTTCTCCAAACTCATCAGGCATTATAGAAGAAAACTCAGATCTGTTATCTTGGCAAAAGGAGGTTGCAAAAAGTATTTAATAACAGGGTGCCAACAATTATGGCCAGCGTGTTTTGGAGAAAAGCATTTATTTCATAATGTGATTTACCCCCCACTTTCAATTCTTTTACTTCAATGAAAGGTTCAATTTTTGTGAATTTTTTTAATGAAAGATCAAAAGGATAAACAATGCAGATTTATTTTTTACAGCCATTTTTTATCATATTTATCAGGGGTGCCATCAATTTTGACCACCACTGTATATATACAACATCTCTATTTGCAGTTAAAATAAAATTAAGGAATTAAAAGTCGATTTAAGTGCACTTAAAGAGAAAACTTAAGTTCACTTTTAGCACTCTTAAGTACACTTCAAGCTGCATTTGGTTACACTTTATTTTAAGGTGTCAGTGTTACAGTGTAATTAAATATTTAAGTACTGAGTAATATTAATTAACTACATGTACTTACTATAGGGTTAGGGTAGGATTAGGGTTTGGTTGAGGGTTAGTTGCATGTAATTATATTACTATGGTAAGTATGTGTAACATATGTAACACTGTAAAATAAAGTGTTACCCTGCATTTAATAATGTCAAATTAAAAGTTTTACTTTGAAGTACATTTTAAATCATTGTTTTAATAATCTTTTGTCATGCTTTAAAGAAGAACACATATTTTGATGTATTGAGTAACATCCTAAAGCACATGTAAAGTACTTTATTATAATTTAAACTGTAGTGTGTTGTTCGATATTGCGCATAATAGTCAATATATTTTAAATGTGCGAAATTCAGACTTTGTTGTGTATTCCTCAAATGTGTTATTACAAATAAATTTGAATACATTACATACAAGTTGCAATAGAAATGACAAAAACGTATATTAGCTTACACCTTAAAGTATATGTTCCTCTTTTGTAAGTCGCTTTTAGATAAAATCATCTGCTAAATGCATAAATGTCAATAAATGTTTGTGAGCACATTCGGCTGTACACTTAAACCATCATTCAAAGACTATTGGAGTAATTATGAAATTACATATGAAGATGTAGAGTACTTAAGTCCTACTTAATAATCAAAAAGCCCTCTAGCTATTGCTTTTGCTTTTGCTTTGAATATAAATTTAAACTGTAATTCATTTTCATCCAGTTAACATGCAATTAAGTGTCCAAAAACATTAAATTAATGCCCGGTTTCACAGTCTTAAGTTACTCCCAGACTAAAATGCATGTTTGAGCTGTTTGAACTGAAAGCAACTTGCACTTTTCTAAGGCACGTTTATAAAAGCTACTTAAGTGTCCTAATTAAACTAAGATATAATCCTGGCTTAATCTAAGCCTTTTCTGTGAAACCGGGCCTCAGTTTTTATTTAAGTATATTCTTTTTCATTGTATATTTTTCAGAATGTACTGGCAAGTATCTTCTTTAAAGCATCAATAAAGCGTGCTGCGACATAGCCATATCAATCTGAACAGGATTGAAAACGGTTTTCTTCCTTGAAAACGGCTTCTTGCTGAAGCCTATTGGACCAAGAGCAGACTCTCTTGGACTTAGACAAGTAAGCTCTTAACCTCTCTGGCCCATCACTAACAGGACTTGCAAGTCTTTGTAAAGTTTGTACTCCTCTGAGTCACTCTAGAAAACAAGTTTTATGGATATCTTGGCTAATAAGTTTGCAAGGAGAAGATTCAAACGGCATAGCTCATCCTGGCTTTAATTAGTCATAAAAGGAAAATAAATTGAAGGTATCTTCCTAGCCTGTTAAACTTGTTCTTTGAGGAAAGATAATGAGGGTAGTTAAAGATAAAGCATGCTAGCGCAATGCTTGCTCTGATAAAGAAAGATTTCAAAAGATTCTGAAAGTATGGCAGTTCTATAGTATAGCAGGGATATTAAAATGAGCTCAGGGGCCACTTTAAAAATGCAGGGTGACCCAGGGCCAGCGATTTAAATGATCTGGTAATTGTAATGATACTTGATCTTCATTTGGTTTTAAAATGCACAATATCCAACAATCAGCTCTTCTTACAGCAGCCTCTTATTTTTAGGACCTCATTTAACAAAAGGTCATGCATGCTGGTCGTTTTTTAATTTTTCATATTTGCATTTTTAAAATTAATATGCTTCTAGCGTGTTAGCTAAAGTTTTGATTTACTTGAACATTTTATACTTGGTATTCAAGAAAATAATGTCATTATAATATGTAATTAGTATGTAAAATCATGAATAATATTGCAGCACCATTTGTGAATTAAACTGATAACTAACAATTGAATGTAATTTAAATGTATGGCACAGCAAAGCTACTTCAATTTTAAGCACTTGGAGTGGTAATGAAGCGGAACATGCATCTAGTTTTGATGCTGTGCCTCGCGTTTGCAGTATAGACATGTTACAGTCATCAAGCTCTCTAGAAGTGTAGACAACTTTGTTCTTTATAACTTGCAGTGCGGAAATGGCAACTGAATTTTCAAAAAGTGTCTGGATTGTGGTAAATTACCACTGATAACCTTATGGTAGGACAGATTTTGTCTCGGGGGCCCATACCTCCCTGCAGTATAGTCCTCTACATTTAATAAGACACTGCCTATGTAATGAATTTCATAGCACAACTAGGTCGAATCTACTTATATATGAGGCTGGAATCTAAGAACCACTTCTTATTCAGAAAATTTCTAAATGATTTCCACAAAGCTTAGTTCAGGTAACAGATCTTAAATGTGCAGGCAGAAAGCCTTACTACATCTTACTACGACTCTTGTTATCCATTTTTATTGAATCAATAACAGACTCATGATGCAGTTCTATTGTATTTGCAGCGTTTGGCAGAGCGCCACCTACTGGTCAGGAGATACCAAAAAAATTAAATTATTTTTGCTTTTAACCTCTAAAACATTTGCCCCAAAATCATAAAACTGGTCTCTTTTGATTACGTACAGCATGAAGAGTCGGATGATATCTGATTTTTCCATGTTGGCCATTTTGGGGGTCGGCCATGTTGAATTTTTAATTAAAATGCTATATTTTACGAATTGAATTGAATTGAATTCCGTTGAAAGCCTATTTTTTTCAATCTCCTCCTAGTCCCTTGGTCCGATTTTCACCGGCTCAGATCATCGTGAGACCATGCTGGCAAAAAGTTATTAAAAGCTTTTTGATTAATCAAGCCGTTATCGAATAAAGTATCAAAACATTTGATGGCATACAAAGCTGATTCTGAGGCTGTAACTCTGCAACGCCTTGCCATATTGACACCAAACTGTTTTTATTGTCAGCTCAAACTGACACACCTCATCACTTTGGTAACTAACCTCCTTTTGATCAAAAGCAATTAATCATATTACTAGTGATTGGATTTAAGATTACTCAGGCATTTTGACACATTTCCTCTAAATATGTCTTTAATTACTCATTCTTGCAGTCTGATAACAGTCTGTTGCATTATGTCTCTTTTGTGCTTGGCCCTGATAATTGCTTCTTGCAGCTATATATACTGTATATATATATATATATACTGTATATATATTACACTGTATGTTTGATAAAATATGCAGCCTTAGTCAATATGAGACTTATTTCAAAAGTATTGAATATTATTACCAACCTCAAACTTTTAAACGGGAGTGCAGTTAGAGCCAGTTATTGGATTGCATTTGCATTGAACTGCCTCTGAAACGTCTGAAATGATCTCATCATGTGTCATCAGACTGCTGAGGGCTGTAAATGTAATAAGAACTGTGTTTCTTATTTCCAAATATTTCTTTTTCAATAGTTCTAAGACAGTCGTTACAGAAACTGCAATCTGAATCAGAAGCCACATTTTTTAAATTCCTTACAATTCTCATCCCTGCTTATGAATAATTCACTCCTCCACACATCTCAGGATCCTGTTCATTTTGAGGACACTTACAGAGGTTTTGTGTATTTTTTCCACATGTTCTCACGTTGTGGGTTGTTACGGCTTTTATGAGCTGTACCGTTGAAAATGATTTGATGAAGTGTTGAGATTAGACATATAATCCCTGTGAATGCACCAGTAGGTGCTTTACTCTTTTATCTAGGACAGTCATTTACATACTGGGGAAATAGACAGACATAGGAAGAGACAAATGGAAATGATTTCTTTTAAAGTGGGGAAAAAAGAGAAAGACACAGAGCCTCAAGAGAAAGGTGAATTTAGCAAAGTGCTACAAAGGCATTCAGTTTGGGTTATGAAGACCGATAACACAGGCCCTAAGTAGGGCAGAGAGACCGAGAGTAAAGATTCAACTCACCTTTAAATGGAACATTTTGTAAGGTACACCAATATACGTTCACCCTAACATCTACAAGCAGGAAATACTTGTTCTTGCTTTATTGACTACAATTAACATGGGTGACCTTCTGTGCTTGTTCTTTAATGTTTCGTGGTGTATACATGAAATGTGCAGTTTTTTTATGTAAATGTCCTACTCATAGCTTAATATGAAGAGACACCGGTAAGTAAAGGTTTTCAGCTAAAAAGTGCTAACACTGACTCAAACCATGCACATGATGTAACCATCAAGCAAAAAGTAACCTTTTTTTCTTACACCCTGAATACATGTAAGTGTACACTTCTTTTTTTATTTTTTGTTCACGCATCAACTGAAAACCGTATCCAAAAGATATATTCTTGGAATTTAAGAACCGATATTCATTAAAATGAGAATCAATCAAAATCGAGAAATCAATATTTTCAACCCAGCTCTAATATGTCCTGTAACTGGTCATCAAACCTTTTTTTGTCCCCCTTTATAATGGTGTGTTGGGCAAACTCCTGTTTGGTGACTGTAGCATCACAAAAATGACACACTTCACTTTGGATGCAGGCTGTCATGGCCTCTAAAAACAGAAGCACGTTTTAAATACAACATAACCTCCAGCGAGGAATCAATAGTTTTTTACAGGTTCCGATCATTCATGCGAGAGCACGGATCTGACGAGGTCTCCCGACATCGACAGTGCCGTTTTACTTGACAGTGTATCATAGAGAGCGTGCGCTGGGATAAAAAAAGGGAATTTGACGGTTGTAGCTGCAGGGACTGTGTCCAAAAGATGTCACCCTCACTGCAAAAAACACGCTGACAGATATTTGGAAAGGATCCAGTCGAAGCGTGCCCTTGTCCTTCACAGCTGCAGAACGCTCTGTTGTGACTTACCATTCAAAACACAACCTTTGCCATTTGTTCTGCCACATCCACCTGCACCAGCCGAGCTTCTGAGAAGTCTCCCCGAGGACTGGTAATGTCTCCTTTCTCCCGTCTGTCTCGTTGTCCTGTGTTTGGCGTGCTGACAGCAGATTGACTCCGTCTCTGGCTACATTTCCCCACGCTCCCCTGGAGCAGCCTCCCCAGAGAGCTTCCTCCCCAGGACTCCATCTCACTTCTGAGGCTGTCCGAGACTGGTCCCACAACCCCATGTTTCAGACGGCTAAGCTGAGGAAAAAATTCCTCTGATGGCCTTTTCTTCGCCTCTCCCTGTATAGCTCTGGCAGACATTCAGAAGATAAATCTGAGCTCTGCAGGGGTTTTACCCGCAGCTAGAATGCCGCACTATCTTCGATTCGGTGGCCCCCCGCCAGATTCAGTTAACTGAGACTGAAAATGACAAAGATGAGATTCCATTGCTTTATCTTCGCTCTTTGAACGAAGCAGCGCCCTGCAGAAAGCGCTAGGTGCGATCTGAAGATAAATGCCCTCTTTATATCCAATCCACTATTAGAATTTTGTTTGCTAGATGTAGTCCCCTAACAAGTGTGACAGTCTGGTTTCGTCGGAAACAGAATAATTTGTCTCATACTTGGATGTGACATGTGTCCTTTTATCTGAAAAATGGGTTAGATGTATATTGCAAACTTTTCTCACACCTGAGGTGGTTCTTAGTCAAAATCACAACTCTGGTTTTGAGCAGGCACAACAAAGCGCTATGACTGAAGAAGCATTATTTTTTACTGACAGTTCTGCTGCTACAGGGTTTGTGTCAGGACGTCGTATTTAGAAAATATTCTCAGACATTTACCATTTCACCAATTCATCATTTTTGTATAGGAAACAACTGTCAACTGTTTTTTGTTGTTTTTTTACTTGAAGATGCTGTTGCATACAAAATCTGTGGTGCAGATGTCTTAAATCTAAACGATAAATTCCAGCTAATCTTTTGTTCACCAGGTGTCTGACAGAATTTAATAAAGGTCAGTGGAATTTATATGCATATATTATTTTATGGTACTCATAGCCTTAAAGAAACAGGCCTGGCCCTTTGTATCTAATGCATCAGTGGGTAGGTACTGGGGGAAGCCAGTGCAAATGTCACTGCACCCCTTAGATTTTTGTTTAATTAATGGAGGCCAAATATAAATAATTGCTAAATATAATTTCTAAACTCAAATTAAAGGTTAAATCTGTAGTTTCTGTGAATATCTAATACCCTTTAATCCTGTTCTTTAGTTGGAGCTGATGGAGGGTTGATGGCTGAAGTGGATGTTCGCCAGATTATATTCCTGTGTCTGTCTTCTGCCGTCTCTGTAAGATCGTTCTCGTTATTTGCCTTAGCTTTGAGTTCCTAATGAATGTGATGTATACAGTACATTCAGGGAGCTTTTATGAGGTACACCTGCTTGCTAATGCAAAAATTGAATCGTATTGCTCAAAAGCATGCAGACTTGAGCAGCAGCTATTACTGGTGAGGATTTTGATTTAGTGAATTAATCAAGTGAATTTTAATTTACATTTACATTTATTCATTTAAGCAGACGCTTTTATCCAAAGCGACTTACAAATGAGAACAATAGAAGCAGTTAAACTAACAGTAAGACAACAATATGCAAGTGCTATGACCCTTCTCAGTTTAATCTAACGCAGTTCATGTAAAAAATTATTATTATTATTTTGTTTTAAATAAATAGAAGAGAAGAGAAAGTGTTAGTATTTCTGGATCAAGTGCTGCCGAAAAAGATGCGTCTTCAGCCGTTTCTTGAAATTTCTTAATCTTTTGAATAAGTTTACCAAAAAAAGTTTTCAGATTCCTTTACTGATTTATTCAGTGACCTGCGGGTTACATTGTTACACCAGTAATATTTTATATTTTTGTGTTATGAGTCAGTCATTAAATCATTTACTCAAAACGATTTGTTAAAGAAAAGGACAGTCGTTCATGATTTGAACAAGTCTTGTAATCATTGATTAAAATGTCATAAATATAATTTGCAATGCTTTCATATACAGTATTAAGATATGTAAAAGGAATACATGTATAAATGCATGCGATTTTCTAATCAGCCAATCATGTGGCAGCAAGAAGGCAGACTTGAGCTGGAGCTAGAAGTGGTGAGGATTTTAATTAAAGGGATAATTCACCCAAAAATTTAAATTAGCCCTTGATTTACTCACCCTGAAGCCATCCTAGGTGTATATGACATTCCTCTTTAAGACGAATACAATCGGGGTTATATTAGAAAATGTCCTGGCTCTTCCAAGCTTTAAAATTAGAGTGAATGGCTGTTTGACTTTGGAAGTCCATTAAAGCGCTTCTATTCATGATTAAAGTGCTCGACACAGCTCTGCGGGGGTTAATAAAGGTCTTCTGAAGTGAATTGTAAGAAAAATATACATATTTAAAACTTTATCGACTAAAATAACTAGCTTCCGGGAGACGGCCGTATGCATCGATTTACACCAAAAGAGTAACCCTTGAACTTGACGAACAACGTAATGACGAACGCAGTTGCCCAGCCCTGTTTTAACCGCGAGAGGCGTCAATTGCCGTCATTACGTTGTGCGTCAAGTTCAAGTTTCTTAGAAAACTGCTGGCCTCCAGGGATTGTTCATGCATGAGATTCTCTATGGGATTGTAGAGGATGTTGCGAACAACAAAAAGCATCCAGTGAGCGGCAGTTATATGGGCGAAGATGCCTTGGTAATGAGAGAGGTCAGAGGAGAATGGCCAGCCTGGTTAAAGCTGACAGGAAGGCGACAGTTACCAAGCATTACAGCAGTACAATTCAGATGAGAATCTCTGAATGTACCTTGAATCAAAGTCAGTTAAAAACAGGAAAATATAGTTTTTTTTTTTTTTAATGGTCAGCATTTGGCTTACAACATTGAATCCATGAATCCATCCTGCCCTGTGTCAACCATTCAGGCTTGTAGTGTTGGTGTAATGATGTGGGAAATATTTTCTTGGCACGCATTAGGCCCTTAACACCAGTTGAGCATTGTTTAAATGTCACAGCGTACCTGAGTATTGTTGCTGCCCATGTGCAGCCCTTTATAGCCACATTCTGTCTATCTTGTCATAGCTGCTTCCAGCTGGATAACTCACCAAGCACAAAGCACTAGACGCATCAGACCTAGTAAAAGGTGAATCTAATGAAGTGGAGTGGAGGCCACAAATGTTAGGGGGATAATTCATTTCTGGCATTTTTAGCATAGAATAGGGTCAGAATGGTCAACTGTTTGTCGCGGTGAATTTTTTTTGTTTCAGTTTTAGTATTATTAGTAGCAGTGCTTTGACGAGGATCAATTCAGACATGTCTCAGAGAGGGATTTTAATGTTCTTTAGAATGCTGACATTAAAATCGGGCAGTCTTTGGTTGTTGTTCTCTTGCATTCCATCTAGATGATTTTGAAAACGTGCAACGTCCCTTAAGAAATGTGTCTAATTGATGTCTGGTTGACATCATCCTAAACCATACAGTACTTCCTTCAGATCGACTGGCCAATTAGATGTTTAGGACCTAAACAAGGTCAGGGGTTTTCAAACTGGTTTCAAACTGCATGAGCTTTCTAAAAATAAAAATAAAACTGGTAGGGAGAAAAAAAAATGCCATAGTTTTATTAACAACATATGGCAAACTTTTGAAGAGTAGTGTGTGTTGTTTATACATGAAAATATATAGCCCGAGTTCCTTGTAAGTGATCTTTATATTTGCATGCACTTTAAAATTAAAACTTTCGAAAAGCCCTGGTTCAGACAACCCAATGTCTAATGAGTATGTAACTCCTTCAGTGCACCACAGAGGCACATTCAAAATAGTGTTTTATCTATTTCTTTAGTGCCCACAGATCTAAAACTGTGTCATATGTCACAATCATTAACACATTAGATTTATTAATGCAGCTGTCTTGTCAGAAACCCGTTGATCTTCTGTCTGTCTATCACCCCCTCTGTCAGTTTTGTCAGTTCCTGAATTTTCTTTGCTTGTTTTCCTCCCATGTCTCCCACGCTATTATTTTTCTTCTGCATACTTCTCATTCACCTGTTTATCTACAGGAAGCCCGAGATGGTAGAGTAAATGGTGTGTAGCTCAAACGGAAACTATTGAACTGCAGACATCAAGGTTATGTTGTTTTGATGGAGCGATCCGCTCTGCATCTCATTTTAGTCACAAGTCGCTTTCACGGCTTTGAAAACTGACACATGTCGGAGAGAAAACCATATCTATCAGTGTGTCATTTTTGCTAGCGTATACGTTTGCGCCCTTGAATATCTGAGTGAGAAGCTATCTCCAGTAAAAAAAAAAAAAGCTACCATTTGTCATCATATACATTGTTGCATTGCCCATCTAATCTTTTAATCCGCAAAATAAATGTCTGGATAAATGTCATTTTATCTGCTTTCTCCCTCCCTCCCCTGAGATGATGCTGGGTGGCCTTGCTGCTTTGTTCAGTATATCAGCCAGCTTGCACCTGTGTTGCTATGGACTGTATAATTTGCCGTCTCTGAGGACTTCCTGCACGGAAATTGAACTGGAAAAATCCAGAGACAGACTGAAGCTGCTAGGTTATCTGATGTAGATAGGTGCATTTGGATAATACTTTGTCTGGTGCCAAAAAAACGTCCCCCTACTGAGCGCAGAGAGTAACATCTCTTTCAGGAAGCCCAGGGAAAACAGACTTTGGAGTCAAAACGCGCAGCTGTCAAATACAGCCTGCTGCACCGCACGCCAAGAGCTCGAATTATCAAACGGAGCTAGCCATTTAGCATTGATTTATTACACAAAACATTAGGCAACAACCTGCATTCATATCTGAAAATTTACTGTAGTTTTCGCACTGCAATCGCATCGATCAATGGGAGATCAGATATTCTTCTATTAAACTATAATAAGCACAAATTTTGAAAACAATGGCTCTGTTTCAAAACCTAGTGAGCTGCCTTGTTTTCTACTACTAATGCAACATCCTACCTCTCATTAGACCCCATAAGTGACAGATTTGCAGCACCCTAAAATTGGCAGCAAACGTAGAACAAAGAACTCATCAAACATAAAAGTGAACAGGATACTGGATACAGGATACAGTTTAGCGGTAACATGTTACTATGCTAATGCCATTATACACTAATAAATGCGAAAACACACAGTACACACAATTCTGCAGTAGGTTAAAATAATTCATTTTTAGTTTGATTTAAAGGAACCGTATGTAAGAAATGTATTTTAATTGATCATAAAATGGCCCTGATATGTCACTAGACATTAAGAAATCATGTTCATTTCAAATACTTATATCACTGACAACAGTAGTCCGGCCAGGATATTGTCATTTAAAAAGTGAAGTTGCAGCCCTCAACTGATGTTGATGTTGTCATGTTGTGTTTTGGCCTGATGCGCCACCCTCCACCTATCTACCAATCACAAAGTCAGTAGTGTTTCGGCATCCGGGTTGCCAGCTCTGCTCTAGATACCACAGCTGCAGCTGCAAACGTGTCGGATAAAAAATGTCTAACATTACGAAACCTAAAAGACCTCGTTATGAATCCGAAATACGCAAAACATCTCTCATGAAGCATAAACATAATTAACGGAAATAAAACTTACTGTGTAGGACTCGTCACTTGCCATTGGAAGCTCCTTGTAGCAGCCTATGTTCCTGCTGGATCCTGCAGCCTAACTGGCAACCTGGAGTCAGGGGATACACCACTCTACAGTAATTTGAAAGTGATTGCAGTACCAGTTTTGGCCACAATCTTACATATGGTTCCTTTAAAGGTAGGGTATCCGTAAAATTTTTTGGTATTGGCCGATGAGGTAAAATGGTTTTTAATCACCATTTTGCTCATTTGTCGGCTTTTTTTTTTTTTTACCAGAAGGTCATAGTCAGAGTTAATTTACTAAGTACTTTTTGTAAAGGACTCATGACCTTGGCTTTAACAACAGCAGAACACTTTGTTGACAACATCACTTATTAAGAGCTTGTTTATTGTCGCTTTTTCTAGCTGCTACTTTACCTTGTCTTTTTTGGAATGAACTTCATTAACTGGCTTAAGTTTTGCCAGGGTAAATAATTCCAGTAAATGTCCCGGCTCTTTTGTTTACAATGCACAAGTCGTCAGTGTTGTCCTCATTTGAGTGTAAATAATTTAGCCCTCTCTGCTCTTCAAGCCTCAGTGATTTGACTAAGCACCTCAGTTTTTAGCCAAAAAAATGCAAAAGGAAACCATTAGAGACAGCCTATGTGTATTCACAATCTTGGGTATGAAACGCTATCTCGGGTGCTACGTTCTAAGGAATACATGGAGAGATACAGTATGTGAGGGTATTTAGTACGAACATTGTGTCTCTAGTGTTACTTAACAGTATCACTGTCATGTATGATTTCTTTCTGAGCATAATCCTGTGTTGTTTTTCGACAAGACGCCTTTGTGTTTTAAAACTACGTACTTAAGTCAACCATATGCTAATGAAGTTAATTGCTAAATCAACCTGCAGGCTTTGAAGCTCTTCTCTCTGAATTTCATGTGCTCGGTTTGTTTGTTTCACCTCGTTTTTTTCCTCAATCAGGGGAAATGTTTCCCGAAGCAGTCTTTTTTTCCACTCCCTTGTTCTCTTTCCTCCTCCTCCCTAGACGGTGTTGCTGTAAATAGACTTACCTTTCCTAGTAGCAAAGTCCTTCGTTTTGCCTTTGTATTCCCAATCCTGGCTTTCATCTCTGACCACAGGCCTCCCGACTTTAGACCCTTCCTGCTGTGATTCACACCCCTGTACGGCTGCAGTGTGGGCTAGACCCCCAGACTAGACTAGACTAGACCCCCAGGGCCGTGCTCGGGGTTAAGGGATGATCAAAGCTAAATCCTGGGAGATTAAATCCCACATCGGCTCCCGCTGTCCTAATTAGCCACAGGTTAAAGAATCTCATTAGCGGGTTTAGCTAGGTGTTAATGGAAAAAAGGATGTAGCAGTGCTAAATGTGAAAATTTCAGAAAACACCTCAAGAGATTTTGATTGATCGCTTGAGCAAATGTACATCACGGAGAAGAGCAAAGTAACTTTGGAAACTTTTTTTCTGTTTTTTTTTTTTTGTTTTTTTTGGTTTAATACATCTCCCCAACGTCCTGTAACGGCAACAAACCATGCATGACTCACTCAATTCGACAAATGTTGTGAGCGACTCCATGTCGCTAGTCGTGATATTTAATGCATATTTGATAACGTTTCTGTCAGGCTTCATGAATCCTTGTCATGTCGTTTTGTTGACAGTGAGTCTTCAGAAAAACCACTGGATGAACATCTATGCTTGGCGAAGAGGGAAGTGAGTGGGAACTAGAGAGGCATCCGTCTCCAAGGCTTAGTGGAACTCGCTCACAAGCCGCAAAGGAACCACGTGGCGTGTCATCCTCCTCAAAGTGCTGCGAATTTAGGTCTCGCTGCAACTGAGTTCCCATTTAGTTTTTTTCACAAGCTTTGAAATGGTAGTTAAAGCCATTCGTCATGTATCTGCACTAATGGATTGGAGGAAAGTACGTTCGTTGGACGATCTGTTCAGTATTTTATACGAAAACATATTTATCTAAAGGTTACTGACATTTTAATTGCTACATGCTTATTGGTATCTTTTTTTTTTATTTTGAAAATGAGATTTATTTTTCATTTAGGTTTTATTACAGTAATTTCAACATTCCCTTACATTTTGATGGTACCTGAAATCTTTGATAGTAAAGACAATTAACAATTGAATATTGGCTGAAAAAAATTGGAGAAACAGAAATGACATCCATAATGATAACAAATATTATAAGAAAAAAAAAAAGACAGAAAAGACATAAAGTGTTTTAACAATACAATGTGTTGCACAGTAATGTTAGCTATTACTGTAAAACAACCTTTTTGTAAATCAATAAACAATATAGTTGTATGTATTACTCAGGTACTGTAGGTTGGGTACCAAATCCATCTATCAGTTTTGGCTTCTTACACTATTTTTTTTTTTTTTCTCTCTCAACTATATACAAAAGGAACCTGAGGGTGGTATATTTGACTCCAGAAGTACGTTCCCAATTTGGGTATTTTTATTCAAATTACTAGTTCTTTCATTTCTTATTTCTTTCATAAGCCTATAATTCTCAAGATTTCTGTCCTCTTCTTAATTATTATAATTTTTATACTAGGTCTGGTCTTAGTCCATTAGTCCACTATCCATTTTACCCATAACTTGGCAAATTTCTCAGACTGTAAACGAAGATTCATCGTTAACCTCTCCATCGTGTAGATTTCGTACACTATTCCCAGCCAATCATTCATTTCCGGTATTTCAGGTTGTAACCATTTTCTGGTTATAGCTTTTTTGCTGGAATCCTCATCAAATATTTATCAGATTCGGCTGCTAATTTAGGATTTGTAAGACCAAAGTAAAGAGTTAAAAATCTAAATTGGATGGGTACCTTGAATATACTGTACTCTCTAAACTCTTATGGATTTCTTGCCAATATTTCTAGGCTTTAGAGAAGTCCCAGAATATATGGCTATGACTGGCTTCATTCGAGCCACACATTCTCCAGAAGATTGCAGTTTTGCTTTGATATCTCTTCTGCTCAGGTAAAAATTGTTTAATTATATCTTGCCAAATCTTTAATAAGTTACTTGTCCATGGATTGAAATCCTTTATGTATATTTTAATCAAATGGTCATCTGCCATTATTGCTTGTATTGGAGGTTTTTTAAGGTTAGCCTTTTCTATTTCTTTCCATCTGGCTTTAAAATCTGGAGACATAATAAAGGTCGTAATTGGGCCGCACGATAATACTCCTCTAAACATGCCAAGGCAAAGCCACCTTTTTCTTTCTTTAATTGTAGTGTCTTGAATTGTATTCTTGTTTTTTTCCCTTGCCATATAAATCATGATATCATCGTATCCCATTCAGTAAAATGTATACTTATCTCTATCGGAAGATTTAAAAATCGCGGAAGTATATTCATCTTAATTGATTCAATTCTACAATATAATCCTAGATATGGTAGAAGATTCCTTCTAGCCAAATCTGATTTCACTGTAGAATGCAGTGGCTTGTAATTTACATTGAATAAGCGTGTGATATCTTTGGTTATATGAACCCCTAAATATTTCAAAGATTCCTCTTCCCATTTAAAATGACATTTTTCCCTCAAATAACTAGATGGTTCAAAATGAGATTTAATATAGAGAGTATCTCAAAATAATGTGCCCTCAGGTGGTCCTAATCAGATTAGCCTGATTTGTAGCTTTTTTTTTTTTTTTTTGTGGATGGTTAGTAGTGACTTTATTCACCGCAATCACAAATTACATAATTGGGCTGTTGAGATCTGTTTAAAGACATTTTAAACCACACAGAAATGTCCCCAGTCATAAGACCACTCAATGTAGAACAGTCTCTTAATGTGCAGTTTTTACAATATGTTCTTGCCATGTCCTCTTCTGACATCCCCTCTTTCACACCTGGATTCTGTGAAACTATTGATAGCTTCATGCCTCGTGTTACCTGCGATTACTTTGGACCCTCTCCAGCAACGCTGTAAAAAACCAACTGTGCTCATATTCTGCCTCTACTTAACCCTATAAAGCCTTCTGTTGATTTTGATACACAAATTTCTAAGACCTCAAAATTATGACCCTTTGCTGAAAAACCTGGTTTACACAATCTACTATACGCTTTCTGTCGTCTGATTTATATGGTGGAATCTTTACTGATTTGAATGAAGCAAACTTAAGAACAACTTTTACATTGTTCGTAATATTTCAAAAAGAACACTTACTGGACTAAAGCGAATTAGGTCTACTTGATTATCCGTACATAATTCTTTTAAGAAAAAATCATGTTAAAATGTGAGTATCAAGTATGATGCATCAGGTTTTTGAGGAACATTTATTCGTTCATCTCTCAGTCATCTTTGTATTGCATTGCATTACATGTTTTGCCTCACACAATGAAAACTACAGAGTTTTAAAAACTGAGCATTTAAATATAATTATACTGATATATTATTGGAAGATACTGAGTGACAACAGATACTTTTATAAACATTTCATTGATTTATATTACAAAACAAATCAGAATTTTATCTAACTTTTTGGCCATGTAAATAACAATTGCACCAAATTGTATATTTTTTCTCAGTTGGGGCATTTGAATAAATTTGAGGTGTATGAGCTCCATTTATTCCTTTTCTTCATCATACTATATGAGCCTGATGAATCAATCATGCTACTTTTGGTTTTAGATTTAATCTAAAGGTTTAAGAAACAGTTCCATTTTCAAAAAAAAAAAAAAAAAAAAAAAAATGTAAATGTCAAGCTTTACAGGGTTAACCAAAGCACATAATCCCTCGCTTTCCTCATCGGGTCGCTTCCTGCACCAACTGGCAAACACACTTGAGAGAGAGAGAGAGCGAGTGCAATTCTCTTTGACGGCAACACTGGCTTGTGATCTTGAAGCAAATACAAGCTGCCAGAAATCACATGAGTGTAATGCATTCCAATGAATGAGAATGGAGGATGAGAGACTGGCATGGACAAACATGGCTCATCTGAATTATTCCATTAGATAATGCTAGATGTTCCTTTTGACTTTAATTAGAGGCTTCACATACTGTAGATCTGCCAGGCCTGGGCTGATAGTAAAATTAAAGATTCTTCTCCACCACTCCCATCCTCAAACCCAACTCATGAATAAACCAAAAGAGCAGCCCGAAGGCTCACACTCTGAAACAAGAATCACAATTACAACACACTGGAGGCACGGCTTTCTGATAGTGCAATTGGGCACTTTATCACAGCGGCATGCATGTGTATGGACATGTTCCCTGATTTCTGAATACATTCGGGGGGAAAGGCTCTCTTGTGAGAATGTTTTCATGGTGACAAAGTCAGCGGAACTGAATGATGCTTTTTTTTGATTCTGTGAGAAAGTTCAGGCAGTTAGTTGCCTACTGGGTATGTGTAGAGTAGATGTTTTACCTAAAAGCTCATCTAGGAATAAATCACGATGTTTAAGTCATCAAAGTTCAACAGAGCAATTGATTAATGAGGTAGAGCAGTTCATCTAGTTTCTTTTCTTTTTGTTTTAGCATACATTTAGCAACATACAGTAATGCAATGGCGTACTGTGACACATTGATGGTCTCAGATGGTAAGACTGTGATTCTTTGAAAAATACCATAGTACTTTAAATATTGCCATAGTACAGGTCATGGATCGCAGAACGTACCAAAAGAGTCCTCCATTATAACTGTCCCAAATCCTTGTTAATGTCTATTGGCTTCATAAAGACTTCCTAGTCTTTAAGATTTTACATTTTAATATTAGTGCTAATGACATATTAGGCCTAAATATTCTTTTAAGCTTAAGTTAATTTATGACTCTGGATAATCTGTATTTTTTTTAGAAATATAGATAATAGAGATCACTGTTCACCCACGATTCTTAGTGAGATGACAAGGAGAGAAGAGCAATACAGGATTACTGAACTACAAATAACATTATCTTCCAAAGCATCCTAATGCTAGGAGTGTGGTTATTTATATTCAACAATGTAAATGTCTCAGTTGAGCATTATGTGGTGCATTTCACAATGGATTCTTTGGTAAATCAGTCGCAATTTTGGCGCAGACTTTGCAAACAGACTTTTATGATATAGACCCGACATGCGATAACATGTAAGTAACCGTGTAAATTCTAATGCCTGATCCATGACCAGTGATTTCTGATATGTAATGATTCATGTACAGTCAGATGTTATTTATCTTTGTCTTTCTGGAAAGCCTAGTCAGTTTTTGAACATGGTTTTGCACATTCCAATGTCTGCAGACATGGGAAATGTGTTTGTGTGGTTTTCAGAGCAGATCAAATGAAAGATAACTGAATTTAAGACTCTGGGAAAGTCCCGTGAGGACTCTGGAGTGGGCATGTGTTTATGTTTACATGAGAATAAGCCCATGCACGTAGAATTGGCTGAGAGCGGAATTCTCTGCGGTTGCTGTACGTGACATCAGGGAGAAGGAAGTACGCCTGTAGTAATGATTTAATTTGAGTCCCATCACACAATTCCAGGTGACAGCGGTACAGGTGCAACATGTGTCTTTTGCCTTAGGGCATTGTTGCAAGAAATGTGTGGAGACAAACACATATGTATGATATAAGATTTTGTATTTTTCTTTTTTGGTTTTTAAAGATTTTGGTAAATGGGTAAACTGCCATTTATGCTGTTAAAAAGCAAATATAAATTTTAATTTATATTATTTTTGTATTTATATTTGACTGTATTTTTGAGTGAATGTTTAGATGTATAAACGTAAAGAGAAATTTGATTCTAATACGGCTGTCAATTCCGTTTTTAGAAAGTAGAATGAAACTATACTATAACTATAATGTCAAATTCTATCTTATTTTATTATTTATTTATTTTTCTCTGTAAAAATAGTAAATTACTAAAATAGTTTTTAATTGTTCACAGTCAAAATTGGGTGCATTGGAAATGAATGAGAGATGAATTTCATCTAGTGGAAGCGTTTGGTACTGCGCCCAAACAAAATCTAAAACTAAAAGCTAAATATTTTGAGATACCAACCTCAAATTTGGAACACAACTTATTGGAAATTTCATTTTCAGGTCTATGCTCAAAAAGTTAATAAAAGTATTATAATATACTAAAATATACATTTTATTGAGGAAAACAAATCAGTCAATTTTGACCGACATGTGAACAGTACCAGAGGATTTAAACATGACTGACAACCGTATTCTTCTGTTTTGTAAACAGCTATTGTTCCTTAAAATGTAAATCATATAAAGAAAGAATTAGACAGAACTTAAAAGAGAACTGACATCAGAGTCAGAACATTAGGTTAAGGGGTCACAATGACTCTTTCGTCTTGTGCTGGTGCTTAATTTTACATGACTTCCTCTACTATCGCTCCATTAAATCCTCATCCAAAGCCTTCTTTACAAACCCCTTAGGACTTTTCAGTGCACATACAGTTCTTTCATATTTGTACCACTTTTGGGACCTACGGAAGACAATGCATACTTCTTTTGTCAGACTTTATAGTTAGACACTAATATTGTTTGATACTATATGCAGACAACTGCATTGTATGCCCTTATGCTATTTAACTTTCAGGCATATTTTGTAAGGGTGTTGAGGCAATGTGGGGCAATGATGCCAGACAGTAACTTCAGGACAGCTCCATTGCTCCTTCCATTTGGCCACATTTTTGTAAATTTGGAGGAGACCAGAACATTTGGATGATTAAAAGGATTTGATGATCATAGTGTCATGTTTTTCTAATCCCACAGATAAGGATTAGGGCTTCTGCAGTGTCACTCTGCCTATAATCCGGTCGCATGACGTCTCAACATGGTGCGTCTCCCGCCCGTGTTCTCTTTGTTCTCTGTTTTGTTGTGCCAACCTACTGACACTGATTCTCGTATCAGCCGGCCGAGTTCAGACAGCTGGCTAGAATGGTGGGCAGATGTGTAGTGTACTTATTTTCAGGACCCTGGACAGTTACCTCTTGTGTTTGGTTCAGTACAGCTCAATTCAACTGCAGTGGTTTCAGGACCCATGACAGCTACATATTCTGCACTCTGGTTCTGTCAAGTGGTTAAAGTTTGGCTGGTTTGTATAGCCCAGTTAACCCCTATTGTTAGCCTCCCTGTAACTCAAACAGTAGAGTATGGCGCCCGCAATGCCAAGATCATGGGTTCGATTCCTAGGGAATGCATGAATTGATCAAATGTATTGTACCCCTCAGGGGTGTACATTCCTGCTCCTGGAGGGCCACCTTCCTCTGCAGTTTAGCTCTAGCCCTAGAAATATCCAGGCAGGTGTGTTGGATTGGACACCTTTGGTTGCTTTGGATATAAAGTTTGCCTAATTCATAAATGTAAATAGTAGATGCTAAATGGTAACTGCATCATCATAGCATTGAACTGTGGGAGTTGCTCAAAAAGTTATGTCGTCGCATTCCAGTTAAGCAACTACCATTCAAATCAATGTGAATTCTAACGAACAGCTTTTACCAAATACTATTGACCTTGTTGGTTTCAGCAGCATGCAGTAATCAAGTCGATTTCAGTTGGTTTCGCCTCAGAAAAGTAACAGTATGTAAACGTCGAACCTTGATGTGTCCCTTTGGGAGAAGCATGCACATTTGTGTTAACTGGCAAATCTGCTAATGACCAGACATTTTGTGATAAGCCGGAAACGTCGGGGGATCATGCCTAGCTCTTTTTTTCGCAGTTAATTTGGAAGGTGTCTATGTCTATTTCCCCAGATAGAGCAGAGTTTATTTTGCGAAGCATGTGAAATTGTGTCGGATGGGGGTGGGTAGATTCCTACCAACTCCCATGTGGCCACCATCGCAAGCTGAGTGTGAGAAATGATGATGTGGTTGATGAAGAGATTGGTACAGAGCGAGGCAGGATCCCTCTGTCTTCAGACATTCCAAACCCTCGCAGGGATTCATCATCCACATTTTCATGTATCTTGCAAATATCACGGACAGCTGTGAGATGTCAGGGAGGTAATTAAGATGAACGTTCACCTTATTCCCCAAAACACGTCATGATCTACAACCTCTTTATCTGCCGATCCCAAAACAGCCTCTCACGAGAGTCCATCTGAGTGCCTACATTGCTTCCCTCTCCACCCTGCTGTTTTGAGGCAAGCTACGGCATTCGAAAAGCTGCCCTCTTGTTGTGATGTACAACAGATAGCGCAGAGGGAGTGGGGCCTGTGTTTCCTGGCCTGACAATGCCCCTGTCATCTCCCTCCAAAGAGCAGGCGGCCAGCTCCTCTGTGTGACACCTCCATAGAGAATGTCAAGGGAGAACAAATTCCCCCGTCCAATTTGTGAGGAGGCTGAACTTTACACCCACTCGCGATGACATGGGGGGATTGAAAATCACCACTAGTGGAGATTTTTCCTTCTACCCCCCTCCCCCTTCTCAGTCTATCTATCGATGTCTCTCTGCATCTCTCTGGCTTCTTGACATGATATTTTTATTCACTGGCTTTTCATCTTGTGCACACTACAAGCCTCTGAAACGCCATCGCAGTCTATTCAAATGTCAATGAGAATTTCTGTCTCTCTTTTATTTCTTTCCTTCTATTTCCCCCCGCTCAATCCCAGTTTCTTGCTTTTTCTGATTGCTGCCTCACCTATACGGAAGGATCCCATTACCGAAGCTATAGCCTAAGCTCTCGAAGATGCCGGGAATAAAAAGTGCACCATTTCTTACCTTGCTGAGTAAACAACGAGAACACCTCTCTCATATTCGACATTCACGTAGAGGCCAACACTTACCAAGCTCACAAGGCAGAGGGCATTGAGACAGTGCCACGACTGAGATTAAAACCACTGTGGCAGGAGTATCATCTCTGAGCCCATTTGAAAAGCTTTAAATCCATCACACAGCAAAAGCAAAGCTCTCAACAGATGGCCTTAAACAAACTGCAGAGCATTGGCATCTCAACTTAGACTTTGTTTACAGTTTAAAGGGAGCACACTTTGGGTATGCACATTTGTATAATCATAAATTCTCAAAGTAGGTTGATGCCTAAAGTCCATTTAAAGGTGCCCTAGAATGTGAAATTGAATTTATCTTGGCATAGTTAAATAACAAGAGTTCAGTACATAGACATGACATACAGTGAGTCTCAAACACCATAGTTTTCTCTTTCTTATTTAAATCTCGTTTTTGAAAAACACCACTGAAAAACAGGCGAATCTCCACATAACACCGAATGTGATGCAACAGTCGGGATCATTAATATGTACGCCTCCAAAAATTTGCATATGCCAGCCCATTCTCAGTGCCAGGCGAAACTGCACAGCCAAATCATCGGAAGTTCTGCAGGTGAAGAAACAAGCAGGAGGAGGATCATAGGGAAAATGGCAGATCTATCTATAATCGGATACCGCTACAGTTTAATTCGAAGTTGTTAGTTGCTCTGCCCATTTCACCATGGACTGTTTTTCTAACCTGGAACAATATCAAGCAGCCAGGCATCTCTCGGCGTCTCAAACAGACGAAGGGGGCTTCAATATGATACTTTATGATACTTCAAATCATGCATCTTGTTGTGCTATTCAATTTTTAGGCACTCCACATTACAGTTTTTGCCTGGCGAATGAAAAATTCCATGGATTTACATTGAAATGAAAGATCATATCTCAGGAACAGAATGCCATAGAGAGTTTAGGGTCGGGTAGCCATTCAATAACACATTAAATTTACGCATTTGGCAGATGCTTTTATCCAAATCATAACATTACTTTCAAGGTACACATTACTTCAGTTCTTGCTTTCCCTGGGAATCAAACCCATGACCTTGGCGTTGCAAGCACCAACGCTCTACTGTTTGTGCTACATGAAAGCTTACACCCTAGCAACCTTTTAGCAACATGCTCCAGCCTAGCACCAGAGTAGCATAGAGACATGCAATTGAGGCAGTGTACTGGGGATCTACCAATTAGCAGTTTCTCAGCAGGTGAAAAGAACTCATGACACGTCACTGTAGGAATGTCCTCGCACATGCGATTTAAGATATAAGGGATGCAGTGCACACGTGAGCCATCAATGTTTTATATTACTTATGTGATATGAAGTCATTAACACTCTTGAGAAAGATGGAAGAGGATGGTTGAAACCAGCCGTGGCAATTATTCAATCATGGATAAATCAGAAGAGAAAATCTTACAGGGATTCTGAATCTCTCCAGTCTTTTGCATTTATTGATGTCATGGTGTGTGTGAGTGTGTGTTTGAATGGGGGAGAAAGAGATAGACTGACTCATAATATGAAATGATCATTACAGTAGTCTATTTAACACTGCATTGGAAGCAGTTTTGCTTGGCTATTTATTTTGTGTGTTATCTTGAATTGCATTATGGACAACTGCCATGCCAGAATTGCATTTCATTTTTCTGTATTTTATTCCCTCATGTAAGGGTTCAGATATTCATAGGTTTCTCCAAAATACCTTTAGAAAGCCATTTAAGAAGTCTATTATGCTATTTTCAAATATTTCTTACCAAACAAGACCGACCAATCCTCGGTCCAAAGCACACCGCTGTCATTCAAGAGGACCACAGAGAGACCTAGCGGCCCTTACTGTCTGTTTTTGCCATTTCCATGAAATATGCATGATCTCCAGTGCCGTGGGGCACATGGCTAAGTCTTGATGGCTCTCCCCTGTCTCATATGCTGAACATTATTCTCTAGAGATTACGTCCCCGAAGGGACCGAACTAGCAGCATGCACATTCTGGTATGCGGATTGCATCGCAGCGGTTGCTTGCTGGGCCACAGTTCTTGCCCCATGCTATGTTTTCAAAGCAACTTTTGGACTCGAGTTGCAGAAAATAGTGTTACTGCCAAGTTGACAAGTACCAAGGACATAGCCCATTCTCTTCCATCGAATGGCAATTCCCATCTGTAACTACATTACCACAACTGCGTTGGCTTCAGGAAGCGGATTACAATGCATTTAAAAAAAAGAGTCCACAGTTCATTGTATAAACACAAGGTCTGATCCCTCAATGGAGGTGGCAGAATAATTATGCACATACTGTATGATAATCTCTTTCTCACAGTGTGATGCTGTTCGACTGGAGGAGTCTGGGGAGTCTGGACTCGCAGGGCCACCCAAAAAAAAAAAAAAAAAAAATTGCCATTATTAAAAACCCTCCACTTAGTAGCAGTTAAAACAGTTAAAAATAATTGTAATGAAAATAAATTTCATTATTGTCGATATTGTTTTCAATCATTTTGATTTATTGATTGGTTGGTTGATTGGTTGGTAGATTGATTGATTGATTGATTGTGCCTTTGATTGTCACATGGCCACCCCTGTCAAAAAACTGCAGACATATCACTGTGTTCTTGATTAAAATGAGGTTGCAGGGCCCAGCTAAAGAACAGAATGTAGAGGTATTGGAGCACATTTTAAAAAGTTGAACTATTTTTAACCTGACTGCATCTTAAAAATGCAACACTCATGCTGCAAGTTAACTACTAAAGTTGTCCATCTGAATCCTAGAGAACTTTTGCAGTTAAGTTTATGTTGATGCAGTATTCAGTGAACATGGGCTTGTATAATGCTTGTGTTGTGGTATTAGACTACTCTCACTTCCCTACAGTTCTGCGCCAGTAGATTCTAAAGGCAAGGTCACTTATGCTGAAAAAAAAAAATCCGCATACTAATGTTTGCTGCCCACACACCAACACTGTTGTTTGGATGTTTGCATGGTTACTGGCAGGGGAAAAAAACAAGCTTTTTGCTAGAGGCATTGCTTTCAGCTGTTCCAGATGTGATTTTGCATGCATAGACACTCATTTTAATTGCTATTAATTATTGAGTGTCGATTCAATCCCTCAAGCCTCTCATAGTTGTTTAGTGTCATTGTTTATATGCAGTGTTGGTCTTGCATAGGGAGGCTGGGAGGTTGTATATGGCGCCTAATGCGGGGCCAGAAGGTCATGGTTCTTGCCCCTATTATTCATCGTCTGTGAGTCGTATATGATTTTGCCGACGCCCATTCTTGCGTTGTAATGTCATAATCGAGGGACAGCTGGCATCCTCGTTTCCTGTCGGCACATATTTTCTGCCACATCAGTAACGAGTGCCTACATGCTGCTACACAGGCCACGGCTCAATGCTCTTCTGCATTCGTCCCCCCCTCCACCTTCTTCCTCTAGATTGGTCTTGCTTTAGCTCTTCATCTCTGCAAACCTCCCCCTCTGTTTTCAGGGCAAAAAAAAACTATTTTCTTCTGCTTTAGCAGATGTAGCAGCCCCTGTTTTCTCTCCCCTATGCACTTTCTTACTGTTTCTGTCTCATTCGGTCAGGTTTCTTCCAAGAAATCTCCCCTACTTCTCTTAAAGGGGTAGTTCACACAAAAATGTCAATCTCTAAAGAACAACATAAAATATCATCCATATGACCTGCCCGCTTTATTAAAAGTCATACTAAAATCATACAATGTATTTTTGTAAGAATATTAACATATTCAAATTGAAATCATTATTCATTAAAAAATGTTCCTTAAAAGTTGTGGTTACCATTCACTTTAATTGTATGGAAAAAAATGCAGAATGGACTTGTCTCCTTTGATGTTCCAGGTTTTTAAAGAAGTAAGAGTGAGTAGAATTTCACTTTTCAAGATCTATTTCTTTTAAACAGGTTTGCTTTTACCACTTTGTTTTGATGTGACTAACCTAGACAAGGGACATGCTGACATTATACACCCTTCTACAGACACCATGTGCACTTTGCATTTTCTGACGCTGTCATGTTCTATATAGACTGTTCTTAAAAGGTGAGCTTGCATCAATGTGACAAAGAAAAGAAAAAGGCAGAGAAAAATTAGAGGGGTTCCTGCCAGTCCCTGCAGGCTCTTTGAAAGATACTTAGTCATTATGGGCACAAGCAAACATCACTATGGAAACAGTGAAACAGGAAGGATGGAGGTGATGGAAAGGGGCAGTAGAGGTGGCACCTGAGAATGATGGATGGTATGATGGTGAAACAAAGAGATGCAGAGAGATATTTCAAAGGAATCTACCCTGACCCAGCAATCACTCATCAGCGGTGCGGTTGCTGTCTGAGTACGAAAATGACACTAGTTCTGGTCTTCCATTGTCTATCGAAACAAATCCAGAGGGTAACAGTCAATCAATGCCAAAGACCATTAAATAATATGTAAGGAAAGTATATTTAGTACATTTTCTTTTCTTTTTTTCTTTTTTTATGTGCTGTGGTTTTATCTTGCTAACTGATCAAATTTCAGTCTAAAATCATTTTTCTTAATGGAAAAATAATATTTTAGATTTTTTTTTAAATGCATTTTTCATGATATCTTTCATGAGCAATAACAGATAATCCCCCGACATTCTCATTACCGAAATGCAGAAACAAATGGGTAACACTTTATAATATGGTTTCAGTTGTTAAAATTAGTTAACTAGTTATCATGAACTAAAAATAAAACAATTTCTACAGCATTTATTAATCTTAGCTACAGTCAGTGGATATAAAATGTCTACACATCCCTATTTTTCCCCCTATGTTTTGTGATGTAAAACAAAGATAAATAATTTCAGAACTTTTGCACCTTTAACCCTTAAATGCATACCTCGGGTTTTAGTGACCCGGGACGTCATTCACTACCCTCCTCCTCATTTATTTTTTAAAGTTAGACATCAACCTTCTTAGTATTCCTCAATCAATTCATTATAAACAATGTAACAAGAAAAAATTATAAAATTATAAAAGGATGCCTGTTTTCCTCACCTTTATTCCACAAGGTGGCAATGTCTGATACATAATGATGAAGTGACGTTTCACTCACAGTTACCGCAGGCAGAAAACAAAAGAATAGGAAGCATCATCAGCAAAACTTGAAATGGCTCAGCAATTTACTGCAGAGCAAGTACTGAACGCAATCAAATATTAGTGTCACTGTCACTTGATGGTGGATCTAGTGAAGAAGCTGTCAGCAATCAAAATATTGCTTTTGATGATGTTGAAAATTATAGTTTTGAGAATATGTTTGAGATTGCGAATTTGAGCCAGATGCTGAATGTACTGGGAAATGAGCTTTGACAAGGACAGTGATGGTATAAAACATCTGCTCAAACTGAACCCTTCCAAGCTCCAAAAGGTAACAAATAATGTTTGTTTTTTTCTTCTGTTATTGTAACTCTGATATTAGGAGAGTTTTATATTATCACGACAGGTAGTGATCCATACGTGTTAGATAGATAAAGACCCGAATACATAATAATGATTGGTGAAACATTCACACATTTAATGTAAAAAATACTAAACTAAGATCAATAAATACTGTAGAAGTACCTTGTATTGTTATTTCATGTTAACTAGTTAACAAATGAAACCCTATTGTAAGCTTAATGATATTCAAACTCATTCAATCATCATGATATTCAATCATTTTAATTTTGTACAAAACACACAAGTATCTGAGATAATCATGTCGGTCACTACTGTATGTCGCAGAAATATATATATATATATATATATATATATATATATATATATATATATATATATATATATATATTAAAATAGAATCTCCTGTAGCTCTCCTCATATCGCTCTCTGATTAACAGAAAAGATACATATAATTGCATGTCAACCCAATGCATCTGGTCAGGACACAGTGTAAGGCATAACTTCAAAAACTAAACTATACTGGACCTTTAAAAGTGCATACTTACTCTATCACACTCTTTTTTAGACTGTAACTTTTCCAGTCGCCAATGAGAACCCAAAGTGGGTTCCTATTATTAGACGAGTACTCCAGATGTAAATTTAAATCTCTGCAGCATAATTTCATTTCCCTTTTTGACTTTAGAAACCAACTCTCTTATATTAAACACCATTCAGCCACACTGGCTCTGGTGTGTAAATCTCACAGGGCACAGATTCTTCTGATTAGGCAAGAACCCTGAATTACATTGCAAAATTAAAATGATCAGAGCCAGAGCCTTGAGAAATGTCCGGAAAAGACACTCAATTATACACCAATCAGCCGGAGGCACCTCGCTTTTAACTGCTGATTTATACCCTTCTCCAGGCCTCTGACTGGGCAGGAGTGGCGAAAAGACCACTCGTCTCCTCTCTGCACACAGCCGGAGCTTCTCGCTCGCCCGTAATACCACGCTTCAATCCTCAGTCTGGTGATGTTGCCTGATTTCCATCCATTGACATTTTTGGGAAGGGTGATCATTGGGATTCTGAACAAGTGCCAAACCTTTTCAGCTGCTGTTTGTGGGCGTAATGGAGAGAGAAATTGGGGGGAAGGAAACTAAGAAAGAATGAGAAATGGATGCAGGAGAAGGGGGAAATGATGATATAGCACATAAATATATGGTTGACACATTCATGAAAAACCTGAAAATATCAGGGAATTTTTTACACTGTTCTAAAATATTAAATTGATATTTAATCATTTCACGTGTACTTTTAAAATACTCTAATTGATCCCCTGTGTGAGTAACAGGAATTCACAAATATGTTTAAGTAGATGTATTTATATCAACTCTCAGGTACAGTAGATTTTTAGCATGATAATGGATATGACACTAGGCACGTTTCCATTACAGATTTGCATTTGCGAAAAACGAGTTTTTCTAAATGTCGACAAAAAACTATTGCGAAAAGACGGCGTTTCCATTAACCGATGTTATGCGACTAAAACCTCATTTTTTTCCTCTCGCGATAAATAAAATCATTCCAAAAACCATGGCAACGGACGTTGGTAGGTTTATGTACTAATCCCAGCCACTGCACTAACCATTATTATTAATCGAAGGAGATGTATGTGTGTCTTCCAAGCATTAATGGTAAGGAACAATCCTTATTATACTTGTGAGCGGCATATATGAGGTGTTCCTGGGTGTTTCTCCCTCATATCTGCTTCGAGGTCTTGATTGTGGCATTTATATGAAGTTCCTAAACGCAAGTTAGGGAGGAGTGAGCCCATCTAATCTTTCAATCAACAGCCTGAGTATATAAGCAGCTGCTTACCTCTCTCTAGCATCAAGCTGTTCCAGTATCCCTCCACCTCCCCAAACTCCACCTTCATCTCCGGTACCTTGCCCTTCAATTATCATATCCTACATTTAGCCACGGGGGGGGTATATCAGAGCTCGAGTTGAAGCTGCTTCATCGAGCCCCTCTTCAGTGGACAGCAAGCCAAATAAGTTTAACCTAATATCTGAAAGATTTTATGGGCAAGCAAACTCGTTAATTGAGGTTTAGAATCCATTATTCCTGGAATTCTTTTGTCTTATATGAATTTAATAAAGAACTCTGTCTCGTATTCTGTCCAAACATACCTCGTCATCTACGTCAGGTGACCTGTAAATGCGCAAAAACTGTTTCCATTGCAGTTTTGCGAAATATTTCTTTTTCAAACCACATCATGCGAACGTAAAAACTTTTTTTGCGATAAATGTTTTTTGCGAAATTGACGTGTTTCCATTGGCCGTATTTTCAATTCGCAATTTCAATTTGCGCAATTTGAAGTGTAATGGAAACGCAGATAATGTTTGGTCTTGGTGAAATAGATCTGCTACGCTTCTGCTGCTGTTGATTTTTGCTGTTGTTGTAGATTATTGCTGTTGTTCTAGAATCTAGATTATTGCCGTTGCTGTAGATTATTGCTTCTGCTGCTACAAAGAAAGTACAGGAACTTGCTACTGCCAATACATATTCCGTTAATCTGCTGTGAGCATGTTAGACATACTGTTGCTGTACAAATAGCATATATCGATTACCCATAGCAGATCTATACTGGTGGAGCTGGGGAAGGAGGAGGGTTTTAGGCAAACTCTGAAAGTGCGCTGCAAACTGCTAGTGAATGGTAACCAGCCATTTAAATGTTGATTAGCAAGCTCATTAGCTGCAGATGTGACATGAACCAATCAGCTTTTGCTAGTTTCATGACAGAACTAAGCATTTTTTGTTTTAAATCATTTTATAAGGCAAGTTGATCTCTAACTTTTAACGCTATGCCGTTCTGTATGTTTATATACAATACCGTTGGGTGTCAGTTAATTTTTTTTTTGTAAAAGAAATGAATGCTTTTATTTAGCGAGGTTGCATAAAATTGATCAAAAGGGACAGTAAATATTTTTTTTTAGAAGCAATGTTAAAGCATAATGTCAAATAGATGCTGTTCTTTTGAACTTTGTATTTATCAAAGAATCCTGAAAAAAAAAAAAAAATGCATCACAATTTGCACAAAAATATTAAGCAACATAACTGTTTTCAACATTGACAATTGTAAGAAATGTTTCTGAGCCCTATAATCAGCATGATGATTTCTGTGACACTTAAGACTGGAGTAATGATGCTAAAAATCACATAAATTACAATGGAAATATTAGAGTTAATTTAAATTGTATAATTTATATTATAGTTTTTACCTTATTTTCGATCAAATAAATGCTGCTTTGTTAAGCATAAAAGACAAAAAAAAAAATCGTACTGACCCTAAAAAAAAAAAAGTGTGAGAATCATGTAGTGCATAATCTTTATGTTTTGGCTGAAGCTTTTCCTCAACTCGCTGCAACTGTGCCATTAGCCTTAACACAATCTGATGTTTAGCTTTGGGTAAATCTCACAACCTAAACCTGCCATCTGTATTGTGATGGAATATCTGGCAGGTTTAATCTGAGCCTAGGCCCAATATTTACCCATCGCTCTCCAAGCACATCCACCAAGATCAGGAAGAGATTTGACGTGGCAGGAGGGCTAGCCAGGGCACGCTGTTCTGAAATCAGAACACCTCTGTAGAGACTCATACTTTCAGCGCAGAGGGCCAAAGAGCAACTCTGAGGCTGAGAATGAAGCGGTGGGAGTATCATTCAGCGTTCTGCTCTGGAACAGTCGAGCGCACCATCAAAGTCAGCACCATAATCTCCAACATTTCAAGTGAAGAACTATTTCTCGCAGCCAGATGAAGAGCTGTCTTGGAACAAAAGTGTTTTTCTATAGGAAATTATTTCTCCAGACTGGGAGAAAGCCTCATTTTGTGGTCAATGGTTTTTGCTAGAAGAAAGTCACCAGAGGACAACCCAGCTGGATGTCTTTGGAGCAGTCAAACAAGCAGTTATCAATGGTGTTTTTTAAAGTTTGATTAGAGCCCGCTGATGTTCTGTGTTTTTGCAGGCGTGGATAAGACTGCTCACGCTCTCTATGAAGAGTCACAATGAGGTTAAAGGGAAAAAGACCACTTAGTGTTTTGGGGTAATTGCAGCTTTAGGGGTTAGTCAACCTTCCATTCATCTTCCAACGGAGCTGCACCCCTGCTGTGCTTGCGTGCCACATTTCAGATAACCACGGAGGAACGACGGATCAGCAGCGGGAACCGCTGAAAGAGAGTCATTTTCTCCCAATATGTGGTCGAAGTCGAAGGCATTTCTTTCCTTGCTTAACAGAGTTTCACTCTTGTTCTTGGGAGGGCGAAAAGAGAATTAACACTCTGAGAGTGTTATGAAACTACACTCTGAAATTAACTTTCCTTGCCTGGCAATGTGCAAAACGTAGAAAATTTTAGAATTATTTAGCTTGTATATTTGTGATCATTGTATCACATCATATATTGGTATGGTTTATGGGTAACACTTTACAATAAGGTTCATTAGTTAACATTAGTTAATGGATTAACTAACATGAACTAACAATGAGCAATACATTTGTTACTGTATTAGTTAATCTTTGTTAATGTTAGTTAATAAAAATACAGCTATTCATTGTTCATGTCAGTTCACAGTGCATTAACTAATGTTAACAAATGCAACCTTTGATTTTAATAATGGATAAGTAATTGTTGATATTTACATGTATTACTCTATGTTAGTTAATGAAATTAAAGTTGTTCATTGCTTATACATGTTAGTTGCATTAACTAATGTCAACCACTCAAAATAACAAATTTGATTTTAAACATTTATATATTAGTAAATGTTCAAATTAACTACAATCAATTAATTTTGTAAAGGTATCCTCATTTGTTAGTTCATGTTAACTAATTTAAGTAATGTTAACAAAAATAACCTAATTGTAAAGTGCTATCTTTTTAACCATACCCCACTTAAATTTGACTTTAATTTGATTTTTTTTTAACTTACCATATTTGTTTTATTTAATTTTGAATGTTTATTCATGTTGCTGCCTCTTCATCTTCCATTGAGGTTGAATTTCATCTCTAACATTGTTAGCAGGATGTGAACCACCAGTCATACAATAGAAAAACACATTCTGCAGGTCCCTGAGGTGAGAAACAAGTTTTACATTTAGATTTGACAAGATTTTCTACTTTCTAGCACTTTGCTGACTCAGAGATTTTTTTGTTGACCATGTGCAGAACTGCAGTCGCAAATAGACACCCATAAGCCATTGCTTTAGTGAACATCTCACTATACTTGTTTCATGACCTTTTTTTAATAAAAAAAAAAAAAATGCCAATGGACGAGTGTTGTTGGAGTAAATACAGTAGGATGTAAGCGAGATAAAAACACACCCTCTCGTGGTTGCTCAGGTGAAACTCGGATTATCGGTTTGAAGCGTAAACATACATAATACATTCTTAAAACACTTCTACATACTTAATACTCACGCATGCATTCTTAATGCTCCTCTCTGGATTTGTTGGTGCTGTTCTGGAAGTGTCACATCTTTCCCTCTGGACGGGAGCTTTAAAAAATGCAGTTATATGTCTGTCCAAAGCTATTTATCTCAGAAAGCTTCTAATCCATAATGTATCGTTTTATGCTGTTAAGGCACATACGTTTCAGACCGTAATGAAGGAATTCAGACTATTTTAATCAGAATGGATACAATTAACTCTTTTCCCAGCAGCATTTTTGAAAAAAGTTGCCAGCCACCGCCAGCATTTTTGATCATTTTCACAAAAATGTCATGGCCCCCACAATATTTTGTTGTATAAATATCTGAACATGCATTATATCAAAAGAAAGAACAGACCCTTTGCTTTAAATAAGCTTCATGCATTCCTTTTTTTATCAACACTTTAAAGGGGTGATGAACTGAGAAATCAAAGTTTCCTTGAGCTTTTGACATATAAGAGATCATCATACTATAATAATATCCTGTAAGTTTCAGAACTGAAAACTACCTTGTTAGTCCAATAAAAGCTTTTATAGACATCAGGCTCAGCAAACGACTCATTTTTCAAAGTGGGGAACTATGACGTCAAAGAGGATAAAACACCGCCTCCACAAAAGAAGATCAACGCCTACTTCAACACGGCCTGTTTAGCCCCGCCCACCGATTCGCCCAAACATGCTAAATAACATGATGACATGATAATTGCTAAACCGGATCGAGCTACTTACAAGCAATAAACATGCTGTTTACTAAATATTGTACAGCGCCTGTTTGTGGAAGAAGACAGTCTGCATAAGCTTCCTTCGGATTCCAGCATGGTTAAAGGTGCATTGCGCAAGTCTCTGAGTTTTTGCAGAACTATGCCCCCTCTGGCGGCAAGCGAAACTGCAACCAAAGGTGTGCACGCTCACGGACAAAAGTTTTCTTTTTTTTATCTTACGTGGAGTTTGCGTTGGTGTTTGAAATGAACTACAAGTCGGTCTCTTAATCCATCTTCTACGGAGAATGGCGGCGAATACACAAACCTGCCAGACATAGCTATGTGAGCATGCTGTGAACGCGCATGACGTCACGCCCAGTCTAAAATTCCGGCCCGAATCCCTCTTATTTATTTTACTTTACAGGATTATAGAGACAATCTCAGTGATCAGAGAAGGGCTCATTCAGCCCATCAGGCAATTGTTTCAGCATGTATGGGTTAGAAAACGGGTATTTTTAACATGAAAAGTTCCTTAATGCACCTTTAAACTTTATTAAATCAGTCAATCACAATTTCCCGACACGGATCTGCCAGCAACATGTAAGTAACCATGTGTATTCTAATGCCTGATCTGCGATCAGTGATTTCTGATGTGTAATTATTCAAGTTCAGATATCTTTCTCTTAAAATCGTTCAATACTGTTTATGCATCAGTGACTAAACGATCAACTTCACATAATTTCTCGTAGTATTATGAAAATAATCTTTTTTTAATCTGTTATTAAATTATATAGCCTACAGAAAGCGATCAAAGAACGATCCCTTTCGCCCAAGCTGTCAATCAAACAGCACAGCGCGAGCCGCGAGAGCTTATCTGGACACTTACCAAACTCGTGATGAAATAATGACAGTGTTACACTACACAACGAAGCTCTTACTGTGTATTCACATCGTGTTTGCATTGTGATTTGGTGTAAGCATTTGTGAGAGCGCAAAAATTGCGTTGCAATGATAAGATCTTTATTCACGCGATCAACAGACTGTCTGTCATCTGCTCAGTGCTCATCATGCTGCAACCTTTCATGTGATGGAATAGATTTAAATATAATGCTTTAAAAGATACTTTTCACGATTTGTTAATCTCGATAGCTGTAATAGTAAAAACGTAGTAAAAGTTTTCGAGAGAGTTCCTGTAATACTAGCTATTTCATTGCAAGCATGTCAGCCAATCACAGCAGTGGGCGTTTGCACTGCAGTCTCACAGCATACACGCCCCTTAAAACAGAGCGTTCAAATCTGAGGCAGAAATCAGGCTTGGTAAAATGGCTTTTATTTATAAATTATGACAATTTTTGATGTAAAAATCATACTAACATTATAAGGGCACCCCAGGCAACATTATAAAATAATAAAACAATCCAGTTCATGACCCCTTTAATATGGGTAAGTTTCTTTAAAAAAACAAAAAACATTTTGAGTAAGAAGCTGAGAAAATTGTGTTTTTGTCAAAGACTACATCCAGATCAGATTCCGAATGATGATCAAAACATAGATGCAGAAGATCGAGTCCACCAACAAAAGTCCAAATGCTCGTCCTGGGTCGACATTTCATTCAGTAACATTAGGCAGCTTTGATTTATATGCCGTTTAATATTAATGTTTGCGTTATTTTACATATGCATCTGCTTCCATATGAGATTGCTTGTTTCTGCTTCTTTTTCGCCTGTGTTTTGATCAGGAAATTCTTTACTTTTTCAGAAGATGTGTCATAGCGCCCCCTACCGTATAACAGTGAAAACACAGAAAGCCGGAAATTTCTGTCAATGGCGGGTAAAGAGTTAAGATCACTTGTTGAATATGTTCAGTCGGGCGTCTGAAGGTGAGATAAAGTTGAGATGCTTGTTTCATTGTCCCTCCCTCGTTAAAACAATTTCAAGTAAGAATATTAGTATATTTGTATTTAGTAGGCTATATATTAGTAAATGTATGTATATGATTATTTTAATGGCCCACAAAGTATGTAAACACATCGATGTGCTACTATGCAGATGCCATGCTAGATCACCCTCCATCTCACTATCCGGTTTCTTAGTAAACACTTTTAAATTGCATCACTTCATATTGGCTTATCAGCAGTCATGCCTCAAAAGATTGTAGTTCTCAAGCAAAAAAGGACGAAAAGCAAAATAAGAGGCAATCCACTCAAAATCCACTTCCTCGACCTGATCTTGAGAAAATAGATGTGACATTTCATTGGCAACTGCCTAACAGTTCGAAGAATCACTAGCATTTTAAGAGGTGTTGAGCCAGAAATCAGAAAATGATGATTAGAAGATTGCAAACGAAAATTAGAGTTCACTTCATTGAATTGTTTTAGCTGTCAGTGAATAAACACTATAATCGTGAAATGTGTCCAGATGCAATATGCTCACCATAGGCCTGAGGTCAAGGTCTGGTGCCTGGATGGCCTGTTCTTATCTCTTCCTCGCTGAACATCAGATCAAAGCAACACAGGCTCGGGCTTTGATAAGAAGTTCAGTGTGAGAGGCAGTAGGTTTGTGTGTCTGTATTAGCACTATTGATCCAAACATTTAACACAAACTGTACCAGCACCAGACATATGAATCCATATACAGTGATGTGGTTTATCCACACAAATATGACCTCAAATGTCAAAGTTCAGAATTTAAAGGGGAGATTATCTGGTCTAAGATAGAAATGTCAGTGCTTGTTTACTCTTCATGAACATGAATCTGAAGAGTGTAGATTGATATGTTATGACTTTGAATGGTTCATCCGATCAGAATTTCTGAAAACTACATATTTCTATGAACCGCTTATCAAATTTATGACATTTTTCACAGGTCATCTTTGGACATGGCTTTCATAATTTTGCCAAATGTATCTACATTTTGAAATTAAAATTTAAGACTGTCAACACAGATATATTTACTGTAATATTAAATGTGGGTTTTCTAAAAAAGCTTTTGCTTGAATTGAAATGTTGAAATGGTGTCAGTTGCTGGGTTTCCATCTACAAAATGTTATGCAAATTTTGGGATATTGCATAAAAATTCTTGATAGTCACATGACTTGGTGGTATTTCTGAGTATTTGCTGTCCAACACACGCACAGCAGTGTTATTTTACTATCATTGATATACTATTATAGTTTTTATTCAAATTGTACGTTTAATATACGTTTTATATATATATATATATATATATATATATATATATATATATATATATATATATATATATATATATACATATATACATATTGTACCTCAACTTAAACCAAAATAAAATGAGAAGTTATGCCTTTGGCAACTTTCTGAAATAAAATGTTTAATTTTTTTTTTTTAAATAATTTATTTTCAAGTAACAATTAAAATATATATATATATATATATATATATATATATATATATATATATATATATATATATATGGTTTTAATTTTAGGAGCCGTTTACACTATATCGTTTTCAACTCAAAATGCAAACTTTTGAACACAGGTTTCAAAGTGCTCATTTTAGAAAATGATACTGCAATCATCTCTGTGTAAACAGACACAAAGTTTGTGAAAACGGTGACACCATGCATGCGCATATGTATCATGTGTAGGTTTGAAAAGATACAAAAAGATATTTTAAATGAACAAAGATATTTGCTTTACTGTTTCCACCCCCTCTTTCTACCACAAGGACCATTTGGAGTTCCTAAAGGCACAGAGGTTTCTGATAGTGATCTAGGCCTGTAGGTCAATATGTTTGTACTTTGGGGGTCGAAGAATTGTCACACCTTTAGTATGGTGGGGGAAGTGTAATTATCTGATTGGTCAGTTTGAATGTCTCACATCTGGGTTTTAGTCACATGGTCAGGAAAGGATAAAAGAAGATTGAAACGGTTGCTCTGTCTCTTTAGATGCTCTGGCTCACTTCTTCTCTGGGTCCCTTTCTTGGGTCTCTCTGTCTCTTTCTCTCTCAGGTAACATTTTTCATATATGCTGGGTACAATTAATAATATAAGTTATCATCATCTCATACATCTATTTTGTAACTATTTTAAGTGTAACCATAACCATATTTTGTCATTAAACCCTTTCAATTGCAACTAATGTGCTAACTAGTTTTGATTTTGTATTGACTTTGAAGTGCTACCTATTGCAATACAATATTGCCACTCTCAATAGCAACGCTTTCCCACATATTAAGCTATTGTAACTGCGCTTATTTCCATCGCTGGTATAAGTGGCAGTGGGTGGAACAGACAAGAAATGTGCAGTTTTCTACCATCTTGCTAATAATGTTTCTTTAGTCATTCGGCAGTCTTGCAGCTTGAACCACTGCAGGAAATCCACCCTTACACATGTGTTCAGTCTATAGACACGTACTGTAGTGTTTATTTACAAAGTGACTTCGCCAACTACTGGCGTGGCATGAATAACAGCCTTTTTAGTCGTTTTCAAAGATCCCAGGGATCGTTTTGACAACGTTGTCCTCTGTACGCTTAAAAAAAAAAAAAAAAAAAAAAACGCAAAGGAAAAACTCTTCCGTTTTTAGTACATTGTTGTCACGTAAACAACAATGACATTAAATGCTCATACCGTCATCATCACCAAGTGTACCAATATGACATTTCACTGCTTCCATGCACAGGCCCTGTAAGGTGTTTTTCCCCTCATTCCTGCCTCCTGTTAATTATTTCTGCAGATGAAAACATACGCCCCTTCATTCATTTTATACTATACAATCTATCTTAATTACTGCCAAATAAGTTGTTGTTATCGTTTTAATTTAGATTAGTGGTCTAGACCCACCATGAACGAGGAACACACACACACACACACACACACGTTGAAGTTAACAACCCCAACAACACAGCAGGCAGAGCAGAACAGAACAGCACTGCAGCTCGCTGCTAATGCAATCACACACCAGGCAAGGGGAGTGGGAGAGATATTACACCAGAATATAATTACATATCAGTTCTACACCTCCCCAACACTTTTGCAGCTTTGTAATCTGTAAATGAAAGTGTGCTGATTTAGAAAATTGAAGGTGTGTATGTGTTTGTGCCTGTGGTGAGGATGATATTGTTTATAAGGTATCTGTCTTTTTTTTTCTAATGGTTGTGATATAACTTGATGGTAAATTACATTACTTCTGTACAAAAATGCATAAAGTATTGTCAAATTAGACCTGGAGTCCAGGTCTACATTTAAGTAGTGAAAACTATGCTTTGATGTTTTTGTGTGGTATACCTATACAATTCACTGCAGTTCCTAACACTTGTGGCAGTAAAACGTTAAAAACTTTGATTCCTTTTCACTTAAATTATGATTACCCAGCAGATTATCGATAAATACAGACTTATTTTTGCAGGGTTCCTTGCACAATGCTAACCTCAAAACACTTTTACCATAGTGCATGGTAGTGTTATTACATATTTGTATATTGATTTCTATAAATGATATATTCTGACATTTGCTTCAGATAACCAGCACCATATGTGTGGCTGTTCTGGCAGAGTCAGGGTCGCATTAATGCACGGGCTTATCTGGGCTTAAGATAATGTTAATGTAGTATTGCTTTTCATTTATTACATAAAGCTCACTTGAAGTTCTTCGATACTACATCAAAAACTGCTAGCCTAACTGATAAAGTTCTAGCATTATTAAAAACAAGTGAACAGTCAGTAATAAAATAAGAACAAATAAACAAATTACAAGCAGAGATGCATACTAAATAAAGTTACAAAGTCTAACAGTAGTATTCAGGTACAGAAATGAATAATTAAGCCTAAATTTGATCACTGTAGAAATTAAATATAGTTTCATCTTTGTTAAAGCTGTATTTTGTTGTTTTATTAACATTAATAACACAGACAACAGTAGGAATATTAAGTGTGTGCACTTTAACACCAACTGACTGCATGGACCGAAAAAACTGACAAACATCTGGTTTCTTTTTCAACTTTTCATAACCGAGAGAATACTTGTCGAGATGGATATTTAGACTTAATTTGTCCATTCAAGGGCATGGAAACACGAAAGAGGAATCAATTCGGTGTTCGATGATGGTTAAATTTAGCACTTAATCCACGAATTTGTGGGGCCTGGTCTGTATGGATCACGGATCAATTGCAAACCGTTCCACACCTACAGTACTAGCAACTCACAGGTATCGCACACCGGACACGTCACTTTCAGTTCAAGACAGCAGTCTAAAACAGTTCAGTCTAATCACTAAACAGGCAAATGTTCACTTTAAGAATGAACAGAGTGACGTCGATGAGTTTGAGTTTGAATTTCGTTGTTTGAAAAAACTGAGCAAACGGAAAGAGGAAGTGTCATCTATATCATTATAGCTATCTGTACAAAGCATAGGCTACTTTATTTAAAATGGCGGTATGTGGACACTCATAGAAAACAATGTCACTCAGCTAGGACAACTCACAGATATCGCACACAAGACGCGCCGCGTTCAGTTCAAGACAGAATCTAATCACAAAACATGCAAAAGTTTATTTCAAGAAGTGGCGTTGATAAGTTCGGTGTTGAAAAAAAAACCAGAACAAACGGAAAGAGAAAGCGTGATCTAGGCAAATATTATTATCGCTCTATATGAAGCATAATTTCATTCAAGCACAGAAAGACAAACATTTTGCTAGAAGGTACTCACTACAAAACACAATATTCTTTGCAGGGTAGTCTGATTACATTTTCAGCATTATACAATTTTCTTTTAGAAAGTAATATTTTTTTTGTAGGCTATATTTTTATATGAAATTATAAATGAAAATAAATGACATTTGGTATATACAGTTGTATTGCATTCATTTCTGCAAAAACAAAAGTCTGATTTGATGGAAGCAGGAAGATGGAGCTGATGTAGGCCGTAGTTCTAAGTAGCCTGTGCAACTAGTTCAGACTATGTGCCAATATGTAGTTCATGCAGTAATATTTGTGTAGATTTTTGTGCAACTAGTTCGGACTATGTGCCAATATGTAGTTCATGCAGTAATATTTGTGTAGATTTTATATGACAGACCTATAGTTCGGATGTTTAGTCAATGGCATTTATTCCTACAAAAAAAAAGGCTTTGTGATTAAGAAGATTGAGTGAATGTAGACAATAGTTCTGGTGGATGAAGGGCCCCTCAAGAGGTAAAGCCCAGGGGCCCCTTATAGTCTTAATGCGGCCCCGGGCATAGTAAATATACTCAATAACTCATCTGGTACAGCATTGCACTTGTGATGTGGAGAGCTATACGAGTCCTGTGAAACACTAGTCACAATAAAAGAGCTCAAAGACTTGTAGAAGCAAGCTAAAATGGCATGGATGCTTCAGCAAAAAGCAAAAATCTCACGTTTGCTTCTCTTAAACGTATTGGTTAGGTTTACTGTATAGGGTTCAGTGTAGGTGGTACGTTCTTTTCAAATGCAACAGAGCATTAACCTTTTAGACATTTCATTTCCAAACTGCTGCAATACGTACAACAACCAATGAAATAATATGTTGCCAGATTCAAGGTTCAAGATTTAAGAAACAAAGTTTTTTTTGTTGTTGTTGTTGCACCACTTACTGAAATGTCCAGTAAGTGGTGCAAAACGTGGAAGAAGTATTGGAATATCCTTTTGCAGAAAGTTCGCCACAGGCATGTTTTTCCAATGAGTAATTACATTTTTTATATAAAATTAATTTAAAACTACCTGTATAGGTGAACAGTGCAATTTCTTGCACCACTAGTGGCACCAAATTGTATACAAACACACAGAGGCTATACAATAAGTTCTGAAATTGACCTAATTGGGCTTCTGTATGTTTGGAAACACTATTTTTGTGCCATTTTGTGCACAAAATTACACACCGTCTCTTTAAAGGTGCCCTAGAATGGATTGTTTTATTATTTTATAATGCTTCCTGGGGTGCCCTTATAATGTTAGTATGTTTTTTAGATCTAAAGTTGTTATAATTTAGAAATAAAAGGCATATTTCCTAGCCTGATTTCATCCTCTGATTTGAACACTCTGTTTGAAGGGGCGTGTCTGCTGAGAGACTTCAGAGTAAACGCCCTCTGCTGTGATTGGCTGACATGCTTGCATATGAAATATCTGGCATTACATGTAGAACTATCTGGAAAACTTTTACTATTACAGCTTTTATACGTTTTTACTATTACAGCTATCTAGATTAACAAATCGTGAGAAGTTTTTTAAGTATTTAGATCTATTCCCATCACATAAAAAGTTGCAGTGATGAGCATTGAGCAGATGACAGCCTGTTGATCACGTGAATGAAGATCTTATCATTGCAACGCAGTTTCTGCGAGAAACGACGTGAAGTTGAGCGTTTAGTCACTGGCTTGATTTACTGATGCATAAACAGTATTGAACGACTTTGAGAGAAAGATTATCTGTCTGAACTTGAACAATTACGCATCAGAAATTCACATAACCCACTGGTTCTCCAGAGGCTCGGATGAAGGAACTAAAAAAAATAAAACAGTCCGTGGTGAAATGGGCAGAGCAAACTAACAACTTCAAATTAAACTGTAGCGGTATCCGATTATAGATAGATAGATAGATAGATAGATAGATAGATAGATAGATAGATAGATAGATAGATAGATAGATAGATAGATAGATAGATAGATAGATAGATAGATAGATCTGCCATTTTCCCTATGATCCTCGCTTGTTTCTTCACTTGCAGAACTTCTGATAATTCGGCTGTGCAGTTTCGCCTGGCATTGAACATGGGCTGGCATATGCACATTTTTGGAGGCGTACATATTAATGATCCCGACTGTTGCGTCACAGTCGGTGTTATGTGGAGATTCGCCTATTTTTCAGGGGTGTTTTTTAAAAACGAGATTTAAATAAGAAGGATAAGAAGAAATAAGAAAACTATGTTGTTTGAGACTCATTGTATGTCATGTCTATGTACTGAACTCTTGTTATTTAACTATGCCAAGATAAATTCAATTTCACATTCTAGGGCACCTTTAAGAGGTGTGTAGCAACAGCCAATCAGATCCCAATTAGTGGTTTCATGTCATTTTTGTGTGCAATTTGCATCAGACAGTCAGTGAACGTTTTGTGGGCGTACCGTCTGAGGCTGACACTATAGTTGAGGTGGAGAGAAGCATACTAAACAGACAAGAAGATTTGCCAACAGAACATAACCTGTTGTCTAAAGATCCATTTATTAGAATTGGGGATTTGTCCATTTACCAAAGAACAGTAAATTATCTCTAGTTCTTTCTCAAGAGCACCTTAAAGCAGAAAGCCAGGACTAAGATGCACAGGAGGGAGAGACAATCCGCATCGATCCTTTTCAAACAGAAGCATCTTCACTAAAGGCTTATCCTGAGTGCCTTTTTCCAGATAGAATGCCTCATTTCAGATAATCTGCCTCTCTGAAATGAAATCAGACGGGAGAGAGAAAGTAGTAGGGAAAGAAACAAAGGCAGAGACGGAGCGAGGTCTTCAAACAGGCCTGGCTTCGGTCCAGTTCACGGAGGCATGTCTGATTAGCCCCAGCTTAAAAAGGCCCGTTCACACACTCCTTTTCAATATCCCTGATTAAAAGTTGACAGGGGCGGCTGCCACAGAGCCAAAAACCCTTTTTACTTTTTGGAAATGTTCATCAGCTAGACAGAGTGAAAATGAAAGTAGATTGGGACGGATGGACACAGCAGTTTTGGGCGGGCAGACGAAGCTTACCTCTTCAAAGGGTGACGGGAGATGGCACATTGTCACAAAGAGGAACGGAGATATGCATGATGGCGCTAGACAGAGATGAGTCAAATCTTGTATTTTCATTGTGCTCATCAACACAAACTAGATTAATTACGTTTTTGTCCAATCAACTGAGACTTTTCTGTTCTGCAGAAAATTCATTATTTTGTTCGATGCATTTCTTAAAATCTGTATTTTTGTCTTGTTTTTACGTCCTTAAAGGGGACCTTGAATGTCCAGAGCATTTAACAGCAGCATTCAAGTAAGAAATGTATTCTTAATAATGCTACTAAAGTTATTCAATCAAGAGCAGTACGTGATTTTCTGTTTTTCTTTTGTTTTTTGATTCGTATTAACAGCATATTTAGTAGCAGTAGGTACTGTATATTACTCTGCTTTCACTTTAATACACAGATCTAATAGACACATGCAATTTCTTTCCCAGCTATTTATGTTCACAGGCATAATAGATGTTTATGTGAACTTTGTTTGATATAACATTGTGTATAGACAGCTTAAATGTAACAAGACGTGAAAGAGAACTTAGTTTAATATTCACGGGACGCACCGTCTGACATCCAGCTCTCTGTGCGCGTGCTTCAGATGTGTGCGCTCAGAAATCCATATATCAGAAGTTTACACTTATATGGCTTTAAAATGCATAAACTTTCATGATGATGAAGAACTGCAATGCCACGTGAGCGTGACCGGGATAGAAATGATAATCAAAACCAAACATAATGTTTTAGTTGTTGGCAGAGTATCTGAGGTACGAGCTGCACAGGCTCCGCCCTCTTCTGGAAAGGGGGCGGGGAGCAGCAGCTCATTTGCATTTAAAGATACATGCACGAAAACAGCATGTTTTTCCTTCCATTAAAAAATCGGCATTTACAACATGGTATGATAAATGATCTGTGTGGTATTTTGAGCAGAAACTTCACAGACACATTCTGGAGACACTTATATTACATATTGTAAAAAAGGGCATAATAATTCCCCTTTAAAGAAAAATTGTACCCACCAATTAACAGTTTTATTTCAGAGTGTCTTTTCTCTCTTAAACATGTTCTTCCCCTCCCGCTTGTTTAAATTTCATGCTGCTCAGGCGAACTCGCCCTCAGACATGTGTTTTACTTCATTGAAAGCGTGTCTGGTGTCTTTAGTGTCACACAGGCTCCCCGTGCAACATCTGTGTCATCTTCCTCTACTCAGAACAGCTGCATTAAATTTTCACGCACCCTGATGCAACACTAACACGCACATGCATGCAAACACTTTTAAGCCCTATCAGGGACGATTTAAACTCTCTCGACAGTGACAAAAATACTTCTGCCAAACCATTGTGAAGATAATTTGTAACTGCGCGTCCTGCCCTGGTGCCAGTTTGCTGCTTTTGTAAACAAACCAGAAGGGATAGTTCAGCCAAAAATGACAATTCTGTTATTATTCTCTATCCCACATTGTTTTTCATGGAACATAAAAGCAGAAATATCTAAAGAATCATTATGCAACTCTTGCCTTACAGTAGGTCATTGTGAATAGGGGCTGCCAACTTCCAAAGAATTATATAAAAACAAAAATGTCTTTAATTTCTCACAAATGCCATACTTCATATCTCTTCATTTGTATTTTATTTCTTATAATTGTGGCTATATTTCACAATTGCTACTTTATTTCTCACAATTGTGACCATCTCACAACTGCAATATATTGTTTCTCATAATTCTGACAGATGGAATTGTTATCTTTAGTGTGAATATATATATATCATATTGTGGCTTTATATATCATAACTGTGAATTTATATCTTACAACTGCACCTTTATTTTACAACTTTATACCTTGGAATTGCAACTTCATATCTCACAATGTCTCTTATTAAAGGGTTAGTTCACCCAAAAATGAAAATTATGTCATTAATGACTAACCCTCATGTCGTTCCAAGCCCGTAAGACCTCCGTTCATCTTCGGAACACAGTTTAAGATATTTTAGATTTAGTCCGAGAGCTTTCTGTCCCTCCATTGATGTACGGTATACTGTCCATGTCCAGAAAGGTATTAAAGACATCATCAAAGTAGTCCATGTGACATCAGTGGGTTAGTTAGAACTTTTTGAAGCATCGAAAATACATTTTGGTCCAAAAATAACAAAAACTACGACTTTATTCAGCATTGTATTCTCTTCCGGGTCTGTTGTCAATCCGCGTTCACGGCTCCGCAGTGACACTGCTGATGTAAGACAATACACAATTACTTGTGTTTATTTATTTATTTATTTATTTAAGTCTTTTTATAAGTTGTATGGTGAGATCTGTGTAATAAAACAATCGAAAATATGCACCTTTCTCGTAATTGGAACTTCATTTCTCAGAATTGCAACTTCATATATCTCACAATCTCTCTTAACAATATTTCTTATAAACTACCTCACAATTATTTGTTTTAGTCACAATTATTTATTTATTTCATACTTTGATTTTAGTCCTTTTGTCATTGTATGTTGAGATCTTTAACTCTTTTATCGAGTTCCACAGAAAAAAATAACAGCATACAGAAGAGTAAACAATGACAGAATATTATCTTTGGAGTATTCTTGTATTCTAACTGCAACACAATCGCATTTGCACAATGTGTCCGTTTAAGGCTGAAACATCTTCTTGCATGTACATTTCCCTATTACATGCAGACTGTGCTGGTAAACCTGAGTGATTTAATATTGCTTATCGTACTTGTCACCTTATTAACTAAAGATCTAGCAGATTCCATACTGTGCATGCTTAGCTATAGCAGGATGACTCATGCATACAGATGGTGAATGTCTTGCGCCTTGTTTAGCCTCTTAGACATGGTAAATACATTGTTGCACCGAATTTCCTCTTGCATGAATGCACTGCAAATGCACAGCAGTAATGTTTCTTGTAATAAAAAGGTTTTGGCCTGACTGTTGGGAATGAATCCTACAGATTCCTTACGGTGCTCGGCAAGGCAATCTATTAGCCTTCGCTGTCAGCTAGTTGGCACGCTTCTAAGACCAGCAGCGTGCAACAAATCAAAGTGTTAGCTTGACTGTACGGCTTTAATATGCTACGTGAGCATGCTTATTTGCATAACTAGTGGCCAGGGCACAAGAATTCCCTGTTAAGCCCTGAATAAACAGGAATGGCAGAGACACCATGTCCCTTACATACTGATGAGTCCCTGCTGTCATAGTCACCCGTAATGGACAAACAGTCCAGCGATTTGACTATAGTTGGCCATGGTGTTGTCATCTGGGTAATGGGGCAAGAGACAGGGAGTTAAGGAACATCACAATATGTACTATTCCAAATGAAGGCACCCGGGACCGGGAACAAAACAGGAGATTTGTTACAGATGCTTTATAGAAAGCATTTAAACCTCACCTGTGGGTGAGACCAAAGGCATTATGGGATAGTATTCAGGCATACATGACCAACAATAAAAAGTTTTACTTGCTGTGTGCTATAAATAAGCCAAAAATAATTCAATCTAACATGAGGATACATGACTAATACGAATGTCCAAGATAAAGAAAAGGAAAAAAAAAAAAAAGGAAAAATCCTACCGCCCCATAAACTTTAGAATGGTGGTAAACTTCATTCATTAATTCATTCATTCATTCAAATATCATGATTTATTTTTTTATTTATATATATATATATATATATATATTTTTATAATATTAGGTTTTGGGTGAATCGCACAATGTGACATGTTACACCGTAAACTAGCCTTGCCTTGTCATAATTTTTTTTTTTTTTTTTTTTTTTTTTTTTTAAGTCAAATTAGCTGATATTTTCAGAGACTTCATAACCTTGAGGGTCTGTGTCCTTTCTGTGAGCTGGACAATGGCATCACTGTTTTCTACTGAGCTGCTTTATATGAATTAAACTCATTTAATATTATAATGATATTTACACAGTTATTGAACAGAACTGAATCAACACTGAATGACTTCAGCTGAACAATGACACTGTTTTCTTTTTAGAGCTGCTTTACAGCAGAATTGAACTGTTTGCATCAATGAATCAGTATTTTCCTGTTTATCCCTGTAAAGTGGCTTTGAAGAAAAAAAAAATAGTTTCTGAATTTTGTCTACTACGTGATTTGGTGGACAAATGCTTTTCATTTTTTTATTTGCAGTTTTCACTTATAAAGAATCAATAATAAAATATGATGTTCACCAGCTTATTAAGGTTTCCAAGAATGTAATCTTTTAATGAGGCTTTTCTTTTTCTTCATTATAATATCAGGACAATTGTGGGTCCGTGTAACGCTTCACAATTCAGTTTTCAGACCATACAATGCAAATGCAAAAATGAAAAATTGAAACCAGACATTCATTTTTCTTGTTTTTCCAGTTACATTATCAATGGATATTTGCCTTTTTCTCCCCTTTTTCAATTTTACTTTTGCTAAATTGTGACTTCAGAAACAAACATTTGAATAAATGAAATCTAACCGATTTTCTATTTTTCCATTTTTTGTCTTGTAATTTGTGCCGTGGGCGGTACCATTAGCACGGGGGTGTGGCCGTGGACTAACTTTACTATCATTTCATTGATGTAACTGCTTTATTTACACTGCATGCACGTTTGAGGAGAAGTTTAAAAGACGGAACACGGGACGACATTTTTCACCCGAAGTGCCATAACTTTTATTATTAATAGTCTGTGCTAAATTATAAGGCAGTCTCGGACCGGCCATCGGGAGCAGCCGGGAAAAGTGAAATCCCGGTGGCCTGGGTACGATTTGGCACCTTTGGCACATTGCCCTTGTTTGTATTTACCTATTCATTCTTACTTTATTTTATTAATATATAGCTATATCCTTGTTGTTGTTCATTTTACATGGTACAGTAGCCTAGGCAGCCACAACCACGAGATCCCAGACAGTTCATTTTCAGTGCAGCAGAACGGGGGTGGCTCGCGAGCTTTTCAAGATCCTTCACGGGAATCTAGAATAACGATAAAAAATTATAGCCTACTAAGCAAAAATATAGAAAAAAAATAAGCATATCCCCCCCCCCCCCCCCAATTTTTTAAAGGTTTTTAGCTCTCATTTGTAGTCTAATACAATATTTAATGTCTATAGTGCTGATTCATTATCGAATGGCGAATTTAATGTGCTCGAATAAATAAATAAAAAACAAGCTGGGCAATGTGCCAAACGTAGCAAGGTATTTCTGTTTATTTATTGAAAATAAATAAATATTATTGCTCTTGATTTGCAGCACAGTTAGCCATAGCCTAGTATCACCTCATGCTCATATCCCGGCGAACTGCTTCTATTATAATGAACAGACTAGAGTTCTACAACTGTGCTAGATTTAAGGGCATTTAACGGGAACGAGAAGCGTGTAGAGCTAATTAGCACACAGAAGCTCAAGCGGATGCCGTGGTAACGAACAATGCCCGCTATAGTGAAAACATCTGCATCTTTATTGTATTGCAGGCTATTACAAACGAGAGCTAAAAACCTAACAAAAAAAGAAGCTTTTTTTCTATATTTTCGCTTGGTAGTATTTTTATTAATAAGGTCAATACAAACAGGTAGGGCAATGTGCCAAATCATACCCAGGCCACCGAGATTTCACTTTTCCCGGCTGCTCCCGACTGCCTTATAATTTAGTACACGTAGACTATTAGCCTAATAATAAAAGTTATGGCACTTCGGGTGAAAAATGTTGTCCTGTGTTCCGTCTTTTAAACTTCTCCTCAAACGTGCATGCAGTGTAAATAAAGCAGTTACATCAATGAAATGATAGTAAAGTTAGTCCACGGCCACACCCACGTGCTAATGGTACCGCCCACGGCACAAATTACAAGACGAAAAATGGAAAAATAGAAAATCGGTTAGATTTCATTTATTCAAATGTTTGTTAATAAAGTCACAATTTAGCAAAAGTAAAATTGAAAAAGGGGAGAAAAAGGCAAATATCCATTGATAATGTAACTGGAAAAACAAGAAAAAAGAATGTCTGGTTTCAATTTTTCATTTTTGCATTTGCATTGTATGGTCTGAAAACTGAATTGTGAAGCGTTAAACGGACCATTGTGTCACCCTGATATTTTGTGACTTTTTAAATTAATTTTAATGAAGTAATTAAAACATGCTCATCAAGATGTGTATTTAACTCAATGTATGTATGAACGTATACATTTTTGAAGAAATGAGCATCATGTCATTGACCCATAAGTCAGTTCATGGCATCCACTCTGGGCGAACTGTTCCTGTAAGACAGTGAAACCCATTGAACGTCTGTCTGTCTCTCACGGACATTTTTCATTTGTGTTAAATTAAATATAGTGTCTACCCTGACTAAGGTCCACGTCTGTCACTTTGCCGTGCTGAAAGGTGTAGTTATGACTTGTCACACACCCTTTCTGTCCCTCACACACACATTAGTCTAGATTTATGTACATGCACTGTTCAGAATTCGTAGTTAGTATATTATAATTAATCAATGCCACCTCACTGCAGATCTATTGGGAGTGGCCGAAGGAAGGAATAGCTGTGAGAGACAAGAGAGAGAGAGAGAGAGAGAGAGAGAGAGAGAGAGAGAGAGAGAGAGAGAGAGAGAGAGAGAGAGAGAGAGAGAGTGTGTGTGTGTGTGTGTGTGTGTGTGTGTGTGTGTGTGTGTGTGTGTGTGCGTGTGCGTGTGCGTGTGTGTGTGTGTGGGACTAACCCACTGAGCTGGAGAGAGTGAGCGGGTACTGCTATGGTACCACTGAGTGCTCATTGGAAAGGTTTGACTCACTGCAAATGTCTGCCTTATTGTACAGGATTCACCCTGTTCATCATTTATATGTCTTTTCATTTGGATAGTCCACTGCATTCCACTAGCATAAACATTCTGGACTAGATATTTATCTTCTCAGATGACCGCTCTTTACCTCTGACACACATTATTACTTGTACAATGTGACACTTCTCTTCATCAGAGAAGTCACTTTCAGTCGATAGCAAATCAAAATAGACCATTTACAGTCTTAAAGGGATAGTTCACCCAAAAATGAATGAAATGAAAACGAAAATGTCTGTCCCATAAGGCTTTCATCTTTAGAACACAAATGAGGATCTGAGAGCACAAGAGTGAACACAAGAATGAACCTCATAGGTTTTTGCTGAAGCTCAAATGTGCTGCGTCACACGAGAATGAACCTCATTGGTTCTTGCTGAAGCTTAAAGGTGCTGCAAGAATGAACCTCATTGGTTCTCACACATCAAACTTACACGCTTGAGCTTCCGTTAACTGCAACTGATATTTGAGTTGAAGAATGTTTATATGTGAATAAAAGCCTAAATTAAATCTGTTCATCCTATAAAGCTATCGAGTCTCTTCAGAAAATGTGGACTAAACCGCTCAGTTCATTTGGATTAGTTTTATGATCTCTTCATGAACTTTTTGAAGCATCAAAGCGGTAGTTGCATAGCTACTACTCTATGGAGGGACAGAAAGTTATCAAATTTCATTAAAAAAAAAAATTCATTTGTGTTCTGAAGATGAACGAACGTCTTATGGGTTTGGAACGACTTGAGGGTGAGTAATTCATGAAAGAATTTTCATTTTTGGGTGAACTAACTCTTTAATAAATATTAATTAATTTGTTTATGTTATTCCAAATATTCCAAAGTTCTTCAATCATAATGAAAAACTTGCTTTTAACCACTCCACTCCAACCACCTTACGGAGAAGGAATGTAGAGAAAAATCAATGTATTATTGCATTATACATCAAACATTATACATCTTTTTGGCAACAATGTCTGTTTGGTTAAAATGGCAAGTCATTTAACAGTAAACACATATTTATCTCATATATACATTGAATATCATGACAAATAGCCATCAGAAAATATGTGTCAGATTGTATAAGAAACATTAGTTTCAAAAGGTCTTTCATTTAGACAACAATATTCCAACCTCTTTCTCATTCATTTTCTATTTTTCAAGCCACCTGGGGCAGTGGTTTGGATTTTGGCAAGCGCTCCTCTCTTTTTGCCCTGGTACCTTTTGATGTTTCTGAGGGTCCTCATAGACTAAAGGTCCAACCCACTTGTCTCCAAAACACACAGAGTAATAAAATGCAATAACCATTATTTAATAGATCAGCTCACAGTCTCTTCCTATGCTTTTGCAAGATTGCTTCTTCTTTGTGATTGATGTTGCCAAAAGGACCGATATACTGTATCAGAGAGGTCAATTAATATTGATATTTGCCATCACCATCAGCTGATAACCAATAATAAAAACGTTTTGCTTATTAATAGAATCAATCATATCCAACAGAATAGTTAAGAATAACAGAATAATATCCAACAGAATAGAATAGTTCTTGAAGTTTTATGTTAAAGCAGCATCATGTCTTGAAGTAGTCAAATGTAAAATAAACTACTCAAATTATAGGCACAATCTTCACTGCATGGTAATACGACATAATGCATTAATATTAGATGCTGTTGGAGAAGCAGGCCTGCAATTTAAATGAGTAAATTAGTTATTTTGTTTTCTTTAAAGGGGACCTATTATGCCCCTTTTTACAAGATGTAATATAAGTCTCAGATGTCCTCAGAATGTGTCTGTGAAGTTTCCATTTTTGAGTGGAGGGAAAAACATGCTGTATTTTCCTGCATGTATCTTTAAAGGAGAACTCCGGTCAATTTGTAACATTTTTTGGTAAATTTGGAGTGCTGTCAATACAGAGAACAACGACAAAAATCGGTGTTGCCTACACCGTGTTATCCTCTTTTTAAAATTTGCACCCTGTTGACTTCAATGGGGCAAGTTTTAAACCTGCTTTTAGCCTCTTAACATCCTTGATGTGTCATTACAAGTGCACATGTCATGTGAGTGATTCTTTCGGAGTGAACGCGGGTCAATCTGACTGCAGTAGATGTGAAAGATATTAATAAAAATGATATTTATTTAGCCAGCGCTCATACCTGTATTTACATCCTGTTTTCGGTCAAAGTCCACAGTAATCGATTGTCGAGTTCACGCGCATTGGTTTAGTACCTATGATCACGCGCGTGAACTCGACAATCGATTACTATGGACTTCGACCGAAAACAGGATGTAAATACAGGTATGTGCGCTGGCTGAATAAACATCATGTGACCCGTGTTCACTCTAAAGGAATCACTCACATGACCTGTGCACTTGTAATGACACATCAAGGATGTTAAGAGGCTAAAAGCAGGTTTAAAACTTGCCCCATTGAAGTCAACAGGGTGCAAATTTTAAAAAGAGGAAAACACGGTGTAGGCAACACCGATTTTTGTCGTTGTTCTCTGTATTGACAGCACTCCAAATGTACAAAAAAATGAGCTCAATGTTAAAATTGACCGGAGTTCTCCTTTAAATACAAATGAGCTGCTGCTCCCCCTGTTTTCCAGAAGAGGGCGGAGCCTGTACAACTAGTACTTTTGATTATCATCTCTATCGCGGTCACACTCACATGGCATTTCTTCATCATAATGAAAGTTTATTATGCGCATGCGTTTTAAAGCCATATCAGCCTAAACTTCTGATATCTGGTTTTCTGAGCGCACACACCCGAAGCACACACACAGAGAGCTGGATGTCAGAAGTTTAGGCTGATATGGCTTTAAAATGCATGCGCATAATAAACTTTCATTACTTTCGGCCGTAAGTATTAAACTGAAGTTCTCATTCACGTCTGGTTGTATATGGCTGTATATTAGATCTGTGTATTAAAGTGAAAGCAGCGTAATATACAGTACCTACTGATATGCTGTTAATATGAATAAAAAAAACAAAAGAAAAACAGAAAATCACTCACTGCTCTTGAGTGAATAACTCTGCAAACGTTTGTTCTGAGACACTGCTTATGATTTATGGGGATGAAAAAAAGAGGATTGGGTGGATTGTTACCATTATAGGGTGGTTGAGTACACACACTGCTGATAAACATTTATGTTCAAACACCATGTAAAAAGGGAATTTTACGTATTACAGTAGGTCCCCTTTAAGAGTTATTTTGCATGTATATTTGATAGTAGCGACTTTTTAAATATTGTACAGTTATCCAGCCAATATCAGTGAGCATTTTATCTTGACAATATTGCAGCTTGATTAGTATTTATAACATAACATAACAGACAGCAGCAGGTATATTAAGTGACATTTACACTACCTAATGCACAGATCCAATTTTTAATCCAATTTAATCCAATTCCATGTTAAATGGAATCTTGATGAGCAAGTGCTCTTCACATACACATGAACACAAATACGCATGTATTTGTACAAAATCGCTTTTCGTATATATTAGTGTTGGCATTACTACTTTTAACATCCCTTGTACTGGCCCTAGATGACTATCCATTTCTTCTTAACAAATCCCATGACACTTTAAGTAAAGTAGTTTTTTTAAGTAGCTGTGCATTCTGCTTGTGCCCATGCAAAAGCCATTCGCTCTGCTCAGGGGAATATGGGGAAGTGGATTAATTGTGGCATACAAAGAGCTTTAAACCCGATCCGCTGACACAACACATCTCATTTGCACTTGCGAGCCGGGCCTGCATTTGACGTTGTTTATTTATTTTGCTTCCTGTCAGGAGTCTCTTTGTAAAATCTCTTCGTCTGCCGCACCGGCAGAGCTCTCTTGTCACTAATGTTCACTTAGTGCTCGGTGACGGTAATCGCGCTTGGTCGCTCTTCACTATCTCTAAGCGTTCACTAATTCGCCCCTTTAAAAGCAATGAACTCTGGTCGTTCAGTGGAAATACATGGAAACTTGGTTCAGCATGATTTGTCATTGTGTGTGACAGTACGAGAGATGAGAATTAATCAGTATTTTTGTCATGTTTTCCAGAAATAATATGTGAAAATCCTGAAAACAAGATCAGCTACTTGAGAACCAAAACTGTGTTGGATAGTAAGATTTCATAGAATATATCTTGAATTAAAGGGGAAATATGAAGCACTTTTTCTTTGAAAAGTCTTTATATTTTGTTTTTGGGGTCTACTAGAACAGGCTTTCAATGAATGTTCAAAAAATACATTATTTTCCACATATTTTACATTGTTGCAGCACCTCTCTTCTCAGTCTGTCAGTAACGCTCAGGGGTGCGTTTCCCGAAAGCATCATTAGCCAAATATGGTCGCAAGTTCCATCGCTATCAGCATAGTTAAACGAGTCGGTGTTTCCCGAAACCATCGTTCGCAAACAGCATCGCACAGTTGTGTAGTTGGAACGACAACCATCAAGCTGTGGTTAGAAGCATAGTTTCTAGATTGCACGACATGTGGACTTACTAAATCCTTATCTTGAGCAAAATAAGCAAGCTGACATTCAGTACAACCTGTGTCTTTTATTTAGAATACATACAAATGTCATTTACGTCTTTTAGTTTGTCAAGAGATTTAAAGCGTTGAACGTGCTCTAGTACGTAAGAACGAGCCTATGATTGAATCTGGAAATAAAGCAAAATAACTGAGAAAAATGAGAAATAGTCCTCATATGTCATGTCTGTAATTTATATCAAAACATCTAGCGTTAATTCAGTCTCAAACAGTTTCATTAAAATAAGTTATTACTCCACCACGTGCATGACGTCATAAACCAACGTGGTTGAACGACCACTTTGCGACAACATGGTTTCGGGAAACAGTCGCGACTAGCTAGTTGATTTCTTCAACGATGCATCGTACTATTGTAGTGAGGCATCGAGTTACGTCGTAAAAAATCATATTCTGTATAATGCTGTTTCCAAAAAGACTTTCTTCCTCAACTGGAACTAGATTTGAGATATTTCGAAGATTCTTTTCCATTTGAAGACACTTTATAGTGACCATAGCTGTTATAAGCTCCAAAAATGATGATAAAATCACCATAAATGTAGAATGTATGACTCATTCGCTATATGATAGTTGTGTGTGAGAAACAGAACCAAATTAAGTTGTCAGTGAGTTGAGCTCAATATGAACTGGATAAACTGGTTCATTGAAAAGATCCAGCTCAAAAGAATTATTCATTCACTGATTCCTTAAGTGTAAACTGCACTGAGTTTTGTACAAAACATGCAAGGAAATAATTTGTCGATGAGTTTGGGAAAAATAAACTCATAGTTCATGGAGTTCTCTGAAAATATTTATGCATTTTTATTTAAATAATGTCAATTTATCTTGTTTTAAGGACATTTACCAGTCAGTGTTTTATCAGTTATATTTGTTGTCATATTTTCCAGTAAAATTAAAATATTTTTTGCAGTGCGCATGAGGCAGCCACATGTGGCATGTTTCTCCTCAACGCCTCTCCGAGAGTCACGGCATGAAATGGAAAGGCATATTTGCTTGTGTCACTTATCATAGGAATAGCTGCAGAAGCCTATGCGGGGGTTTGTGTGTGTGTGCGTGTGTGTTCTGCCTCTTGTGTATACACAGAGTGAGTCACCAGCGAGCACAGCACACACACTGGGAAGCAAGACAGATGCTGGGTTTGCACTCGGTGTAAAAAGCTATTACCCCAACCAGCGCGGTTCCTCTTTGAAAACGAGGCGCCACGAGGCAGCTTCTAAATGCAGACGGAAGCAGAGCTTAAAGAGGAAGTCGCGAGTGGGCTGGGAACGATGGGGGAATGAGGGATGTTGGAATGTGTGCATGTCTCTTGGTGGTGGAATCATTATCCGAGATATTTTATGACTATTTAATGACTCTTGTTGTGAGGGGGTGGTTTAATTACTCTAATTAAAGGGAGAGTTCACCCAAAAATGAAAAATGTCATTATTTACCTACCTTCATGTCGTTGCAAACCTGTATGTCTTTCATTTGTCCTTGGAACACTATAGGCTCAATAGATAGACATCAATAGATATTGATGTATATCCTGATTGTTTTGTTTTTTTTTCATAAAATAAATTGAATGAAGACAGGAACTCTCAAGCAACAAAAAGCACCATAAAAGTGGTCTGTCAAAAGTGGTACTGTATGACTCATGTGCAATATTCAGAGTCATACAATAGCTTTTTGTGATCAAAAAAGACCAAAATGTAAGTTGTTTGAAAATTGAAAATTCTTCATGGGAGAAGTACTGTATGAATGAATCATTCTTTCAAATCTGAACTTTTAACCCTCTATGGCATGGTGTTGCCCTCAGGCAACAAACCACATTTTTGGACCTCACACCGCCCCTTTAATTTTTTTATATATATATTTTTTATATATAATATCACCTGACATGTCTGTTCAATGAAATTAGGGGCTGAAGTGGGTGTGACCTTTTTTGGGGGGGTGGAGCTGTGCTTTAATGAAGCAAAACCACATGCTACAGAGTGCCACCAATTAGTAAGATAAATATCACTTTTTAACATGTTTAAGTTAAAATATTGTTTTATTAAAAAATATATGCATGTGCATCAGTATGTAAAGAAGTATGTTTGATTGTTTAAAGATTTATTTTGTTTTTATTTATATACTAAAACTGTGTTTTTTTGTTCGTTGCCTCAGGGCAACACTGTGCAATGAGGGTACTAAAACTCAAAGGTTTTCTACATAGGTGGAATAGGGAAAACAAGCAATATGTGCATTAGAAGGTTTATTTTATTTTGTTTATTTTGACAAACATCAATCACAAATGGTTTCAACCTATCACAAACATCAAATAATCAACAAAAATAACACCCCCCATAACACTTTATGTATAAATGTTCATATTCATATGAACATTTACACCAAACACTACACATACATATGGGGGGTGTTAGTTGTGATTGTATTTTTTTTCCTGTAATTTTAACTGTAAAAAACAAACAAAAAAAGCAACGGAAAAGACATTTTACTTGCTTAAGAGCCCCCCCCACCACCACCACCACCACCCCCACCACCACCACCACCACCCCCACCACCACCCCAAAGTATGCAATGCGTCAGTCACGTTTGCCAGAAAAGGGAGTGAGAACACACAAACACAAAGTTTTATTAAATCATACGTCCACCAGACCACACTTTTTATTCAGACTGGGGTATGGTTCGGAAAGGGTGAGTTTTTCATCCAATCAAACCAAACTCTGATGTCAATCGAACCCAGGTGTGCACCAAAAATGCAAGTGTGAAAGCACCCTACGTTACATAAACATAGAAAAAACAATAAAAAAAACAATCACAAACATCAAATAATCAACAAAAACAACTATTACTACAAATTACAACTAACACCCCCCATATGTATGTGTATGTGTAGTGTTTGGTGTAAATGTTCATATGAAAATGAAAATTTATACATAAAGTGTTATGGGGGGTGTTAGTTGTAATTAGTAGTAATAGTTGTTTTTGTTGATTATTTGATGTTTGTGATAGGTTAAAACCATTTGTGATTGATGTTTGTCAAAATAAATCATTTTCTAATGCACATATTGCTTGTTTTCCCTTATTCCACTTATGTAGAAAACCTTTGAGTTTTAGTACCCTCGTAGCACAGTGTTGCCCTGAGGCAACAAACCCATATCTGGTTCAGGGGTGGAGGGGGGGCACATTTTATGATGGATATGTTATCAAGGACCCCCAAGCTCCCAAAAAATGGGGTGAAAGATTTTTTTTCCCAAAAAACAAAAAGTCATGCCATAGAGGGTTAAATGAATCGCTATTGCAGTCTGAGTGATTGATTTTGTTCAAATTCTTCACGAGAGAACTAGCAATGTTGTAAACAAATCATTCTTTTGATTCAGATCTTCTTAATGAAACTTTAATTCAGTTCCAGTTTGAACGATTGTTAGCACTTTACAATAGGGTCCTATTAGTTAGCATTAGTTGAATAATTAAATAACAATGAGCAATACATTTGTTGCAGTGTTTATTCATGTTTATTAATATTAGTTAATAAAAATAGAACTGTTCATTGTTAGTACGTTAAGTCAGGTTCATTAAATAACATGGTCACGCTTTAGTTTAAGGCTCCAGTTCTCACTACATATTATTACTTTTGCCTCAATAAACTCCTAATTACTGGTTATTAATAGTTGTAAAGTATTGGGTAGGATTAAGGGATTTAGAAGATGGTCATGCAGAATAAGGCATTAATATGTGTTTTAAAAGTACTAGTAAACAGCCAATATCCTAGTAATATGCATGATAGTTAATAATGAAAATTTGACCCTAAACTAAAGTGTTACCAATAATAATTACAGATTAAACTTTTGATTTTAATAATGCATTAGTAAATGTTGAAATTAACATTAGGATTAAGAAATGCTATTTTTCATCATTAGTTCATGTTAACTAATGTTGTTAACTAATGTTAAATAATGGAACCTTATTGTAAAGCAATGACTGATATGTGAATATATTTTTTTGAATCAGATCTTTTCAATGAATTATTAATTCAGTTTGAGTCTGAATGATTCATTCTCACATCAGACTGATTCTGTTTTTTGAGTTCAACTTTGACTCCGGTTGTAGCGGTTAATGTTATCAGTGGATAACAACTTACATTTTCTTGTCACAAAAAGCTTCAAAAGACTTCATAGCACTTTGAATAGGCCACTTTGGTGGCCTATTCAAATGGTCAAATGGACCACTTTTTGATATTTCATGGTGCTTTTGAATATTTTTTTAAAGCTTGAATTCTCTAGTCCCCTTTCATTATATTTGCATGCAAAAGAGCAACCAGTACAATCTTCAAAATTTCCCATTTTGTGTCCTACTGAGGAAAGTAAGTCATACGGGTCTAAAATGACTTGAGGCTGAGTGAATAATGGCAAAGTTTTCATTTTTGAACGACTACCCCTTTAATGACGATTTAATGACTGTTGATGGTTTAATTATTCTAATTAAGATTCTTCAACTTGTCTCATTCTTGCTCTCTCTCTACTTTACCCCCCACAGGTCCCTCACCAGATGAGCACTCTGACCTTCTACAGGTACGAGCAGCCCATAGTGGACTACTGCCAGGCGCATCAACCCCTGCGGCTCAACATGAGCTACGATGGTCCCCCCCAAAGCCTGGAGGGGCTGGAGGAGCTTCCCCCCCGCGAGAGGAGCACCATCCAGACTGTGGCCCTTCCGGCAGTGCCCACCATCAACACGGGCACCACGGGACCCTGCTCCCCACCCAGCCAGAGAGCGCCCATGGAGGGGCCCAGCATCCCCTACCCCACCACAGAACGCTCCATTAACTATCCAACAACAGAACGTTCCACCAGCACCCTCACTTTTAGACGCTAACAGCCCCGCTCGTATAGCAAGGCATGATGGGTAATTTCAAAAGAGGCTGTGCCTGGGTGGTGATCCACATTCTGCCGGCATTAACGCAGCTGAGCGTCTGAAAACTGTGCATACTGCTGCGCGCTAACTGTTTCTCGCGAATATAGAGAAGTGAAAATCATTCCCAACGACGTCGCTGGAGGACACGAGGATCTGGCATACGGTACACTTCTATTGTGGAGTGTAGTGTATTCTGGAAAATGGGATTCCATTTGTCTCTTTCCATCTTTTCTTTGTTCCGAATCAAAGGCCAGTACATGTTTTGTTGTCCCCGTTCTGCTCAATGGCAAATTGAAATCCAATGCAACATGCATGAGACGTTAAACGTGGCTTTGGTTTCATTCAGCCCTCGCTCTGCACCGACGCTAGGACGCCTTCTCTGGGGAGTAGATAATGGTGATTCTCCCATGCTGAGTGAAGAATGAATAGGAATGTGCAATAAACAAGGTTTTTGTTTTTTTGTTTTTTTTTTGAAGAGGGAGAGAGTGTGAGAAAGAGCAAATTAATGTTCACCAGAGCTCAAAGGCCTCTCGCTGTTATTTTCATTTAGTTGCCAGGGAGTGCTCATAAATGCTGTCATTATTTGATTCAAAAGACAGATTTGTCCAGACATGAGAATGTCAGATGGAAGATCTGTTTAAGTATAAGAAAACTCATTCATTAAATTCGAAAATTATATCTCACATGGCAAGGTCTTTCAGTGTGCACATGTACCAAAGATCAAGCTTCTTAGATGTACATAAAGCTTGTGTTTCCTTTCAAAATGTAATCAAATGAATCAGTGTGTCTAACGCATACTGTAATGTGTAGGCCGGCTGCGTTCACGGCTGACGACGTGTTGCCTGATTTTTATTCCTGCAGAATTTAGTACTGAAATGCAGAGTAAAAAACATCAAGCTTTGTGTTTGAAGGCTACCTGTTAACTAGATCGTGTATGTGTTTGCTTGTGAGTGTGTATGTGTTTTTTAAGTTTAAAAGCTGAAGTGTGTAATTTCTGCAACCACTAGTGTCAGAAATAATGACTGTTTTCCAAAAGGTTTCCTAAACACTCTCTTTATCTGCCATTGGTCAGGCAAACAGAAAACCACGCCCCCAAACTTACACCATTGGTTGAGCTGGTGTTGCTATGTTGGCTGGTCGGAACTATGTTTTGATGTTTCTGCTAAATCAACTGCTTGTTCATACTTTTTACTAAATACTCTCTGCATTTAGCTAGTTAAACAGAAAAATTACACACTTCAGCTTCAAGAAGGTAGAATTCTAACGGGGAGGAGCAGACATCCCGAACTCGGATAGCATGCTGGAGTTACCATACAGTGGCAGAAACGCCTTCTTCACAAGTATGCGACGTATCTCAAGCGCACCGTCCTGTTGTACACGCCGTTGTAACAAACTTCCAGGGGGTGGCGTTAAACTGGATGTGTTACTATTGAGGTAGCCAGCTGTCATTGAAGAGTGTCGTCTTCAAAACTGTTGCTACGCTATGACAGTAATTGACCTTAATGGAAAAGCTGATGGTGGAAATGCTGGCAATCCACCACATACTTGAATTTATTTTTTGGCACACAACAATGTGTGAATTGGAGCTTAGCTAGAAGCGTTTACATTCATATACTTGTGTAAAACATGTTTCTGACCAAAACGATCTTTCTAAACCATTTTCAAATGGCTTTTTAATTATCTAAGGGAGTGATCTGACAATAACAAAGCTAGAACCTCTAATAAGAACCTCCAGTTGTATTGAAGAGCTGAATAAACCAAGTTTCAGTTCAGAAAGAGGTGGTCAGTCACCTCAGGTCATGGAGTGTTAACCAAGAGATTTTCTGACTCTAGATGTCACTCAACAACGCAGCTACACGGATGAAATTGCTATAATTGGATGAAACAGCAAGACATATGGGAGACCGGGGACAACTGTAACTGAAATTTCCTTTATAACCCGAACTTCTACTTCAAATCTACATGCCATGTTTTGAAGCAAGAAGCGTATATATCTGCCAAAAGTAATATTATCATTAAATTGAATTTAATACAAGCTGTCAGAGTGTTATGGGTTTGTGACAATGACTTGGGGCAATCATAACACATAACACACATTTTTTTATTAACCCAACTGTATCTCTGATAAGAGCACACATCAAAATAATAGTATTATTGATCTAACATGTAGTGCTATTACTGAAGCATTTTCACCTGATGATATATCTTTTAGATGTCAGGAATTATGTTTAAAACAAAGAGCGGGAAAATGCTTTTTACAAAAATGTATTATTCGTGTAATTTATTATTTAATATGAAAAAATATACACACACAATTACAAAGATTTGTTTTATTCCAAGATAAAATTTTAGACAACAGAAGAAAAATACAGGACATCCCCCCCCCGAAAAAAATCAATGTTATTTCTCACGAAGTGAAACGATTACACTTTTCCTCAGGCAGAAAGTGATCTCTACTAAACATGTGCTGAATATGTGTTGCAATAACCTCCGGTCTCCCATAGTCATCGAGGGCCTGTTCATTTTTTAGTTTGAGTTCAGCTCTCGTGTGGCTTTTCTTTGAACATTACACTATTACTAGTCTAATGGTCATCCAATAGTAACATTACATTGATTCTGCATCACTCGGTTTGCAGGTTCACACACTGTAGTTCAGCAGAGCATTTTGGTCAAGAAACTCTCTGGCATTACAAGCCATTGTGTAGAAATTCTGTTTGGTTTTTCTTTCTTTTAACCCTCAAAGGACTTTTGAATAACATGAGAATATGGAGAATATTATTGCCTGTAAACTGTTTGTTTGTTTTTCTTTCACCCTGTGTGCCTGTGCGTTTGGACTTCACACAATGAATGTGGACATGGTACCTCACCAACGGTTATTGTGGATATTGCAAATTTCAACCTGTTCAAAGCCTCCGGAACAACGGCGGGTGGTGACATCATCACCCGTCTTCTTAGGGGCCACGGTAACCACTTTGGGCCCTTCAGAACTCTACTTTGGCATGTTTGTAACGGACACGGATCGATTAAACGAACGCAAAGCTCCGCCAAGACGTCACAGGAAATGCGGTGGAGAGCTGGCGAGGTAAGAAACGGATTTCACACTGTCACGTCTCAATCTCTTCGAGAGAACTGACGCTGTCAAGACGATCAAAGACATTTTGAAACGTGTCCTGATGGTCTCCGGCACCAGTTATCTTCACATGTTTATCTTGTAAATAGAGAGTATAAAGAAACATATTGTTTTGCTTTTTTTGACACGAGTTTTGTGAAAAGGACAGAAGCCTCAGCTGTTTAAACGCGCATCCTGATTAAAAAAAAAAAAAATGCTTCTAGAAAGACTCAATATGATCCCTCATTTGGAAGATTGATATTTTTCTATCTGCTGTCTCATTCGGTTCCTCATCTCATTAGCATCATAGATTTTCATTTTATTTGTATCACTTCACTGCTGACATCAGTTTGGGAATTGAAAGATTGATATCAGTGCTCATTTTAATGTCTTATACAGTATACTTTGATTCTGCTATGTGCCCTAACCGTTGTGATCCACCACCCTCTCTCTTTCTCCTCGGCTTGTATTTGAGAAGCCCAGACCAAATTAAAATAATATCTACTTGTTCAGTGAGAGTGGCTTGTACTTTGCTCCGAGGCTTCATGCATGATGTATCAAGTAAAGGCTTGATGTTGTTAGGTAAATGCTAATAGGGTTACCTGCCCACCGCATTTCAATTCTGAGTAAGTCGCAAGAACTTTACAACCTCATAAAACGCTCCTTACAGCAAGACATTAGCTCAGTGGCAGCGATGCAGAAAATCCATAGGACTTTCTGTGTCCTGAATTTGAAAAGGCAATGTCAGGCTGTTGTTTAGGGCAAACTAGAATATTTCATTCTAATTGTTCTAATTTATATATAAAATAAAGATATGAAATGTAAAATATATACGTATTTATTATTATATCATTATTAACTCTTTCCCCGCCAATGATTTATTTTTTTATGTTGCCAGCCACTGCCATCGTTTTTGATCATTTTCACAAAAATGTCATGGCCCCTAGAATATTTTGTTGTACGAATATCTGAACATGCAATATATCAAAAGAAAGAACAGACCCTCTGTTTTATTCTAGCTTCATGCATTCTTTTTTTTTTTTATCAACATTTGAATGTGGGCAAGTTTCGTAAAAAAAAAGCTATACATTTTGAGCAAAAATCGCGTTTTGTCAAAGACTACATCCAGATGGGATTCAGAACGATGATCAAAACATAGATGGAGTAGATCGAGTACATCAACACCTCTAATGCTTGCACAGTCCTGTAGCTCGTCCTGGGTCGACATTTCATTTAGTAACATTAGGCAGTTTTGATTTATATGCTGTTTAATGTTGATGATCACGTTATTTTACATATGTATATGATTACATAATGCTATCACTTGTTTCTGCTTCTTTTTCACATGTCTTTTGATCAGGAGATTCAGTACTCCTAAGTTGTGTCATAGCGCCCCCTACCTTATAACAGTGAAAACACAGAAAGCCGGAAAATTCCATCAATGCCGGGGAAAGAGTTAAAACATATATAATGCACCAGCTGAGCAACTGCCATTGTGATGAATTAGAATGCTAAAGGATAATTTTCCAACCTGATCTCGCAGGAAAATATAACTATGGCACTAGGTGGCGATTTCATATGAATTTGTACGATTATTATAATAAAATAGTTAGAATGAAGGTCCACCCCTAAATCCACTAATCATACCTGTACATGCCTGTAAGCAGATCGTATGAAAACATTTAAATGAGTTTGTTGTAATTCATATGAATTAGCCATCAATTTGCCAAAATGTGCAATAGTTACGAATTGCCGTGAGATTGTGTTGCAATTTTCTCCATGTATTATAGACCAGAACTGCAATATTTGATCATTTTTGTCTTAAAATAAACTAGGAATGAGTATGAAAGCATCCGATCCAATCAGCTATTTGGATGAGTTACCTTGAGATAATCTAAGCCAAATCATGAAGCCTTATGTAACTGTCTCTTCCCATTATTCTGACAATTTGCTGCTTTACGGTCATTTACGTAAAGGCTGAGGAACCCCTGCATCTCTTTGCTTGTCTTTCACATTTTGTAGTTTCTGTTTTTAGTATTTAACCCTCCTATTGTCTTTTGGGTAAAAACAATGCATTATAAATAGGAGTATTTTGGGTAATCAGGCTTTGTGACATTGTGACAAATATTCAAACATAATTTGACATTTTTAAATTGCTTCTATAAATATTAGTATTTAAATAACTATTTAAAAAACTACTGTCTGTTGTCATATTTGGCCCCTGTGAAGAACCTGCTATATACGCAACCATATTTTTAAAAGAGATTCAATCTTAAAAATCTGACGAGATTGAAAAGTGAAAAATGAAAAGATTTCTATTTTTAAAAAATGCTGTTCTTTTGAACTTTCTATTCAACAAATAATCCTGAAAAAAAAACCGTATTGTTCTTTCCATAAAAATATTAAGCAGCACAACTGTTTTCAATATTGATAATTATAACAAAGTTTCTTAAACATTAAATCAGAAAATTAGATTTTGAAAGATCGTGTGACAGTGCAGACTGGAGTAATGATGAAAATTTAGCTTTGACATCACAGGAATAAGTACAGTATTTTAAAATAGAAAACATTTATTTGTAATTGTAATACTATTTCACAATATTACTGTATTTTCACTGAATTATCAAATAAATGCAGCCTTGGTGAGCATAAGAGACCTCCCTCAAAAAATAAAAACCTCCACTCCCCCAATTTTTGAACGGTAGTGTATATATATATATAATTCATAAATCATATTTGAGCCCAAAATATTTTGCACTTTCAAAAATGTAGTGCCTCGCACATTCTATTATGCAGTGATTGTGCAGAATGGGTCCATGCTTTCCATTACTTTAGAACCAGAAGAAGAAAAAAACACATTTTCCTTAATGGGACTAATCCCTAATCAAGAATTTATGAATTATTAATGGATTTCAGTGCAATCAAATTTCAATTTGCCACAAGGATCATAGGTGGGCACAGTTTCATATGACACAAGGGTTAAATCAAAACTATGTTTAGTAATGTTTACAAAGCAAAACATTTCCTGGAAGATTTACAGAAAATATCCAAGCAGGTGCTGTTAAGCTGCAGAAAACAGACACACTAAACGCAAATTTTCCATTTACTTTGTCTCAGTCCACTAAGGACGTGGGTGTAATTCGCTTAAATTCAGAAAGCACTTTGCAGACAAAGAATAGGCCAGTACAGTTCCAACAAAATACAACCACAACTTCAGAGTTTCCCCCTCCCGTTTGTTTGTTTTAGTCTTGTTCTTTTATTTTCCCCTTGTGATTTGGGTCCCAGTGTCTTCTGGGAACACATTTTTCCTCAAGGGTAGGATTTAAAGGAACAGAGAAGACTTTTATACTCCTGCATCGACTCTCAAATGAGTGTCTGATGCAAATATCCAGGACAGGAAGAGGCCTGCGAGAGAGAGAGAGAAAGAAAGAAAGAAAGAAAGAAAGAAAGAAAGAAAGAAAGAAAGAAAGAAAGAAAGAAAGAAAGAAAGATGTAAACATTGGGGCAAAAGTCTTGGTGAAAGGAGCTATATAGAACACGCACACACTAACGCATACATCTGCTCATATGTGCAGAAATTGAAAAAAAAAAAATGAAAAAAAACATTGCTTATCTCCAGGCTTGCACATGGCTGAGAGGTAACGCTGTTGTCAGTGTGCGAAGGTTGGCCCATGGGGCGAACATCTGCTGCTATTGTTGACTTGGCCCTGTCACCATACTTATTCTCTGTCTACTAAATCTGCCACATTCAACCAAAGCCTCAGCCCACAAACTATCTAAACATCAAGTGTCGTAGTTTAGCAACTGAATGTTGGACAGAATGAAATTGGGCCGAAAGATCTGTTCCAAAATCTAGCAAGTGCCTCACCCCCTATATAGTCAGCGTCCTAACCATCACAAAACATCAGAAGAGAGTTATTTGGAATGCTTTACATAGAAAAATCTGAGTGTTAGCATGTCGCTAAGCTAATATTTTAGGAAGCATAAAAACACATAGCACACTAAGTTGGGGGAAAATTGTCTATAAAACTTGAAATTGCTCTTGAAGCTACCAATTATAAAACATTGACTAGATAAGACTACTAGATATGCACCATTCAACTGGCCATAAATCGTAACCTGACTTTTCAATTTCATCAGACAGATTTCAATTCATCTAAAGTGACTCACTCAAATGAATCAGCGTTCCCAACTATACGATTGGGGCCCACATGGAAATGTTTATAACAAAGTAGACTTTTAGAGGATTTTATGTAATGGATTGTTTTCCCTCACTGCTCATCACAATGCATTATGGGATTGCCTTGTCCACAAAGTATGGGGATGCCTTTGAACTAGCTAAAAGTAGGGATTTTAGAAGGCAGCTTAATCATACCTTTTGGAACAGCTTTTATGTCGCGAACATGCCAATAATGCCTTAAAATCTTGCTTATTTAGGCCGCACGCTAGGTTTTGGAACAGAGACGCAATTTCCCCTGAAATTACTAATATAAAATTGGTCATAATGCAATCCTGTTGAATAAAACTCACTCCAACTCTTGACTTGACTGTACTTTCATTCCATACAGCCTTGCTTTTGTTTGTGGCAGTTTCAGCATTTCTTCTACAATGACTTAAGCTATTGCTTTATGTATTTCATGTTGATTTTGAGTTGTCGGTCTATCATTTTTAAGTGTCATCTGCAGGAAAAAGGATTTGATACAGGCACACTTTTGATTTTGTATTTTGGCTGCTATAGAGTAGGCCTACTTGTCGCAGTAGCTCCAAAGTATCTGTTTTCACTGTTACTCGAGTGCTTGATGTATCAACAGCAAAAAACGCTTTTGTTAAAATGACGTCTGTTAAGCTGGCTGTCTGCAAACCCATCAAGCATGTTCAAGGTTCCTCAGCATAACATCTTGAGTCGGATGTTTTGTTCCATTTGTAAAGCAGAGCCGCTTTTGTATGAAAGAAACCGGTTTCTCAACCTCAAACACCATCCTTTGAATTGAAATATGTGCTGTAGAAAAAGCCGTGACATCACTGCTAATTGTGTAGATATCAGCGATCTGGGGCGTGATGATTTATGGAGAACTCAAACTAACGATTCAAGAGAATTTGGGCTTTTTGGTTCTGATTAATTTCCCCTCACTCAATCTATTAATGGATTACATAGGGCAAAAACACAATGAAAAGCAATATTGTCTCTCATTTGTATTCTCTCCCTGTGTTTTAACCTTCCACTTCATCCTCCGCAGGCCCATTAACTTCCATGAAAATCATGTTTCTCTGGCTTTGCCTGGTCTCGGGCTATGGGTTATTGTTTTTCTGTGGGATGTAAATATGCATTGTTATAACCCTTCTCTGTTGTTTTCTTTTGTTTTCATCTGTACGCAGATTGAAAACAGTTTTGTGAAGACCTGCTCCAAATGCAAAAATGTGGCTCTTCTTTGAGTATATTATTGTCAGAAAAAAATGTTTTGTAAAAATTTTGATGATGAGATCAGAAATAAAGTAATTTAACGATCTAATGTACAGGACTGTCGATTTGAATTTTTGTCATTTTGAATGTCATTTGTATGCATGTTTGTTTCTGGAAAAGCTATCAAAATGAACACATTCACTTATTGATTATTAACTGTTTTATTTTGTTCAGTGTGATTTCTAAAAACTGATCAAATTTAGAGCTTATCGCAACTGGTCTGAATTATAGTGATTATAGTGAAATATAAAAAGGAGCTATGGTACTTTGGTATGTTCATATTTAATTACTTTATATTAAAGCTGCAGTCCGTAAACTTTTTTGGGTTAAAAATTATCCAAAATAAATTGAGCAAGTACATTTAGTCAGTGTTCAAAACTATTCTCCTCAAAACATTGGATTCATTCAAAACCCACGTAACTGCAATTGCAGATTTCGAACAGAGATGACGACAAAGAGGAAAAACTACGGACTGCAGCTTTAAATTTATATAAATGAATCACTTTCCTTATAATAATTAATGTTAATAGTAGGGCTGGGAATCGATTAAAAAAAACTAATTAATTGCACAATTTGCTGTAATTAATTGCAATTAATTGCATTTTCCCCAAGCTTGTAATCATCAATAATTAAACTTAGAATCACCTAAATTAAACAACACAGGAAAAAAATAGCCCTATTAAAATAATATTAAACATCAATATATCAATATATGATTATTTTTCAATAATCAATCAACATAATTTAACAGATTTTTTTTTTTTTTTTTTTTTTTACTAATTATCAAAATAAAATATAGTCCTACAAAGCTATTATTACCAGAGCATGTGATCAGAGCAGGTCATTTTACCGTTGTTGCCCAGCATGACTATACCAGCTCAGCAAACAGAAGTCTACTACTGAGAAATTTAACGTTATTTGAGCGGACTTTGCTTTTCCAGTGCGTGATCGGTACATGATTGGAGCGTTTGGGCCGTTAACGACAGATCAGAACATGCAGCGCAAACACGGTGCGGAACATTGAGCAGAGAGCGCAGCGCGCCGACACACACACACACACACACACACACACACACACGGAGATCGCGGCGCACACGGAGCAGAAAAGACCCGCTCATGAAAGCTGCGCGAGAATGAAACATGATCGCCGAACATGGAGGGGCGAGATGGCATATGTTCTGCCTTTTCAATCATGTTTTCAATGGCAGCCGCAACAGGAAATCATTAAAACGAGGCAAAAAAAAGTGCTGCGTTAATTGCGTTATTTTTTTTTTTACGCGTTAAACATCTCAAATTAATCGCAAAGATTAACGCGTTAATTCCCCCAGCCCTAGTTAATAGTAAATAATACAATTATATTAAAGGGGCTATATGTACGAATTTTCAAGTATTATTCACTCTTTTATTGCCAATGTGTGGACAGCTTGTAACGGAAAACGAAGCCTTTCCCAACTACCTAGGTTTTCTATGAAAGCATGTTGACTGATTTTTACATGAAGGACTCGGGACATTTTTGCCATGAAAATCAAAGGGATCTGACATTTATGTGTGTTCCTGAGAACCTCTCTTCCATACTATAGCCCTATTCAGAAGGGATTGGTTTTACAATGGGTAGATGGAGTAATGTAACTTTACCACAGGGCGTCTGTAATATTAATGGCCAATTCGCATGAGATAAGAAATCTCAGTAAAACTACCAGAAGTGGGAGAGGTAATTCGATTTACGCACCGCCGTCACCTCCCTTCCGTCATGATATATATCATATATCAATTAAATTAATTAAATTCTGATTGGATTCTGCTGGTAATAGACACTTACCTAAAGGCAAAAGAAGTTGTGTGCCTCTAACAAGTGCTTTCGACCTTCTTTCTGATCTGAATGCTGTGCTGAAAACACTTGAGGTTTGCCACAGACTTGTCCCACCACCTAGAACGCAACTGAATGCTTTTTCAAGCGCCTCTCTTTTTTTTTTTTTTTTGCATGAGATTAGCATCACCTGAGGTAATTTAACCTGACTTTTTTTTTTTTTTTTAACAGAAAAAGTCACCATAATCTTTACTGATATTGTCCGTAATGATTACTGACTAAAAATCCCTGAGAAGCTCTGGTAATAATTACTTTACCCCACCTCTTCATGTAAAACTAATCCCGTCCGAATAGGGCTTATGACGCATGAAATGAATGCTTATACAATATTCAGGATAATGCCAAAAGAGCTATACAATCCTATAATGTAAATGTGTCATGCAAACTATAATCAAACTATCTTAACAGTGTCATTTTAATGACCTCATCTGTCGATGATGCAGCTGAATTGCAGAGCTTGTGCAAACATATCCACATCGCTATGACCAGATGCTTTCTTAACTGCTTTCTCACCGCTGTGATTTTTGTTGTGTGTTTATTTTGAGGAAAATAAGAGGAAAGCGTGCAGAATATATTATTCACGTATCTAACCATTTCTCTCAGCAGTGTGGATGGCGTCTGGATGCTTGTTACCGGTATATCTCTACAAAGGTACAGTGTAAAAAGTGAACAGTTGGATCAACTTAAAAAAATTACTTCAATTGGTAACACCTAAAGAAATTAAGTTTTCTCAACTTAAATTATCACGTTTTTCATGATAAAACATGATAATTTAAGTTGAGAAAACTTAATTTCTATAGGTGTTACCAACTGAAGTAATTTTTTTTAAGTTGATCCAACTATTCACTTTTTACAGTGTATTTCCAACTTCTTTTTACTTCTAAGCAAAAAAAAAATTAAATGAAAAAGAACTTCACCGTGAGTATATTGGGGCCTTGAATCACGGTTGGTCTCTTGTACTGTATGTCATTGCACGAGCAGTAAGTTGCTGGCTGCAGTTCACTTTACGGCCACCGGTGTCGCTAATAACAAGGGTTTCTGAATCCCTTTAATGCAGTGGTTCTCTTTTGGTCAAATAATTTCACTAAAAATTATTTTAAAAAGAGGTGCTTTTCTGTGGTGAGGAACTTTCTGTTGGGCTTGTCAGATGGTGACAAGTCAATACCCTGAAGAAGAACGATTCAGTGGAATTGGTGTCCGGTGCCACTTTATAAAGGAAGAATGTCAACCGCTATTCAAGAAAAACGTCATTGCAGCAGCTGTTTTTTTCTTCATCTGCTGATCTCCTGCCCCCGCATTGTAAGACCTGTGTGCCACCCATCTCGTTGATGCTCAAAAATAATACATATTTCCTATAAAAAAAATTTAAAAACGATTTCTTATCATAAAGGTCCTACGATTTTGAAACTGCAATTTTGCAATTTCCAGCACCACAGGGTGTCCTCTAATTTTACATGGTGGACCAGTCATTTTCAATCCTTTTTTGAATCGGTGCAAAAGTGGTCCAGTATCTGAGGTCAAGACACTGTTCTCTTGATCACTCCTTCAGATTCTCTCCCCTTCAAAGAAGAAAGGTGTCATTCTAGATGTTATCATCTGTCTTGTACTGAAAATGGTGGGATGAGATATTTAAAGTCCATCATGTGGGGCCAAGAAAGTCCAGTGGAAAACCTCTTCAGCTGAAAGGTTAGGCACCCCGCTGGGGCATTTAAACATGAACTGGGCCCGAGAGAAGCTTTAAGCTGCTTATGTAGTAGAGCATTTCTTATTCTTTCGCTCGATTAGCTCAATCAGCACTACAATAAATGCTATCATTTCTTGTTAAGGTATGAGACCACTGACTTGCACTGCAGTGTGTGGAAGATTCTTTAAATCTGAGCTACCTATTTAAAACATGTATTTAGCAACACTAATACTAACAAAAATGTAAATCTTTTTGAAGCAATCAATTTAAATGAATCATATATGAAAAAAAAATCCAGTTTTGTATATAAAAAAACATGGCAGCTGTGGTTACCAGAATAATTCTGTCAAAAAAAATACAGTAAAAAAGTTAGCTTTTCCTCAAGCTGAAGTAAATACTAGTAGAAGGTGCACAGTCATTCACACAAACACAAAACACCATGGCAGCACACAACACTTATGCAGCACACAATGCAATAAACGTTCATTAAACAACATAAGATGTAACATACAACCCACAAATGTGCATAACTGATAACGAATATATTACATGACAAAAAGAACATACTTTTACATGTGAAGTGTCATGCAGGGAATTCTGGGAATGTCAGTTTACAGTTTTTCACATAAGTTGACTTGTTCTGTTTACGTCTAAAAAAAAAAAGTACATTAAATTTTACTGTAAAAACCTATTACGTTTTTTTTTTCATAGCAAATAAAATCAAATACGATTTCTCAGTTCTATGAGAGTGATAAACATGCAAAAAAGTAGAAAACAGTGTTCATTATATAAAAAAAGAACATGAAAGGGTTTAAACCATCTAAATAAACAGATTCACCCAAATGAATCAGATTTCCTAATTCTATGATAGTGGCACACAAACAAAATTATATAAACAAGTAGAAACATTGTGATTACTAAAAAAGAAGATGGAAGGATTTAGATGAATCTATTAATCCTTTTGAACCAATTCATTTAAATGAACCATCTGAATGAAGAGATTCACTCAACTGAATCAGATTTCACAGCTCTGTGAGAGGGGCACGGAAACAAATGAATAACCAAATAGAAAACATAGTGATCACTATAAAAAAGAAGATGGAAGGGTTAAAAGAATCAAATAATCTTCATCTGAATGAACAGATTAAATAAAATTTTCCAACTCATAAATTTGCACATGCACATGAAAATAGACTGTTGCCTATGGGCATAATGAACGGGGTATCAAACGGGGTATCTTTCTGAATCATAAGATGAAAAACCAGGAGCCATAAGTGAAGAAAGTGTGACTTCAAATCCACATCAAGTGCATCATTTGGGCATTTTCCAAAGACCTATTCTATAAGAGCACATTTGATTACTATTCCATTTTGCATGTCGGAAAAGCATTAAAGTGTGACAAAAAAAAACAACACATTGCTGCTTGATAGACAAAATAGCCATTTACTTGAAAAGCTACACTGTTTTACAAACAGCTGCTACTCTCATGCTCCTATAAACAGCGTTCCTTTTTGTTGGCTACTTCCAAGAGCTACATTTGTTTGGATTTCCCAAAAAAGGCTTTAAAATCTTGCATTTTAATGTAACCTAACTCGAATCCTTAAAGAGTTATCGATAACAAATGTGGCCTGAAATCAGGTTCCTCTTAAGTAAAGCTGTAGGATCCAATACCTGAAACACTGCAGAAATACTAAACTCACTCTCCTGGACTCTGCTACAGATGTTTGCCAATGGCGTATGCTGCGCGAGCAAGAGGTCAGCGGCTTCATAATTATTCTGTGTGTGTTTTCACTCGTGCCCTTTAAAGCTGCACCATTGCCAGGTTCTTCTAAAGGTTTTGTGTAATAGAGGCCATCTGATAGCAAATGACTGTGAAAACAGACACTGTCAAGGAGGAATCCAGAGGCCAACATTTTCTGATGCCCCTCTACCGATTTTCTGTTAGAAACATGCATAGTTGTTAAACTTAATAATGGTTGCGAGCAAAAAGCAGGACGGAGGAGCTTTATTTAACAGCCTGGAGCACAGAAGAAGAGGGTGTTTGAAAGTCAAAATGACCTTTTTGTGAACTTTAATAGTGAAGAGGAGTAGGAGCATGCTGGGAAAGTTTTTTTGCTGTTATTTCTCTTTCCTTGCAACACACAGTAATGTTTACCCAAAGTAAACATGCATTTCATAGTATCCCTTGAGAATTTGTTGTGGTAAATAATGCATTTATTTATTCCTACCAGCATGAGCTCTTAACATTCTACATAATTGATTATGATTTCAAACAGATGCAATAACAATACAGGTGGAGCCATTCTCACTTTTGATATAAAAGAGGACATCGGAATATCAACGATTCACGGCTTTTGTCAAGTTAAAAAGGAAGACCATTTCTCCACAGATAATGTGTAAAGTCATGCTGTATCAACACCTGCTTTGTAGTTTTATCTGGCTGATTAAATATTGAAGATACATGCAGCTTCTGTCCCACCGTTGCAGTGTAAATATGACAAAATATTTTGATTGATTGTATATATACTAGGGCTGTCAAACGATTAATCGCGATTAATCGCATCCAAAATAAAAGTTTGTTTTTACATAATATATGTGTGTGTACGGTGTTTAATTATTTTCTATATATAAATACACACACATGCATGTATATATTTAAAAAATATTTGCATGTATATACTGTGTATATATATATTTATATTATATATAATTTATATTATATATAAATATTTTATATATAAATAACACATTTTTCTTAAATATATATGCATGTGTGTGTATTTATATATAGAAAATAATTATACTCCATACAAACACATATATTATGTAAACAAACTTTTATTTTGGATGCGATTAATCGCGATTAATCGTTTGACAGCCCTAATATATACATTATGCAACAATTATGTAAACAATTGTGTAAATGTATTCCAACTATAAAAACAACATATATTCCAAAATATATTGACATGGATTACACTGTTAAAAAATATTGTTGGTTTAACTTAAAAATGTAAGTTAGTTCATTGAAATAAAATATTTGAGTTAAAAAATAGAAACTCAAAATATGTTATCTGAACCACATTAATTGGACAAAAGTAGTGTTAAATAATTAAAATATAATTTTTTTCAGTATATTAAATCATAAATATAATTACTTTTTTTTGCAGTTTTTTTCTGGCAATTATTATTTATTTATTTTATATACTGTATGTAACATCTAACGTTCGCTTAAAAAGCGTGTTTTGTTTTTTTTTTTTTTTTTTTTTTTGTAAGGAAGTGCCATTTACTTTGATATTTTTTTACATAATGTGAAATTTGACTTTTTGGGGCCACTGTATACAATCTTTTATTTAGATTTAATGTGAACGCAGCACAACTAAGAGTGAAACTGCTTTCATATTCTCATCTCAATTCTGCCTCTTGTCTCATTTTTTTTCTGAGCTTGGGGAAGATAATAGAATGACATTTAAAAGAGTGTAATGACAGAAGCATTGCCCCCAGTCACAGCTGCAGAAAGCCCCCGAACGCTCTGGAGATGGACTAATTTATCAGCATAATAGGGCAAATTTATCAAGACACATTGGTCCCAGCAGGGCATGGACTTCACTGGTAGGGGTCTAATGACTCAGGGAAAAAAAATAATCACCAACGCAGCATGCAGACGGCCATAGGGAGGCTCCAGTCCCTTGCACCATTGGTCATAGATGTTGTCGGCTGTCTGAAGAGGAGTCTCAAGCACTGAGAGAAGAGATCTATTGGAAAAACAGAGGAGTTTGAGAGAGCAATTTCTTTTAAAAATATGCTACCACTTCTCAACAACTTCACTTTGTCAATCATAATATCCGTGGTTCAAATATAGAAGACTTATTTTTCTATAACAGGTTATTCTTAAAGGGATAGTTCACCCCACAGAAAGAAAAAAAAACATCATTTACTAAATCTAAGGTTGTTCCAAATTGGTACAGTTTGACGAGATATTTTAGAAGATATTTTGAAGAACACTGGGGTCCAAACAACATTGACTTTCATTGTAATATCAACAAAAAACACTGAGATATTCTTGAAATTATCTTCTGACACTATTGGGTGCTTTATTAAGCATTAAGCATTAAAGGAGAACTCGGCAACTCTAGCGAACTCTAGTCACTTCTTCGCTGATTTTTCCTTTTGTTGTCGCATGTTTTCCCCACGAGCTCCCCCTACAGCTGTGGGGGGGGGGGGGGGGCGTATATTTCACAACACGGTCGTAAAAAACTCACTTGCGGCGGCCTCCTCCCCCTCTCTACCGCTGCTCATGTGCGTTTGTTTTGATCGGAGCAAGCCAACTGTATCGTGTGGAGCTATGTCTACCGAGGTGGGTAATCTGGTAATACATCATACATGCGTGTGTGTTTATGTCGAATTGCCGTAAAGCAATTCGTGTTTCGCGCTCGTTCTCGTTCTCGTTCTCGTTCTCGCTTCTCACGAGACTTCCAATTTCTATCTTGCCGGGACGGTAGTCCCCAAGTTGCAAGGTTGGTTTTCCGCCTGGGAACGCTGGGGGGAGCGGGGAAAGTCACCAATATCACCAGAACAGGTTGTTTAACCATCCAAATGAATTCTAGACAGTTTTATTAAGTTAAAAAAGTTACCAAGTTCTCCTTTAAAGTGAGTTAAAAATGTATTGCCATTGTATTGAATTGACCACACTAGAAAACTTGAACTTGCTTTTGTTTTCCACATAAATAAAATGTGAAAAAGACATGAGGGTGAGTAAATGATGACATAATCATATATATATATATATATATATATATATATATATATATATTGTTTTATATATTGAAATATATATATATATATATATATATATATTGAAATTACACCATTTTGTATAGTGTTATTTATAATGCAAAATAATAAATGCAAATAATATGAACAAAAAATTGTGGTATGCTTATTGCTTATTATCATCTGTATTATAGGATATTGGCTGTTTATTATTACTTATAAACCACATATTAATGGATTGTTCTGCATACATCCCTTAACCAAATTTCTAAACTTAACTATACACTGTAAAAAATTATAAAATCAATAAGTTATGACAACATACTGTATGATTTTTCCATTGCTTTACCTCAACTTTCATTGCTTTACCGCAATTTTCAACTTTTTTATTATAGATTCAACAAATTTTAAGTCACTTTAATGTAATTTAAGTTGAAATGATATACATGTCCAAGTTAATTGTAGTTTTAAAAAAAGCAACTTTTTATTCAGTGTAACTTGATAAGCAGTAATTAGGAGTTTGAGGCAAAAGTTGTAGTTAATAGTTAATAGCGAGAACTGGACTCTAATCTAAAGTGTGATTAAAATCATATAAAGGCAATCTGTTAAATCATCATACAGATCGGTCATGTGTTACTGTATATGTCATAGGAAAGGTCTTAACTAGCTCAATACAAATTTGTTTCACTGACAAAGATGCAAAAAAGGTCTGCACTCTAAAAATAGTGAAAGATAAAGATAACAAACATTTCGTCTTTTTGTCTTCGTCAGTGTGACAATTTCACTTATTCTCAATGACTATAAAGCAAGCAGGTCTTCAGGTGATCGTGATCATAGTTAAACAATCAAATAATTAGTCAACAGACTCCAGTTTAAGTCCATCTGGAACAGTAAATAATGATAACAATGCTGGGAACAATTACACATCAGATATAAAGATATTTCACTGACAAAGCAAATCATAATGTGTGTTTGTATATGAAAACCATGAAGTTCTCACAGGGGGTGTTCTATTCGAAATGTGAAAATCTATGTTGTAAAATGTACTCCCAAACTTGGCATAATGGAATTATTGGCATTATAATTCCAGTGTATGGGAAAGTTAGTGGAGTATATGTTTCACAATAGGGTGCTGCTAGCCTGCAAAATGGGTTCATATTCCTTGGCTGTAATATAAGCATTCAAAGCATAATGGCACTCATGTGCTAGCAACAGTTTGCAATTTTGAGCTAAATGTATTTTTCTTGATGCAAAGCTATAAAGATGAGTTGAAAAAATCCCCAACTGCATTACTTTTTCTGATGTCAAGGTTGTGGTTAGTGTGTTTCAGGTTAGTGTGTTCATTTGAATGCCTTGGATACAGTTTTCAAATGGCAAACAATTATATAGCTTTTTTAAAGCTTCAAATTGGATAATCATTCCGTTTCAAATCTATAATCATTTTTCAAAGCACCTTATTTATTTTATTTTTTTCAGCTGATTGTTGTCGCTTTTTGCCAATAGTTTATCCACGTTTAGCATGAGCTGCCATTTCATATGACACCGCTCCTCTTGACGTTTCAAATAATTTCTGGTTTTAGTGACCAATGGACCTGAAATCACACCAGCAATTTAACCTCAAAGACACATGGTTATTTCATGTTGCTTTGAAAGTCCACTCATCAGAATTCTAATTGTCGGACTCTTTTCCAGCCGACACATCCTGCTATTACTGGCAATCAGGCTGATATTACTCACCTTTACAGCTACATTTGTAATTGTGATTCAGTTCCCTCAAGGTTCAAATTTTCAAATTAAATAGTACAATGGATAAAAATTGCCAGGATTGCTGGGATCGTGTCCGCTTTGACACTGAAGGGGGAAAAAAACAGAAGCTGACCTGAAGAGTTCTACACTTCTATTGCAGATAAAAGGGGTGAAATTCCTTCTTTTGTTATCGCTGAAATTGTATTGCAACATACTGTTTTCAGTGTAAACTTGTTAACTTCAAAGCTGGTAGTTTCTTTTAAGTGAAGGCACTGTGACAGCGGAGAGAGCTTTGCATGAATCCCAGATTCCAATCTGTTTCTCCCTGAGATATCACAAAAGAAAAGATAGAGCCAAACAGCGTGATTTATCTATTTCACTTCGTATCACATGCTATATCAATAAGACTTATGTATCATTCTCACAGTGCTCACTGTCATTTCAGTCAGGACCACTTTGAGAATGAAATTTATTGACAATCTTTGGATTTGGCGAGAGGCTTAGGCTCTCGAGCTGCCATACGAGACAGCTTGAGATACATCCTTGAGACACAAATCCCCCAAGCCTCTTAATAACCAAAAGTTTCTTCAAAAGCATATGTTTACAGAAGGAGATACAATGATTACGCACATAGAGTTTTTATACAGAATCCACTGCTCTATTATGAAGATGCTAGGAGGCGAAGGGGTTGGAGGTGGGTGTACAAGTGATATTGTTTAGCGATCAGTGGTCTGCCTGAACTACGCTTGAATTCCATTTGATCACTCAAGCTCTATTTGAATGAGCAAAGCATAGCTTAAAATATTAAGGAAAAAATGCTTTTGATTGTCTTTTCTTCTTGAATTATGTTGTTAAAATGAATAAACGGTCCCTTTTGCTGAATAGTTAAAAGGAACAGTTCACCTAAGTTCTTTCATCATTTACTCTCATCTACCTGTAATTCCAAACCCTTTGTTCTTTCTGATAAAAAGGAATTGGAACTAGAGCTTTTGAGGTTAAGTCAGGACTAAACACATTGAAATTATACATAAAAATATACCGTAATTGAAATGACTTGAGCATTGTGTGCCACATCTTCTGAAGCGATACAATAGCTTTGTGTCTGAACAGACTAAAATGTAAGATGTTTCTTCGGATAAACTTAGATCTTTCACGACATGATGCTTTAACTCTGCGCAGGGCAGTATATCATCAGTAGTGAACAGCAGTGTCTCGCTCCTATGGGCATTTATGTTTGTTTCATAGAGGGCATCTAAGGTTAACAGGAATTGTGTTGGTTTTTTACAACACTTTCACACTAGAGCTTTTGGTGGCGAACTGAGTCAATGTGATGTTTAGAGTTCAGTTTGTTCGGTTGGTGCACTGAAAAACTTGAATTGGGAATTATCTTGAAATAAGTAGATTTTTTCTTATTGGGAATGTTTTTTTTTTTTTCTCTCTCTCGTTTTAAGCATAAATATATAGTATAACAAAATGTTATTTAATATGACTTGTATTGAAACTTACCCTACATGATTGTAATGTTTGTTTAAGGTGTTTTTAATTAAGATAATTTAGTGCACATATGCTTCCTTTCCTTTAGGCTTAATTCATGTAAAGACTTTATTCACAAAAGTCAGAGTTATTTGATACAGTAAGTGTGATTTTATATTTTCTTCAAGGCATGTTTTTTTTTTATTCTTTCATTTTTTTACCACCATGTGTTTGTGACACATTTGATATGCAGATGTGTTACAATCAAAATACCTTTACCTTTTCCTCAGATAGTTATGAATAAAATTCCATATTTAAGTACATAATAAAAGACTCTTAATTACCTGAAATAAGCAGAGGAGGTCATAATGGGACACTATAATCTTTTTATAATACAAAATGACTTCACAGATAACAAGGAAGATTCTCAGCACTTCTGGCAAGATTCTGTCAACATTATGAACAAATGTTCTTCCAGGAACATTAATAGATTTGTTAATTCAAAGTTATCTGGCTTTTACTAATGTTTTCAAAATGTTAGCACAAAAATATTACATTGTTAATTGAAATGTTTTTTTTTCCTGAAACATTTAGTCGGAATGTCACATTTGCTTTTGGGTTTTGATTAACATTTATGTGTCATGTTTCCTGATTTCTTGTCATATGACTTCCTTGTTGTGATTGGCTGATCGTTTTGATTGTTCACAGGTGTTTCTTGTTAGTCATTTAGTCTTGTTGTATAAGTAGCCCTCATGTTTCCATTGTTCCCTGTTGAGTTCCCTGCTATCACTGTTGGTGAGTCCCTGTTCCTGTTAAGTCTTACACGTTTATGTTAATAAAACTGCACTTGGGTTCTTCAAACTTGCTTTCAGTGGACTTTCGTTACATGGATGTCCACCTAAAGTTGTATTACTGGTTTCAGAATGTTCAAAGAATTTTCAGAAGTAACATTCCCATAATATTTGCAAAATGATCAAATGTAATGGTCATATAACGTTCATATAACCAAGTTGTTGTTGTTTTTAAACATTAAAAAAAAAAAAATGTTCAGGGTACATTCAGAAATAATGCTTTCATAACTTAATGTGAGCATTAGCAACAACAACAGTTTTTTAATGAGTTGTGGTTGCTTGATTCCATTGATTGTAACCTCCATTACAAGCATGTTTTGCATGGCTTTTCTCTTCAAATAAAGGGATTCAGTATGCAATAAACAATGAGCTTTTACTGCAATCAAAGCACTTCATAACGACCACAATAGCAAACATTCTGTTGCATTTGAAGGTGCATGTACAAGATTGCTGCAAACGTGAGCGGTCGCTTCATGAAAAGGCTGAAGCGGGGTGGAAAACGCAATTGTGCCAGTGAGTGGTAGTGTTTCATAAAGAGAATGTGTAGTTACTCATCTCCTGAAACAGCTGTCTGTCTGGATATTTATTAAGAGGTGTTTTGTCAGGCTGCTGATAACACAGCGAGATGATGACCCCCTCCCTGTAGAAACACCAAAACATCACTCTGTGTGGATAGATTTCTGCAACTGTTTCTCCAGCCTCCTTCATATTAAAGCAACAGGGACCAGTTGCACCAACCGGGCATAAATTACTCAGCCAGGTGTGACATAACTGACTAAATAATACAAATGTGTTACACCATTAAACTTTAATTAAGGGTAATATATATTCCCAGGTGGAATAGTAGTGAACACAGACAAACATCACTAGAATTTCTATCAATATTTACCTTAGGGTGATTGATAATTGATCAATAATAAAGCCAGTGAGCAGTGGATGCTGCCTTCAAGTTCTCACAAAAGAAAATAAGGAACATGAAGGTGTCACAGAGATTTACTGCGGTTATGTGCTGTTGTGAGCCATGACCTGAAAAATACTGTTGTATATAGTTCTCAAAAAACTATTTCAATGCTTTTGCAAACAAATTTCTCGGGAAACCGAACACAATCATTTTGCGAGAGAACATAAAAGTTTTGTGAGCGAATACAAAACATCTCAAGGGAACATTTTTGCTTGCAAAACGCAATAACATTAAAATATAATTTTTTCCAGCCATCTCATATTTTTCCATCATCATGTCTTCTTAGAGGCTCCATACATTTCTCAGTTATGTTTTAATTTACAATGATTGTCCATCCAAAAATAAAAATTATTGTATTATTCACCCTAATAACCCTAATGTAATTTCAAACATGAAAAAAGATAGTTTGAAGAGTGTTCATAAACGAACGGTTTCGGTTCTTATTGACTTCCATTGTATTTTGTCTATAGTCACTGTGGACCAAAACCGTTTGATTACCAACATTCATCCACAGAACAAAAAAGTCATACAGTTTTGGAACATTAGGGAGAGTAAATAATGTCAGATTTTTCATTGTTATGTGAACTATTCCTTTAAATATCAGCGTTGTCTGAGATGTATCTCCTAATACTCTTCAGGAGAAATGAAATCAGAAACAAATGAGACAATTGTTGACAGAGCTATAAATATAGTTTGGATAATTCAGATAATTTGATCATGAAGAACTTTAACTCAAAAATATTTGAGCTCATATTGAAATCTGCAGTCTTATCTTGGCTAATGTAGACTTTTTTTCAGAAGAAACATCTGAAAAGCAATAGAGCAAAAATCTCCATTCGTTCTCCATTTAATCTTTTTTTATGTCTAGGGGAAGCAAATGCGATATTGAAGTGATCTCTTTTGTGATGTGGCAGACACAGGTGTGTGTTTATAAGCTATTTACAATGCAGCTCATCCGATCAGCCTCTAGAGCAGGATGTTTCATAAAGAACAGTATTCCAGGCATGCAATATCTGCCTTAGAATAATTGCAGGATCAGTGTCTTAATTACCATCTGTAATCAGCCGATGAAATTACAGTTCTTTGGGCTCATTACCTGAAGCGTGTGTGTCACAATAGATCCCTTTGTGCACTACGAACACAATCTATACACTTGCTTGAGTTATATAAAAGGCAGTTTTTAAGTTTCCAAGATAGTCTCTCAAGGCGTAACTGTTGTAAAGTGCCCATTACACAAGTCACTCAAGAAGAGAGACAGCCCTACTCATATATCCATTTTCTTCTCTAAATGTAGTCTTTAGACTGCATCAAGCTGTTAGTAATACTGTGCAAGTCCATTACATTTCACCAAATTGGAATGAAGCAGCATTTTAATGAAGAATATAGGTACTTTGGGATGTATTTTTGATAAACGACTACAGTTACCCTTCGTAAGGCGCCACAATGACATAGGGAAAGTATACTGTAAAAAAATATTTTTCAGAGTTGTAAATAAAACAAAGATTATTGGATTATGCTTTACAAGAAAATACTAGTACTTAAAAATTGCACTTTATTTCAATTGGGCTTTTCACACTGGCCTTAACCCCAGGTAAAGGAACATTTCACACTTAGCACCGTTTTTTGTTTTTTTTTTTGCTTGAAGAGCGTGAAGCGATGTGGTGTTAAAATGTTATGGCTAGATACTTAGAAACAAACAGCCAATCACATGGCTCATTTTCATGCACTTTGGACAGTGCTTTGAAACCCCGTGTATTCTCATCAAGTGGGTTCAATTGGAGAGGCTAACAAAAACATTCAACTAATACCTCTTTCATCATCATCATCATCATCATCATCATCATCATCATCATCGCATCTTGTGTGCCACTGATAAGGCTGCCTGAAACCTAAAATTGGAATGCACCGTTTTTGCATTCTAATGTGAATTTTTATTTTAAATTCAAATTTTAATTTGACAGCCCTAAAGCATGTGTGAAATCAGTCCAATGGCATGGCGAGACATCATCCAGTAGCGTGTGCAAGGCTCTGCCTTGGCCAGGAAGCTATAAAGCACACCGATCATACAATGTCAGCTTCTGATTGGCCGAAGCAAGTCGATCACAGGTGTGTAGGATATACTGTATGTCAGGGTGACGCAGCGTCTCATTCCTTTTTTTAGAATAGCCCTGCAGAAAATCGGTCCTGGAGGAACTCCAGCACTGAACCAACCGGGCAGATATGACCCTCTGCCTGAGACAGAAGGTCCCTCCTGATGGTATTCTCCCAGGGAGAGCCATTGAGGAGACACATCAGGTTTGAGAAGCATACTTGGCCTGGCCAGAACGGAGCTTCTAGGAGTAGACTAATGCCGTCCTGACCAACTCTCAAAAGACCTCCCAGAAGCAGAGCGATTGGGGAAAATATGTAAATGTGCAGCCTCGGGCACGTCTGTACCAAGGCATCCAACACCAGCGCAGCTGGATGCGTGAGGGAGAACCAGAGCAGACAGTGTAATGTGTCTTGAGAAGCAAACAGGTCCACTTTTGCCTGGCTGAATTTTCTCGAAAGCAACTCCACCACTTTGGGGTAAAGTCTCCATTCCCAAAGCCTCAACCCCTGCCTTGACAGGATGTCTGCTCCTTGATTCAGGTGTACATTTCTCTCAGGGAGAACAGCTTGCCCCTAAGCCCACAGAGGGATCTGGTGTGCCAGTTTGTAAAGATGGCGCGACCGCAGACCTCCCTGTGAAAAACATTGAAACATTGCTCTTTCTACATCACCAGGGTACGAAAACACTTGCACATAACCCTGATCAGTGTTGGGGAAAGTTACTTTGAAAAGTAATGCATTACAATATTACTCCCTTAAAAAATAACTAATTGTGCTTCTTAGTTACTTTTTAGGAAAAGCCCCTGGGACCTGGGCATGGCAAGGGAGAAATTTCTGGAGCGCCGCCGCCTGTTTCTTTGCCCCCTGAAACCTCTCGACAACTGAGGTAACAGTGTCGCCTTTGTACTTATCTTTTATACCCGACAAATTTAACCATAGTTACCTCTCAGTGGCCACCAGGGCTGCCATAGACCGACCTATAGCTCTTGCTGTCTCCTTAATGGCACGGAAAGACAAATCAGCTCTTAAATTGCGTCCGGGCTCACTCCCTTGCCTTTATCTAGGTCCTTGAGCAGGTCAGCCTGATATGCCAGCAAGATAGATATCATGTGCAGACATGCTCCGGCCTGACCTGTCACTGTGTAAGCCTTACCCACCAAGGCCAAAGTTGTTCTACATGGCCTGGTGGGTAATGCCAGGGCCTTGAGGGGCAATGCCATGTCAGGGGAGAGATATCTCGCAAGCATCTTTTCTACCTTAGGCATCGGCCCATACCAGTGTTCATCTAACCCCATTATTGATGAGTAGTTCAATACTCAGGGGCTGAAGACACGTGCAGAAAATGGTTTATTCCATGACCTCGACGACTCGGTGTGAAGATCAGGAAAAAATGGAAGGCCCCATCGTGGAGGTTGCGCTTCATTAGGCAGGAAGTGTTCATCTAATTTGCTTCTACAAATCTCCTGTCTCTCGGCCGGCCATTCGATATTTAACCTTGCCACAGTGCAAGTAATGACCTCCACAAGTTCCTTATAAGCAGGGGAGGGAGGTGACGAGTCCTCTATCTCCCCTGCCTCAATACTGCAACTCATCCACCTCCTCGGATACCGGGCCTTCACTCAGGGTGGAAGAAGCCGCAGAGCGTGCTTCCGTATCCCGAGAGAGAGCGCTGGATGAGGATTGATAAAAGGCCAGGACCGTCTCAAATCCCTCCACTAAATCCATCTGCGATCCCCATGATCGGAGTTGCTACACTGCCTCGGCAGCAGCGGGACCCTGACATCACACGCTATGGGATGATGTCTCGCCATGCCTTTGGACATTTCACACATGCTTAAAGACGCAATCACACAGAGGCATTCCCAAAGCATCAACATCTGATGCAGCATGGAGTTCCCTTGAAAGGGTACAAGGAAACCGAACTAAAACAGGTGACAAACCCACCTTAAACAGAAACAAACACAGAGAACCTGTTACAATATCTAAGCTATCCTCTAATCACCTTTCCTTGTTGCCATGGCGTTAGAGGGACTAATGTAAGAGAAATTGTCCACTGCAGCCTTAACACTCCCATATCAACCTGTTTTTTGGGTCATAAAGAAATGATTTTCTGATAGCTGCTACTGTTTTTTTTTCACAGTAATCAATCAATGTATCAAGACCAAGTATTGTTTTGGCATCAATCATGTTTCTGAAGTAAAAAATGCCAGGCGTATTGAGTCAAGAGCCAGTGGCTCAAAAGAGTGTTTTGCAGAGAAGTCCTAAGAGACGGCTGTGCGCACACAATGACACAAAGCATGTGATTATGTTGATGTACAATTATCTAGGAAATGACTGGCTTCAGGTGAAGTTGCTTTTACTCTCATTATTAGAGAAAATTTGGGTGTATTTGTGCTGGGTTTTATCAGAATCTTTGAATTGATTAAAAAAAACAGCTTTTTGTGCATAAAAATATGTAATAGGCCATTTACCCACACTGCCAGAACAACCTGTCGCTGCTTATTTTGTCAAAGTAAAACGTTTGTTGAGGGGAAGGTTTGGTTTTTATGCCATTTTATTTAATAATGCATTTAGAGTTAACATGCCAGATGTTCTTTTAACTCTGAGATGACTCAAGACTTAATTTTTAATCATCAGCGGTGCTTGCTAAGGCAAGCATTAGTATTTCAAACATAATGGGAAGGCGTTTTTCAAAATATTAAACATAAGTCCTACAAACATGAATGATACCAATTATGTGTCTGATTTAAGAAAAGATTTACTATTTGTTTCCAAGCAAACAGATTTATGATTTTGCTTGGTGGAAGATTAAACAAACAAAAACAAAATCCTACATGATTAAAGGGATAGTTCACTTTGAAATAAAATGTTGGTATGTTTTAGCTTACCTCAAGGGCATCCAAGATGTAGGTGTCTTTGTTTCCGCAGTAGTTTCAATTTTGATATTTTTAGGTCAAACCGTTCTTGTCTGTCAGTCATATAATGCAGGTCTATGGTCACTATCTGAAAGAGCATGCACAGAGAAGTCCAAATTAAACAATTCTCTATCGTAAGTACACATTGATGGTCTAAGACACGAAACGAGCGGTTTGTGTGAGAAAACGAACAGTATTTATATTGTTTTTACCTCTTGTACACAACCACATCCAAGTGATCTGAGGGCGCGCACGCTTCCGGCGCTTTCTTCTTCTTGTTTTTTTTTTTTTTTTACGGCGGATCGCAAACAAATATGTGCATTACCGCCACCTATCTCAGAAATGGACCATTGACACTTTCCTACACTTCTTTAACCTATCAACCGACATAAATTCCCCTTATTTACCCGCAGAAAGGCTTCATATAATTTCATCCGGCGCTGCGGAAAAATGACCATTTCCGGCGCTTGCGCATTTCCGGCGCTTGCGCAGCACACGTCACACACCAGGAAGCGCGCGCGCCCTCAGATCACTTGGACGCTTGGACGTGTTTTTTTTTTCCTGTCATGGGGGCTGAGAATGGACGGAGGAGCTGAACACGCCGCGCCGGATGAAATTCTATTAAGCCTCTCTGCGGGTAAATAAGGGGAATTTATGTCGGTTGATAGGTTAAAGAAGTATAGGAAAGTGTCAATGGTCCATTTCTGAGATAGGTGGCGGTAATGCACATATTTGTTTGCGATCCGCCGTAAAAAAAAAAAAAACAAGAAGAAGAAAGCGCCGGAAGCGTGCGCGCCCTCAGATCACTTGGATGTGGTTGTGTACAAGAGGTAAAAACGATATAAATACTGTTCGTTTTCTCACACAAACCGCTCGTTTCGTGTCTTAGTGACATCAATGTGTACATACGATGGGGAATTGTTTAATTTGGACTTCTTTGTGCATGCTCTTTCAGATAGTGACCATAGACCTGCATTATATGACTGACAGACAAGAACGGTTTGACCTAAAAATATCAAAATTGAAACTACTGCAGAAACAAAGACACCTACATCTTGGATGCCCTTGAGGTAAGATTTTTGAGGCCAAAATTTTATTTCAAAGTGAACTATCCCTTTAATATCTTTTAAAAGAGGGGTTGGGGGTGGGGGCTGGGGGCATATGCTAGTGTTATATGCATTAAAACCCTACAGATTGTATAAAATAAAATTGTATTCAATTAAGAGTATTACAATTTTTGGTATTAAAAAATTAATACATAAAGATTTTACATTAAATATTTTTTAAAATGTTTAAATAAAATAAGGAGATAAGTTACATTATTTGAAATACTTCCAAGTTCACTGGAGGTCATTCTAAACAGCCAACAATATATGTTGTAAGTGAAAATATCTGTTTATCAAAGTGAAAGCCATAGTTTTATAAAAATGTTTTGTTTACTTTATATGTGTATTATGTATTACAGTACTTTAAAAGCATCCCTTGAATTTTAATTAAGTATTGCTGGCTAATTAGCATGTCAGATTGCTGATAGCCAGAGATCTCAAACAGCACTTGTAGATCATTTACGTGGTGAATGCTACTACGCATCGTGACTCATGACATAATCAAGGCTGTGTGTTTCAAAGATCACATCACTGGTCTTGTTGAATAAAGAGCCCTTTAGTGAAATTGCAAAAATTTACATAATATGTCTATATGTTTTACCATTGCAGCATTTCTCAACCCATAGTTCGTAATTAACATCAGAAAGACCATAAGTTCCTCAAAAATAGACCAACAGTATATGCATTCATAATGTCAACAGCAATAATAAAAAAAAATTGCATTGGGGGAAAAATAAGAAAAAGCTTGATTTACAAGCACTGAGTAAAAAAAAAAGAATGAAAGAAAACTACTTTTTTTATGGTGCACCATATGGCTATGCAAAATATACAGTGTGACTTCGAATACCCACATATCAACTCAGCATGAAAACAAGGAGCAACAAAGAGGAAAGGGATGTCATTTCCATATGAATGACTCTCACGCTGTAATTTCAGAAACCAAATCTTTCGACATTTGAAAGTACACTGATAAGTGCCTTCATGATAATGGCTGAAACATGTTCAGCCCACTGTTTAGCCCTCTGATACACTTGCATAACTACTGGAGTGTTATCCCCGTGCTGTGCGACTGATTTTTTTTTTTTTTTTTTTTTTTTGTACAGCCATTGTGGAATACAAATGCTTGATATGCATGCATAATACCATATTAACATCATTATAGCTGCATAATAGAGATAAGTGTTTGTCTAAACTACGTAAATATAATCTGCAGAGCGTGATAATAACAGCGCTCCATTTCAACCACATTTCCTTATCGATAAATCTTCCTGAGAGAGTCAATTAACTGAGTGTTGGACAAGAATGTCTTTTTCTTTTGGACTAAAAAGTGTGATGACTGTGTGCGGTCTGCGCCACGAGAACCCCAGTTGCCAGGCGATAGATGAAGCTGGAGTGATATGCGGTCATTTATGGAGAGATGTTTATTAAATTCAAAAGATGATAATGGAAATGGTGAGAGGAAGGAAAGATAACGAGAGGGGAGAAAAAGGGAAACAGAAAGTACATCTGTCAATCAATTACTACAGGATTAATAGAGGCAGAAAACGTACAGTAGATACAGTGAGACGTCAGTATGGAGTGCAACAGCATTGGTTCTAGTAGAAATCCCTTTTATTTTTTCATAGACAAATATATATATATACTTTTTTTCTTTCAATTTTCAATGGTGCAATTCATCTCAGAGCTGGTTGGTTTGGTTCACGAATAACTATTTATTGAAGAATTATTTCGAATCCCTGTGGAGAAAATGAATGGGGAAACTATTTCCAGAACCAAGACTGCTGAAAAAGTAGTTGGTCATTGTTGCGCTGTATTGCAGAAATGTTGAGTTGAAAGGAACCGTACCCTTTGAAAGTTGCGTGGTCTGTTGTATTGTGTAATAATGAAAGAAAAAACCCTATGATGTCTCCTCGCACCCTTTGATCCACCGTGCAAGGTCTCCTTCTCTCGCCAAGTTATTTAAATAATTGTGGAAACAGAGCTTTTCTAATGCATGATGGATGTAAGCTTGCATTGCACAGATTGGGTGCATAAGTGTTGGATGCGTTATATTGAGACTTGAATAGGGTAAGCAGCTCTGGCAAGTACAGATAATCATTCCTTTCCTGACTCAAATCATTTATTTGTAAATTTATAAGCGTTCCAGATGAACGTTGAGCCTACATTTTAGGCTAATCTTATAAGGGAAATATTGCTGTACGGACTTTTATTCATGCAACGTCGACATAGCTGGATTCTGTTAAAGCTTTTGTAATCTTCACAATGTATTACATTTATTTACACGTAAGTGCCCTTAACTGCAAAATTCTGAATTATATTTATATTATAAATATATAAATAGTTTCAATTACATTATACTGTTACTTGTAGTATTATTTGTATGTTATATTTTATATTTTTGTCTTTACTGGGGCAGGACACCAGTGTGTGTGTGTGTGTGTGTGTGTGTGTGTGGTGTACGGAGACCTTTCATTTACATTTTTCTTTTCCCATGTTAATATCAGAAATGTAATTTTTAAAAAGGAACGCTGTCAGCTTAAGTAAAACTGCTGTAATGCTTTTTGCTTATTGCACCTACAGAAACTGCAAATGATATATAAGTGTGTCAGCAGGTATAAGCGTCTGCCATTTATTCTTACTGCGTGTTGGCAACCTGTGGACTACCATCGGTGACTCTTGACAAAAGAAATTAAGGTCTTGTGTCGCGTGCCGTCACTTTGGTTCAGATATGTTAAATGCTTGAGTGGATGTGGTGCGACACCGGAAATTAAAAAGCATGCAATCATGCCTGAAGGACTTTTGGAGAGCAATAAAAGCGTTGCAGAAGACCTTTAAAGATTCAGCTCTGAGAAATTACATTGCACTTTTTACGCTAAGCGCTAACTTCACATTGCATTTGGAATTTGAGCACTAAAAAAAATTAGCATTTCTTTTCTAGAGGAAACTGAATTAAAACATATAGTTTTGGTTCTGACTCTTACAAAGACATGCTTTTCTATATAAATGACCTTCTCCTTTTCATTTACATAGCTGCAATCAAAGATGCAATCAAAGCAAGAACTCATCAATTTTCATGTCTTGATTCGTGTCACACCAAACTTAAGATGTACTATATCATCTTTTTGGGGTCAGAAGCAGAGTTAATGGATGCAGGTATGTCCTGCACATCAACATATATCATTGATTAAAGTTGTTTTAGAGTGATGATGGGCTCCGATGATAATGGCTCCTCAGAAGAATCATCTTGTTATGATAGCATTATGACATCTATGCAAGTAAATTGTTTTGATTACATCCCATGTGAATGCTGTTGGCTAGTATGTATGCCTGGCCAGAAAATAAAAATAAAAATTTAAATTGGCAAATGCTTTAGAGTTAATGACTGGATCATTATTGCAGTGATTATGTTTCTAGCATGTTATATGTTTGGCAACAGTTCTTCTAACCCTAATTGATAGAGTGTGTAGCTTTTTATTTCTTAAAAAGATTAAGGATCAAATTGAGAAAGAATGGTTGGGAGGAGTATGAAGAATCATGTTCACACATGAATTGGCACCTCTGAGTCGAGACCTTAACTTCATTGAAAGTCTTTGGGTTGTGCTGGAGGAGACTTTACAGAGTGCTGGACTCTTGCATTGTCAAGACAAGAACTGGACCAAGAATTGATGCACTTCTTGGTGGAATTAAATATTGTGATGTTATCATCATGAAGAGGTGCATACATTTTTGGGTCTGATGAATCTTGACATTGCCAAATTTTTCTCTGTGGTCATATTTTAATATTCATGTGTCTGTATAATAAGTGTATTGCAGGTCTGTGTTTAATTGGTTGTTGTCTCCCCTTTTCCCACTCCCCCCCAACACACATTCTACTGACTATAAGCAACTTTGCAACTACATGTCAACTTATTATACTAACCTTAACCCTAACCCAAACTTAACAGTCTACTCTAATGAGAGTTAGTTGACGTGTATAGAAAAGTTACTTCTAGTTAGTAGAATGTCTAAGGTGAACTATCAAAATGAAGTGTAACCCAAAATATATTTTAAATCTGAAAAATGTATGTGATTAAGTTTTGCTGTTTACAAGATAAATTTGAAATATTTTGACTAGAATGTAGGAGGTTTGCTCATGTGTTCAAGTCCATGTCTCAGTTAATCATCTCTTTTTTTCCCTGTAGCATAAGGAATTAGTTCTTGATTTCAAAAGTTCTCCTAAATTAGTCAAGTAATAAAACCTTATGCACACTCTCCAGGCCTGTTTGTTGGAGCCGAAACTTGGCACTATCTCCTCATCGCCAAATAGTTGGACCCTGAAAGCACGAGATCGATTGCAGCCCTTTATAGCGTACAGTATTCAGTCAGGGCAGCTCATGCTGTAATGTTTAATTAGACAGAATCAACATGATTAATTTTGCTAATTAAAAGTTAAATGTATTGATAAATAAATAATGTTGACAGATTAAGACTGCAAATGACACCTATTTCATGTTTAATTAAGCAGATGTTTGGAAATAATCTACAGTATCTCCCTGCACACGAGGGGCTCTGTAAATTCATTAGAGTACCTGCTGCGGCGGGAAGTAAAACATTGGGCTTTTACTTTTAAATGGGAAATACTTAGAGCTATACTCGGCTCACATTAGCGAAAAGCAAATGCTAAAACTGCTGAATTGATTTTGCCTTAACTCAAAACCTATAAACTGCCATCAAATAATTCAGGAGTCTCAAACTCAAATTACCTGAGGGTCAGTAACACAGGCCAGTTTAATAGTCACAACAAAGAAATGTTTCAACGACCATGAATTTTAACTATTGGCACAGAAATATGGTTATTGATGCATAGACGGATTTTTTTTTCAGAGCTGAATGCCTCATCTCATCCTTGTATACTGCTCTGCATGTTTAGCGGAGTAATGACGCCTGAGATGAACTGCAATTTTCTCCTGCAGATGAGGCAGGCTGCAGTCCCATTAACAGAATAGGAACATCACAATGCGGCTGTGATGTAATGATCAGCTGTTTAATACATGGAAAAATGTGGACCGGATTTAAAGATTATGTATTACAAAATCTCAGTTGGTAGTTTGAGACATCTAAACTGAATAATTCCCAGTGGTTTTCTTTAATGATTTTACTTTTTTGTTTATTTTTTTCTGCAATTAATAGAGCTATTTCAATCATGACAACTGATTGAGACCTAAACCAAGTCTTTGATAATCAGTTCACTCATAACAAATCTTGCTCACATGCGTCAAAAGTCAAAACAGAAATTAAACACTCAATACCTCAATAATAAAAGTGAGAACCCGCAATGGTCTCTACCAACAGTAAGTTGCATTCCAACAGTAGCCTACATTTGAATGGCCATGAACCATTGGTGCACTTTTCCTCCATAATCAACAGAGCTCAGTCCAACTGTACTCACTTGTCTGCATGTTCGAAATGGCAATCCAAGGTCCCGAATAATTGTCTTCCAACCGAAAAAGGAAAAAATAATAATAATAATTTTAATGGAACAATCTCGAATCGACGATGCACGATGAATCAGTCCTCCGTTAGGCCGTGGGTGAATTCCTCAAGCAGGCCCGAACGAGTCCTGCTCTCTCCCGTGAAATTTCCGAATTATTACAGACATGGCATCTGAGGACTATTTCTCATTTTTCTCAGTTATTTTGTTTTATTTCCAGATTCAATCATAGGCTCGTTCTAGAGTACGTTCGCACATGCGCACTCTTCAAAAACGGTGCTGTAAATCTCTTGACAAACTAAAATGAGGGGGGTAATCTATCAGCCGAAAACTGAAGCTTCCCCGGGGGCCGCCATTGATTAGCAGACCATCACCTGCTGTTAGCATTCCATTGACTCCCATTCATTTTGGCGTCACTTTGACAGCGAATAACTTTACATCTGAGGCGTTTAAAGACTCTATTTATCCATTATTTATTTCTAAAGAAACACGAAAATGTATAAAAGGCTCCATTACCTTGTATCTTACGTTATGGCCCCGTAGAAGCAGTTTTTGTAAAAATAGGCTAACGATTGCGTCATAACCCGCGACTCTCTGTCGCACAGTAGAGAAATTACCGTATGGACAGGAGGAGAAGCTCGCGGGCAATCGGGGGGACGTGGAGGCAAAATGACAAAGTAATTAATCAGAATACTTAGCAAAAGTTTCTCCTGCTCCTTGCTCATGGACACCTCCTACTCACGCTCTCCGTCTCTGCAAGTTTCGGAAGGGAATAATTCAGATTTCTCTTGGCACAGCTACTAGAAGACAGACGGGTTGCTCACGTCACATCTACGTCGTCAAGCTCAGTTTGAGTCTGCGCAGTACGCTCAGCCATCAGGAAGTGTGTGCTTCTAATTGACTTCACTGTTCTCCATTGAATCCAATGGGGTCGCTGTGTCCATTTCTTTTACTGTCTATGACTAAAATACGTATATGACATTTGTATGTATTCTAAATAAAAGACACAGGTTGTACTGAATGTCAGCTTGCTTATTTTGCTCAAGATAAGGATTTATTAAATCCACATGTCATGCAAACTAGAAACTATGCTTCAAACCACAGGTCGAGATCTGTCGTTCCAATTACACAACTTTGCGATGCAGTTTGCGAATGTTCGTTAGAATGATGGTTTCGGGAAACACTGACTCGTTGAACTATGCTGATAATGACGGAACTTGCAAACATAGTTAGCTAACGATGCTTTTGGGAAACGCACCCCTGGCCAGCTACTCAGATCGGACAGCACAGGCTGTCTCTCTCATTGGAAGGGGATCCCCCATCAATCAGCAGCAGCACTCTCATTAGTTAAGAGCAGGTGCATACAATTTCAACACATTTTTACCGAACTTAATATATACACTTGTTACAAAGCTTACATTGACAAAACTTTTAAACATTTTTTTTTTAGCACCACATTTTCAAAGAGGCTACATCTACTTAACTAAGTTAAGTAAACTTAACAAAGAAAATAAGTAACTTTAACTTGGCCAGTCAAATTTTGTTGAGTAATTTCTACTTAGTTGAAATTTACGTTGCAATACTCTGTGTAAAGTACATTTTATTCAAACAATATAACACTGAATTAACAACAAAAGCAATGATAAAACAGTGTAAATACAGCTGGAAAACAGTGAAAATGCAACCTTATTTATTATTAATCAGTTCAGAAAGTTGTATAAGAAAGTTGAGTTGGTTTTACTTCATTTTATAATATTGATATTAATACATTAATTTCTACAAGTTTAAATTGAGTACTAATTACTTTGTTTTTTAAATTCTTGCCTGAACTAACTTATTTAGATAGAAATCACATTTGTTTTACCTATAGTATTTACTTCAACGCATACTCATTTTTAGCAGTGTTTTAGTATGTTAATGAATCTGGCATTGTTCTCCCACGGATTCTGCTGCTGGAGAGCAAGTATGGACTTGCTACTACCAGTAGATACACAGACATGCTGCTGTGAGCATGTAAGATATGCTGCTGCTGCATGAATAGACATAAATCCCATAGCAGATCTAGGCAGGTGGAGCTGGGGAGGTGGAAGGTTTCAGAGGAACTCTGATGGCATGCAGGACTATCATCAGTGAACACTGAACCAGATTTAAATGTTGAGCAAATAATCTCATTGGCTTGTGCCATGTGGTAATGATTGCTTGAATACTGCGTGTAAAGGACCTATTAACCTACACCATCTAGAGTTTCATGACTGAATTGGATACTAATATTAGTCAAATGTATATCTTGATTTGGGATCTAAAAATCTCAATTTGTAATCAAAAGTCATTATGAAGAGCTCTCAGCCATGAAGATTTTTAGTACGGATGAATAAAGCATTTTATTGTTCAAAGTGTGCAATTAAAAAGCAAATTAGTTTTTTTTTGTCGTTTTTTTATTTGAGTGGATTTCTTCACATTTAATCCCTCTGTGCCATAATAAAGATGCCGATTTTGTAACCTCAGCTGAAAAAACTGTGACTCCAGAATATTTCAAAGCACCATTTCAGACTTCCTCAACTATGATGCTTTGTTGGTTGTGTTCCTCAGGGATTCAGCTTTTTTTTTTTTTTTTTGGCTGAGAAACATGATCAAAGAACTGGGTCAGTCAGGTTCATCATTCATATTTCAAGAGAAATGTTTCTTTACCACCTTCAAAGTCTCATTTTAATCAGCATATGCTAAGATTGAACTGATAAATCGAACTTTTCACATCACAGCCAGCAACAATTACCACTCTGGGAATTTAAGTTCTTCTCACTATAGGAGCCTTTAAGAACCCACTGTAGATAGTCTCTTATTTCATATTATGACACTGGCGGACTAATTATGTCCAATTATCTGTATTGTTTTTAAACAGGCAATAATATAAAAAGCTTCATTCCCTACTGTCAAATTGGCGAAAATCTGTCCTGCTGTGCTTCTCAGACCAGGCCGAGCGTGTACAGCATACGACTAACATTTATGTCTGTATAATCAGTTTATTTTCAGCAACTTCCTAAAAAAATGATTCTTCCAGCGGGCAGGATGGCTTTTAATAAGCCAGCTGTTAGGCCATGACAGTAAGCGATCCACACAGACTCCAGCGCTGATTCTGTCCACAGTCTTTGAAATGATGAAATAAATCCCTTATTATTTTAATACAGCGCAGCCCCTAAGGACAGATCAGACTACATGGGGGAGAGTAGGGTAAGATGTGTCGGTGAGTAATCTAGCAAACTGCACAATATTTGTCATGTTACTATTTCTTTAAAAAAGGACCCATTGCATACAGCTACCCATGACTGAGAGCAGATACTTTTATCATGCATGTTGGTAAATTTTCAAAGTATAAAACCGTGTAATTTTTTGACTAAAGAATTAGTTTAATGTTCAATTGCAAATAAATTTTCATCTATGATTATTTTTATTTTATTTTATTTTATTTTTATTTAAAAGTGTACTTTTCATGTCCTCACTGTAAAAAAAAAAGTTTTAATTATTATTTTTATTAAAGCTGCAGTCTGTAGTTTTTCCACTTTGCCGCCATTTCTGTTCGAAATCTGCAATTGCAGTTATTTGTGGAATTATCAACTTTACGTGGGTTGTGCCTCAGCACGGCACAGCGCGGATGAATCCAATGTTTTGAGGAGAATGTGCGGCTGTCAGTCACTGGTGTGGATACTGTCATTCGCAATCACAGATTCTACTTTTTGGAAGTATGACCAACATAAGAATTTTCACCGGAAAATGTCATCTGAACAAGTAAGTAACATCCACTTTTGTTCTGACCAACTAAGGGGAAAAAAGCATTTCAGTAAATGGTGCTGATTAAATCTAACGATCGCTTATCATATCACGTCAAACCGTGCAAATTATACTTTGTTCTCAAATTGTTAATGTTAACAACATCAGCATTGCGTGACTCCATTTAATGTGTATTAGGGCTACCTGTAGTTCAGTTTCCGTTTCTGTGCAGTCTAATTTCTTATTGTCATACCAACAAATTAATGTTCCTCTTTGAAATACAATCACTGTAATCAGATGCATATTTATCCTTGTTTTCACATGGGCCCTGATGCAGTCTCTTTTTTTCTGTAGCCACTCCGAAGTCCGAAGTCTTGTGCATTTTACAACGGGTGAATCTCCAGTTGTCACTGGTGATTGTCATTTGAACCTTTCTGGATCCGCCATCAAATTGACAAGTTTAATTATATCAAGAGCTGTGAGAAAAGGCTATAAATCTCCACCTCCAACATCCTCACACGCAATATAGCCTACTAGCCGAGACTCCTTCTTTATGTGTACAGATGTGACGTAATGACGCAAGGACATGCTCCAATTTCCTACGGAAATCCACCAGTACCACTGGAGTTAAAAACATTATTACAAGCTTACCGTTTTGAATCGAGCTAAGGCAAGCAGATAGTTTTGAACACTGGCTGGTTATGTACTTGCTCAAAAAATTATTTTGGATAATTTTTAACCCAAAAAAGTTACAGACTGCAGCTTTAAATAATAATATATATTTTTAAAATATACTAGACTAGCACTAAGCATTCTTAGAAAAAAGGTTCAATGGGGTTCTATATAGAACCCTGGGTTCTTGACTCAATTTTAAAGAACCCTTTATGTCAAAAAGGATCTATAGGCCTATAAGGAGATATGTCTTAAAGGGGTCATGAACTGGATTGTTTTATTATTTTATAATGTTGCATGGGGTGCCCTTATAATGTTAGTATGATTTTTACATCAAAAATTGTCATAATTTATAAATAAAAGACATTTTTCCAAGCCTGATTTCAGCCTCAGATTTGAAAGCTCTGTTTTAAGGGGCGTGTCTGCTGTGAGACTGCAGTGCAAACGCCCACTGCTGTGATTGGCTGACATGCTTGCATATGAAATAGCTAGTATTACATGAACTCTCTCGAAAACTTTTACTACGTTTTTACTATTACAGCTATCGAGATTAACAAATCGTGAAAAGTATCGTTTAAAGCATTATATTTAAATCTATTCCATCACATGAAAGGTTGCAGCATGATGAGCACTGAGCAGATGACAGACAGTCTGTTGATCGCGTGAATAAAGATCTTATCATTGCAACGCAATTTTTGCACTCTCACAAATGCTTACACCAAATCACAATGCAAACACGATGTGAATACACAGTAAGAGCTTCGTTGTGTAGTGTAACAGTGTCATTATTTCATCACGAGTTTGGTAAGTGTCCAGATAAGCTCTCGCGGCTCGCGCTGTGCTGTTTGATTGACAGCTTGGGCGAATGGAAAGGGATCGTTCTTTGATCGCTTTCTGTATATAATTTAATAACAGTTTAAAAAAGATTATTTTCATAATACTACGAGAAATTATGTGAAGTTGATCGTTTAGTCACTGAAGCATAAACAGTATTGAACGATTTTAAGAGAAAGGTATCTGAACTTGAATAATTACACATCAGAAATCACTGATCGCAGATCAGGCATTAGAATACACATGGTTACTTACATGTTGCTGGCAAATCCGTGTCGGGAAATTGTGATTGACTGATTTAATAAAGTTTAACCATGCTGGAATCCGAAGGAAGCTTATGCAGACTGTCTTCTTCCACAAACAGGCGCTGCACAATATTTAGTAAACAGCATGTTTATTGCTTGTAGTAGCTCGATCCGGTTTTGCAATCATCATGTCGTCCTATGTTATTTAGCATGTTTGGGCGAATCGGTGGGCGGGGCTAAACAGGCCGTGTTGAAGTAGGCGTTGATCTTCTTTTGTGGAGGCGGTGTTTTATCCTCTTTGACGTCATAGTTCCCCACTTTGAAAAACGAGTCGTTTGCTGAGCCTGATGTCTATAAAAGCTTTTATTGAACTAACAAGGTAGTTTTCAGCTCTGAAACTTACAGGATATTATTATAGTATGATGATCTCTTATATGTCAAAAGCTCAAGGAAAATTTGATTTCTCAGTTCATCACCCCTTTAAATTATTTAATAAAGTCCCTGATGTACTTACGGCGGAATTCTTTTTTGTTCTTTGGTTTAGGAGAAAAAGAAGTTTGAAATAACAAAATAAAGACAACAAATATGACAGCAATGAGAAAACAGTAGTTATGAAAGCATCTGATCACAGTGATGTGGATGTCATTGGATGAGGTTGTTTGCACCTTTATTTATATACCACTTTATAATAGATTGTTTAAAAGCAAGCAGCTTTACAGTATTAAACATGAAAAAAAAACATGTCAGTGTCTCTTTCAATTAGAATTACAACTTAATATTATACTATAAAGTGGCTCTTCAGAGTGTTCACGTCCGACCTTGAGGGACTGAAAAGAATAAATTAACTGGAGAAGATTTCCATGCCAAAAAAGGCGGAGCCTCAGAGCCAAACTTGTTTGAGTTTAATGCGAGACCAAATATTCACTATAGGATTAAAATCTGGACTTTGACAGATGCCAAAACATGAGCCTGATGGACTTGTTCTCAAGCCACTTATTGGTTGTCTTTGCAACTTGGGCAGGAGTATTGTCTTGTTGAAAAATAACATCTGATCATTCCTCTTTAGAAAACAACTTTACATTTCATTTCAATGGAAGCAATCCATTCTGCAATAATCTGCTCAACAATAAAGCATTAAATGACTTTTCTCAGTGAAGTAGCTCACCAATACCAGCAGTTGAAAAGGCTCCCCACACAATGACACTCTTCCTCAATGCTTCACTGTGGTAGAGATGCATTTATTATTATTATATTTCTCGGCGGATTTTCAAAGACACCGCTCTGGAGCATCACCATGCAACTCGTGTTTCATTGTGATTCATCGCTCGGCACAAAAACTTAATTCTGTCTTTGATGTTTTTCTGAGACAGCAATGGATTTTTCAGCAGTGCATTTGCTTAAATTTGGCTAATTTCCTGACCAATAATTTGTGGTTAAGACCAGTAAAAGCTTTTGTGTTTAGACATTTTGGGGTTTTATTTCATTATTTGATTTACTAAAAAATATTCAGAATATTAAACATTTTCCTTGGTGGTTTATGAATATCTTTTAAGAGACTGTGAATAATGTGCAATGAATGCAACAATGAATTATTAAAGTGCTGGGGTCAGAATAAAGGAGCATCTAAGTTCAAAATAACATCTAATTCAGCCCAAAAGATTTGATGCTTTGTTACATTAAGCTTAAGGGGGGTTCTGCTTTTCTTTCTTTCTTTCTTTCCCTTTTTTTAAGGTCTTATATTTTTACGTAGGCTGATAAAATCCTTTCAGATAGCATCATACAAATATGTAGTATTTGGACACTATGTCTAGTTCAGTTTCACTCTGAATACTACAAAACGGGCCAGTTTAGAAAGAATGCCAAAGGAATATAGAATCCACTCTCATATCTGTGTAACATGTTCTCCAGTCCAGACATGCAACAGTCCATGCATGGATGAACTATGTCGGATATGGCAGGACATGGTAGATTTATGGCATTCTATGATCCCATGTCTTCAAAAATAAAGCTGTCCCTTGAGTTTCCTCCATTTTTGGCCCAAGCGAGTGGAATCAGCAAGCACAGACAGTGGCTCTTGTTGAGAACTCCCTGTGGTTTCACGCATGAGCAGAACTTGTAGGTCAGCGTGTCTTACCAACACCATCAGTGATACAAGCTTCTGTCTGTGTTATCTCTAAAAGAGCAAGACCAGATACCAATAATTCTCAAGTGCCCCATAAATCATGCATAGATAGGTCATATTTTCTCATGCATGCGTGTTCCACCTTCAGATTTAACGTGGTATAAGCAGGCCCGCACGGAATATGCGCCTGCAGAATTCCATTTTCGTATTTCACGAAGTTCCCTTGTGTGTTCATTCATTAAATATTTTGATTCATTTTATTATACTTTCATCCACCACATTAGGCAATCATTAAAACATTTTTAAATCCATTCCACATATCTTCCCCCAAAATCTGCAGAAAAAGTGTGCATATTCCATCTGGGCCGATAGGCAATGTATGATCAAATATCAAACCTTGACCCCAAATCCTGAAGGTCTGTAAAATTATTATTATTATTATTATTATTATACAAATAATAAAACTAATACTACTACAAATATAAATAAATAAATGATTTAGGGTTGTCACTCGAATGAAAATCATATAATAAAAAAAAAAAATATGATGCTGACAAGGGAAATTATTTATTTTTGGTTCATCAAATCAATCCTTGACCCCAAATCCTGAAGGTCTGTAAAATTATTATTATTATAAAACTACTACTGCTTTGACTACTACCAACATTATTTAATATAATTATTATTGTTATTATTATTGTTGTTATTACGGTCTGTCAGTCAAATAAAAATCAAATTAAATTAATTATACAGTCAGACTGTGTTATTTGAATTAACACAATAATACTGATGACACCCCAGTTATAATTTTATTTAATTATCTTTATTTAATTTTATAATTATTTTATTTGATATTTTTTATTTTATATTTCAGTTCAGTTCATGTCATTTATTTTTATTTTTTTATTTTTTTTTAATTATTTTATATTTTATTTATTTTATTTTATTTTTCAGTTCATGTCATTTTATTTTTTATAAAAAAAATATTTTATTTTATTTAGTTTAAATTTTTTAATATATATTTTTTTTAAATCATCAGCTATATGTGCAGTATTACAGCGCTCTGCTGCTAGTTTTCTAAAGCATGTGAAGCTTTTGTACAAGTGGGTTCAAGAGACTTTCTTTAGGTTGTATAATCATTTATGAACCTAAGCTTGTGTAGAGAACGTTTTCAATGACAAAGCTTGCATCAAAAGCCTTGGCCTGTAGCATCAATCCCACTGTGTTCTTACACTGACATAGTGTCGCCAGCTATTCTGGCATCTCCCTTTCACCTTTACATCTTCGCAAACAAGTAAAGACAAGGCGTAAAACAAAGGAAAAACAAAGAACGTCCATCAGCATAACACGTGAAGCGCACCACAGACCAGAGAGGTCGATTCCAACTTGAGAAAGCATCTTAAGAGTACAAAAAAAACCAACACAAAGCTGATGTTCACCTTACGTGGCCTTGGGGACAAATTATAATTTCAGGGAGTAAAACAGCTCGATTTTCCAAATGAAAGTGTAAACAAATGATGGATGGCGATAATCTGAGCAGTCAGTGGAGCACAACGAATGGCTAAACGCCCACACAGCCATGTTTGAACACTGAGAGGATATCAGCAGGCACAGAAAATGGAGGCCAGGAATAACTGATAGATTCAATAGAATTCAAGGTGGAAAAGTCTCTTTCAAAATAGCTAGATGTTAATTTAATTATGAGGCCATTTCCTTTTTAGGCTGTAAATGTTGCAATGTTTTATTTAATAAATTGAAAAAAACAGTAATATGCACACACTGATAATCATAATAATAATAATAATAATAATTTGTTAATAATTTTGGGCTGTCAGTCAAAAAAAAATACTGGAATCAAATGAGTTAATTACATGATATGCACATCATGCTCATCAATTTTGGCAGAAAAAAGTTCAGAGACAATACATTTGTTAGGTTTATGTTCTGTTTCGTTTTCATGGTTTTCCTGTGTTCCCTGTTCCTGTTTCCTATTAGAAAACAGGTTTTCAAAGTGCAAGTTTTTAAAAACAATACCATCATCATCTCCGTGTAAACTACAAAAACTCGAATTTGCGAAAACGGTGACGTCATGTTCATGCCTATCATGTGTTCAGTCTATAGGTGCGTAGTGTTTCTACAAACTGACATCGCCAACTACTAGCCTAGCATGAATAATACAGCCTTTTTAGTCATTTTCACTGATCAGTGTGAACGGGGATCATTTTGACAATGCTGTTTTCTAAGCGCGAAAAATGCAAAACACTTTTTTTTTGTTTTTAGTACATTGTTGTCATGTAAACGTACCCTTAGGTGCTGTTCACACAGTACTAATTGGAATTGTAGTTTATATATTCTGACTGTGCTATTTCATTTAACACTATGCAATTGGTTTCCCTAAAAAATGTCATTTTATTTTGTTTTATGAATACATGAGTATTTATTAGTGTAACGCACATAGGCCAGTAAGAGTTGTGCGTGTAAACCTCACTCCCCTGGCCTCAAGAGGAGTGCTAGCACTGATGCTAACGACTACGGTGTTTAGCATCCTTGTTGGCGCACCCGCCTCCCATGCCTGAGACCACGGTTCAAATCCCACTGTGTAGGACCAGTTATACAAACGGAATAATGTACAGGTACAGACAATATTGTCGATATAAAAACTTCTTCAAGGTGATTTTTTTTTTTTTTTTTTACATTACTGCACATTTTAGGTCTGCATATTTCAGTCTGCTAATAATTAATAACTTCCTAATAATGACTTACTTTTGTGCATTAGCATTTGAGGCAGGTAATACTCTTTCACTTTAATAAAAAATCTAAGTTCACGTCACTGAAGTCTTTCTCACACCATGTTGTCCTGTCGCAGTAACTGAAGATTTCTGAACTATGTCGGAGTTAAGCCCAATCCTGCACACAAAGCCCTCACCTCTGAGATCAGATCCAGACAGGGGCATCAGGATTATGGTAGGATCTGCCCTGGTTATAATCACAGAAGAATCCAAATGGATATTGCACAGACAGAACAAAAAAAAAAAAAAAAAAAAAATCCATTTGCCTATTTTGTCAATGGTGGTATTAATCACATAAAAAGCCATTATGTGAATAGGGCTTTTTAATGCTTAAAAAAAATGATGTTCCTCCCTCGTTTTCTCTCTCTCACACACTCACACTCTCGCAGTCTATTCACAGAAAACAGGTCAGTAGGTTAAGAGGAATTTTATGAAACAAAAACCCTCTCTGATTCAGATGCAGTCTTATTTAATTCCCCCTTATAAAACAAAAGGTTCCAACTATAAATTCTGATTGGAATGGGCTGCATTCAAATGTGAAAATTGTCAATAAACATAAAAGTTGTGATGTAATTCTTGTGAAGCTTTATAGACATAATACTTCATAACAACAACAAAAAAAAAGCAAAAAAACAAAAAAAATTGTTCATATATTATTATAAAGAAGCATAGAATGTTTTAGAGCAGCTCAGTAACTGTGGGGACGGGGTCAGCAGTGTGATATTCAAATAACATGCAAATCATTCTTTGACTGCTGTAGTGGATGGTGACCAGACAAGGAGGGCCGCTGTATCTCTTAGGTTTGTCAGCAGATGGTGGGAAGTCAGACTGATCTGTGTGGGAGACAAGATGGAGAGAGACAGAGAGAAATGCATAATCATTGTTTTATTCTTCCAGTCTCTGCTGCATCTGCCTAAGGGGCATCTTAAGGAACTGCAAATCAATACAGACCTCTCATTCACACTCTAAAAAGCAGCTCTGTTTATCGAAAACACGCGACAGACAAACAAGAGATGTTTAAGACATTGCCTGCTCTCTCCACTCCGGTTCCCATTATTTATTTCTTGTTTTTGATAAAGCTGCAACATTCATTAAAATGTTAAGATGTTAATTGCCAGTTGCTACCTATTTTACACCCATTATGTGATGTTTTTCCAAGTGAAAAAGGAACAAAAATGTAGGGTGGGACTTGAAATTATCCATGGCAATTGACTGAATTGTGATTTTTTTTAAAAGGACATTGCCCATCAGAATGGAAGACTTTAGGAATTTAGGAATGTGACTTTAAGAGAATTTAGGAATGTGACTTTACTAAAATGATGCCAAGATAGCTATCTAAAAGGAACGTTGAGAGAAACAGGGGAACCAAACAATATTACAAAATTATAAAAATGGAAGATATTTTTTTTTTCATGAAAAAAAAACAAAAAACACTTGGCACGCTGTTTTATTACCTGTTTTCCCTCTATTACATAGTTTAGTTATCATCATAAATTTGGTATCATTCGAAAGTTTAAACATTCAAAATTCCTCCTGTGAAAAAATGTTGAAATTGGACATTGAGTTACCATGAAAACGGTGCTTTAGTAGGCTCAAATTTGTGATATCAACTTCAAATTTGTAACACAGCTTAGTTAGACATTCAGCTTTGATTTTATAGTCCAAATTATTTATTTTTTAAATGTTTTGTTCAGTCTGTAATTTACCGTTCAATGCTTTACAATAAACTTAAACCTCTATATCTATGTAGTTCTTTTAATTAATTCATTCATTAAGAGTGTAAAAAGAGACCAACCTTAGAGATTGTACTGTTCCAAAGTATTGAACTACAAACATTTACATGTATGCTCTGTCTTGTTTATATACAACCCAAACGTGACCAAGACAGTTAATTTTTTTTTTTGTGGTTTTTTTTTTTTTTTCCTCTGTCACCATGGACATTCCTGCTGTTGCCCTGCTATGCCTGGAGCAGAAGGACCGCTCCCTGGAGTCTCACACCAGGGATTTCTTGGAGTTGGTGTGCCTAATGCACTATCCCGACACGCTGTGCGTGTTCTACATTGCCAGCCTCAGCGAGCAGTCCCGGGCACGCCTCCCAGGGAGCGGCCCCTAATGAAGATTTTGCCGCATGTGTGGAGTAGGTGCTGGTAAACACCAACTCGGCATTCACTATCGGCCTCGCAGAGCCTACCAGCACCCCTCCACCAAACCCAGAGCCCAGTCAGCCAACACCCAGCCAGATGGTACTAAAGCCTGATTCCACAGTAGACACGGAGCCTGCGCCTGCCGTGGAGAAAAAGCCAGCGAGCCCTGCGTGCGTGAGTCGACTACAACGATCGTTGCTGAAGGAGTCCTTGTGGAGTTTGAGCGCATGGGTGCTAGCCCCGCCCACACTCCCGCTGTTGCGTGTATGGTAAATATAGATTGGAACTTATTGGACCTTTTAGAGGTGGAATTAATAGACTGGTTTACGGATGTGATTGCTGAAGATACCCATGTTGTTGAAAATGCCTTGTGCTATCACCCCTGTATCTCCTGCTCCAAGTATCTCCAGTGCCCTCTGTGTCTTCAAATAGCCCGCCCAGACTCCCTCTCCCACCTCTATTTTACCAACTCTGGTTGCCGTCTGCCCCTTGGCTCATCCACAGCGGTCCCTGTGCAGCACAGCGGATTCGCCACTGGGCTTCCAGCCCCCAGCATCGCCTTGGCGTGAGGATCCCCTGTCTCTGCCTCCAGCCACAGAGACCTGGACTCCACCTCAGTCCTTTGATCCATCAGCTCTGCCTTGGCTCAATGCGCCCTGCTCCACCGTGGCCCGTCATCCCACCTGCTTCACCAGGCTCCCTTGTCCCACCAACTCCGCCTTGGTCAGGCATCATCCTGGTTCCACCTCATGATTTCAGGCTGCCGGTTGTACCTCTGCCTTCCATCCCTTTGGCTCCACCGGGCTCCGCTTTCCCTCTGGCTCCACCGGTATCCTCTGTCGCACTGTCTCCACAGAGGTCCTCTGGATCTCCGTCTCCGCCTCGGTCCCATGAGCTGTCAGCTCCACCTCGGCCCTCCAGACCCTCGGTGTCACCCTGGCTCCGTGTCTCTTCAGCTCCGTCTGGTTCTCCATCATGGCCGGTTTCGTCGCAGAAGTTCATACCCCTGGTTCCACCGACCAAGCTTCATCCATGGCTCCTCCCTCCTGCGACGCAACGCCGGTACGTCGTGCTGACTGTGGCCTGGGACATCATCAGGCCCCTTTTGCTCCTGGCTGTCCCCTGGCTCCTCCCACCCTCCACTCCCCCATGGGCTAATTCTTTAGACTTGTTTTTGTGTAGCCCTTCCTCTGCTCCTCACCCTCATCCAGAGCCCCTGCCCACCCTCCACAGTTGTTCCATTTATACGGTGCGAGGACACGCCTTGCCGGGAGGGGGCGAACTGTTACATGTATGCTCTGTCTTGTGTGTTTTTGGTTCAGTCCCTGTGACCAAGTTTTAATTAGAATGTCAATGTCATTCACCTGTGCCCTGGTTATCACTTATCTCATTAGTTCTAGTATATATACTCTGTGTCTTTCAGTCCTTTGTTCGATCTCGTCAGTGTATACTATGTTCCTGCCTTCCTCTGTGTTTGTCTTATGAATTATCTAGTAAAGACTTGACTTGTGATTCATCTTCTTCGCTGTGTTTATATACAACCCATACGTGACAATATGCTTAAAACTGTTTTTTTCTTTTTTAGTCCAATTACGTCCTTTTTTGAACAAAATGGCATGTTGGGTTGATGCCACAGTCTTTATACTTCATGAAGTTCACCCAAGAACAGCTTACTTATAGTTGTCTCTTCACATTACACAGATATAGGAGAAAGTATTTTACTATCGAAAAAATTACACACTTCACCTTTAACTCAGGAAATTGAAGCCCCATGTGTCGTAAGTAGTTAGTTGTCTCTTTCTGTCTCTCTCGTTCTCTTGGAGACGCCTTTGGGACACAGTGGAGGACAAGTTGTATTGTCAGACCACACATACATATATATATATATATATATATATATATATATATATATATATATACACTCATGCACCACTGGTCATGCGCCTGGCAGGGATGACAAGGAGAAAGCAAGGTATGAGCCATTCCCCAGCTAAACACACGGACACGCGCACACACACATGGATGCGAATCTCAGCACATATCATATATTCCCTCTACTGTCATCTTCATTGGCTTATGGATTTATTGAGGCTTTAGTTGGAGAGTTCAAATAAACCGTATTTGATAAGGAGGTGTGGTCGACCTAGAAAGGGAGGGGGATGGGAAAAGTGTTGGGGATGATAAAGGGGATTACATGGTAAAGGTGATAGCTGTAAAGGAAAGGTGAATAGGTTTCATGTTAAGGACATGCTTGATGGTTATTTTCAGTGCATATTGTCATGTAAATTGGACTGGTTCATATATCATTTCCATTGGAAATGGAGATAGTCCTCCCTGTGGAATCAAACCTGAGAGAATGTGTTTGGATCCGGCTCCTTCCGGATCTAATTCCTCTTGCGAAATATTTTTGTTGGAATATAAGCCTTTCGGTAATACTAACCTCAGCACCAACTTGTTTTTAGCCTCTGAAGCAAAATTTGGCTGAAAACTGCCCAAAAAGAAAGAAATAAATAAAATAAAATAAACGGAACAGATAGAGAAAAGGGTTCTGCATGCAAATAATCATGAATGTAGTTCATAAAAGCATAAAAACACCTTCACATATACAGTAGCAGGTGTCAGTCTCATCCAGGCAGAAGTGTATGGGGCATTATCATGGTGTGCACCCCCATCACTGAAGTGTAAATCCAGAGGTAAATATGTATGGGGAAGGGACATACAGGGATTAGTGAGAAAAATCCATTACAATCCTGGGCCTGTTACATTGTGTGTGTGTGTGTGTGTGTGTGTGTGTGTGTGTGTGTGTGTGTGTGTGTGTGTGCGTGCGTGTGTGTGTGTGTGTGTGTGTGTGTGTGTGTGTGTGTGTGTGCACGTGAGCGCTCTATGTCTGACCTCTTGGCTATATGCACTTAGATTTGATTTGTCTGTTGTAGAAAGAATTATATCAGTCTTAACCGAACCGTGCTGTGAAAATCACATGTAGAAGGATAAACTAAGCTTCATTTTATGAAACTTATGCATATTTTAAAAATTAATTTATCATACAGCAGCTTTGCTATTCATATCTGAAACAGCCTGTTTTGACCTAATATTTTAATAGACAAACACATAGGCACACATAAAGTATATTATATTGTATTAGTCACGCGTGGGTGTATGCACATCCACGTAAAATAAAGATGATACCAGACAATGAAACACAGGAAATTGAGGGCTTAAATACATAGATGATGATTTACTGAAATAGAACAGGTGTAGAGCTAATTAATAACCAAGGAAACTAACTAGGAACTCAGTCAAGTCAAGTCGAGTCATCTTCATTTATACAGCGCTTTTAACAATGTAGATTGTTCCAAAGCAGCTTTACATTGATAATAGGAAATTTAAAGTAAAGTGTTTTGGCTTTATAGCAGCTCTAGAATAAAGTTATTGTCCAGCTAAAGTTAATTTGATTGATTCACTTCCGTCGCAACGATCATTAGTTATTAAATTAGGGGGGCGCTAACACGACACCGTTTTAACTGAAAACTCTTAAGTTCTTTCTGCGCAAACTTCAAAAACCAGTGAGAACGCCGATGGCGTGCACATGCGTATTACGAGTTCAGTCTATAGGTATGCGCGTTTGAATATATGTGCACAGGCGTGTAGTCCTTCCCTACAAATCAATCCTCAACATACTACTTGTCTGGCCTTAAAATTAATAATACAGAATTTTTATCGCTTCCATGTAGCCACGCGAACCGGAATTATCCCGACAACGCTTTAGGTAAAGGGAGGGAAGGGAGGCCTCAGACTGACTACAGTCAAAAACTGACAAACCAAAACTGACTACACATTACAATATTATATTTTAAACAAATAAATGAACTCCCAATGAGATAAGAAAAGCTAGAAAAGAAGCACAAGATAACTATACAATTAAGTTTTTTCGAGTAAATATAGTTGTTTTTTGGATATTTTGATTGTGATTTCTCATCTATCAACAAAACGTTTTAAAAGTTAACTCGACCAAAAAGCAAGAAAAAATGGAATATTGGAAAGGTTTTCATTGCCAGAGTGAGGCTGAAAACAGACGTCGAACTTTCTTTGCTTCTTGCTTGACAGGTAAATACCATGGCTCCGTCCGAAATCACATATTGAGTAGGTCAGGGTTCACCAATCTTGGTCCTGGAGGGCCGATGTCCTGCAGAGTTTAGCTCCAACCCCAATTAAACACACCTGAACCAGCTAATCAAGGTCTCACTAGGCATACTAGAAACTTTCAAACAGGTGTGTTGGAGCTGGTTGGAGCTAAACTCTGCAGGACAGCGGCCCTCCAGGACCGAGATTGGTGAACCCTGGAGTAGGTACTTATTTCGAATAAGTAATTACTTCACGACTACCAAAAAAAGTACATTTTATATGCTATGAATGTAATATGGACGTACTACATTCGCCATGTTGTCATTATCACGTGACCTACCAGCGTTAGTGGCGTCCTGTCACTGCCATTCACAAATCCTCTCCCGTGGCCTCATAGTAAAGTGTCCATCGTATACACACTTCAGAATCTCGCCGGAAGAATTAGGTCACCTGGGTACTTTTTGCCCACTCTTTTATGAGTACTGTGGCATTCAGACATACTTATTTTGTCACATTCTGTTTTTCGCCTACTATACAGTAGGGAATTATGCGATTTCAGATGCAGCCTATGGTTATGCAAAAGCCCAAAGTATAGGCCTACTTCGTTTTTTACACGTATGCTAGCGTTTGCGTACAGTCGAGCCCATAGCCTTTCAAAGTACTCCATTTGATCGCATGCGCTCTATAAAGTTTCATCAGTGTCTGCGCTATTTTTCTCCAGAAGTTATGACCAATAATAACATCTTTGTATCCTTTTAAACTAAAGTTGCAACTATTACCCCCTCACACAAGCGCTTATCAATGGGAGCTTCTGGTGTTGTTGCAGTCTCCGGTATTTTGTTATCGTTGTTCCGTCTTCAGTTTCATGCTCTATTGTGAAGCAATGACCCGGGCCAGTGTTGCCACCTTGTGGAACAACTGATTAATGTAAAACAAGTTCAATATGCATGCGCGACCTGCGTTTACAAAAACCTGCAACCCTTGTGTATACATAAAAACCGACTATTTAAAGGGTTAGTTCACTTTGAAATTAAATTTTGGTATGTTTTAGCTTACCTCAAGGGCATCCAAGATGTAGGTGTCTTTTTTTCTGCAGTAGTTTCAATTTTGATATTTTTAGGTCAAACCGTTCTTGTCTGTCAGTCATTTAATGCAGGTCTGTGGTCACTGTCTCAAAGAGCATGCACAGAGTCCAAATTAAAACAATTCCCCATCGTCCAAATTAAACAATTCCCCATCGTAAGTACACATTGATGACCTAAGACACGAAACAAGCGGTTTGTGTGAGAAAACGAACAGTATTTATATAGTTTTTACCTCTTATACACAGCCACGTCCAAGTGATCTGAGGGCGCGCGCGCATCCTGGTGTGTGACGTGTACGCAGACTGGTGCATAGATATATACACTAGATGTCGCCTTAAAGACATTCGTTCCAATGAACTGCCGTAGACAAGGCGACATCTAGGCCTTCAAGCGTGTGATTTTAAAATCCTCTGAATACAATCTGGCAGAATAAAAAAAAAAAAAAAAATTGCCATTCTGATTAATGAAGTGGAGTTGGTGATTGACACTTTGCATAGCTTTATCTTGATGCAGCAGGCCAGTTTCTTATGTAACAAGCACAAAATCACTGCTGCTCTTCTAAAATATAATCCCAATCCTACCACAGGGGGAATTATATATTGCTATTCTTGTAGTATATTCGTCTTAATCTACTATGCTTTTAGAATATTCTTCATGAGCGTGTACTTCACACAATCATGGACTTATCCAACAATTGAGAGTGGTGCAGAACAAAGAGATGTAATGTGTAATCTCGAAGCAAGATACCATTAAAGAGTTTTATGCGGATGGAAAGATATTAAATCCACAAAAGAAAAAGGAGAAGGGACAATTGTACCTCCATTTCATCATGCTGGCATTAAGATGTCTGTTGTTACCCTCTGGGAGGCTGTGAAGAACAAATGCTCTTTCTCTGTCTCTCTTTCTCTCTCCTATTGTCTAGCATCTTTCCTTGTCCTGTCAACTACAGTCAGACTCATAAGCTTAGGATAAGTTTCATAACTTGTTTAATTATTCAAGAAGAAAATTCAGTGGCTCAAGCCAATTATTATTTGTATTGTCCCATTATATTCATTGTTCATTATTTACATGTCTGCATATTTTTATATTAATTTTTAGATGTGCTGGGCAACGATTAATCGCGATGTATACATGCATATGTGTGTATTTATCCAGAATAAAAATAATTATACACAGAACACACACATATATTATGTAAACACAAACTTTTATTTTGGATGCGATTAATCGCAATTAATCGTCGCCCAGCACTAATTTTTAGTAATTAAAAAATTTATATTTTGAATTTTTTTTTTTTTTTTTAAATCAGCACATTTGTTTTTGGTTTTGATTTTATTAAAATTCGTTCATGAAAAATTAATTTCATATATTATTATCACATAGTTGTTATATTCTGCCAAGCACATATGTCCACATAGTTTAAAAAAAAAAAAAAAAAAAAAAAAAAAAAAAGTATATATATATATATATATAAATATATATATATTATGAGGATTTTTTTTTTTAAATAAATGTATGAGCCAGGTACATCTTTGTAAAATGCTTTCTTATGACCTGTAAATTAACCCATAAATCATTTGTCTTTGTAAGTATTCTAATGTGTTATTGCATAACAGCAATGCATGAGTTGAAATATCTTGACCGTGTCACTGTGCAAGCATTATATGCATAAATATAAGAAACATCCAAATGCATTAAAAATCGTTGCTTTTAGTTTGGGTCATTTAACTTTTGTCACTGACACATTCCCCAAGCAGTCGCACGATATTGTGCCTCCAAACCACGTAGTTAAAATAAACAGCCATTTTAAAATATATTGTTTCCCATGGCACAGGAATAGATATTCTCACCCTGTGAAGATCAGTGTTGTGCCATAGCTCGATGGCAGTCTGGTTACTGTGTACACACTTCTTGTATTTTTATTGATTTAATATTAGACCCCACAACCCAGACCCCATTTATTTAATTAGAGTGCCCTTACATTTCTCTTCGGGGGCGTGATTAATTGAATGTGCACTGTATGAACTCGTACTATGATTAATGAAGGCCACACAAGACCAAAATTTTCCACTGTTGCCAAGCTGCCTTCAAATTCAAGGTAATCGGGGGTTTATGTGCAAAGCAGTTTGGTGCTGTTTGCAAGTCATTGTTAAAAATACTTTTATTCAATTTTATCATTTTGTCTGACATTAAGCAGCCAACACAAAGGCCAAAAAGGCTTTAATCTTGAACATTTAGTGGTAGTACTAATCATGAAAATATAGAAAATAGTACATTTGTTGTTTACTCAAAATCATGTGATTTCAACTCCATATTCGTTTCTTATTTTTCCATTCATGAAACACAAAATGAGATGTTTGGCAAAATATCCAAGCTACTCTTTTCTCAAAATGTCTCATCTGGTGTCAACATGCTACTTTTAAGATACTGGCAATATCACATACACTGTTATATGGAAAAGAGCAGCACTGACATTCTTCCAAACATCTTTTTTTGTGTGTGTTTCACAGATTAAAGAATGACACACAAGTTTGGAATGACATGAAGGTGAATAAATGATGTTAATTTTGTTACAAGTTAATTCTTGGATGAACTTTGTATTTAAAACTCAACATTTGTTCAGGTCAGATCTTGGTTGTCCCTTTAAATTCGATGACCTGTATTTGCTCTGTGGAGTCAGTATCAAAACTGTTCTAAACTTCAGAAAGTCCTGGGTAGCATTACAAGTATCAGTGAAATGGTTGAGCTGACACTAATGCTGAGAAGCATTCTGGGGGAAAATCTAGCAGGATTCCGGAACAACGAGGCCATATCTGGCAGTCCTCTCAGCTTTCTTGTGGCAGAGATCACTATCGGAATGCAAATGTCAGTACAGTTCTATTGCACAGGTCTTAGATGCCCAGTAATATCTACAAAAAAAAAAAAAAAAATTTAAAAATTAAAAAGAAGCAAGCAAGCAAATTAACAGTAATGATGACCGTGCTATATTGTAAGTTAAGAGCCTACAAATATAACTTGACTAGGGAGAGTAAATTACTTTGAGAGAGCAATTTACAACGCTTCCAAAAATCTAGTTGTTAAAAAAATGCAACTCCATGAAAGACTGTGTTGGCTGGTACAAGAAAAGGATGGTGGGGTTAAAAGTAAAGCCAAAGGTTTATCTTGACTAACAAGATCTACAATAATAAGATTCTTTCTGTCATTAAATTTAACCATAAAGCTAAAATAAGATTAAGAGCAGCGGACTCTGATGGTGAAATGGAAAACTACATTGTGATTGATCATCTTTAGTGTAAAGCTAAGCAATATCTTTAAGTTGGGTCCTCGTGAAAACGAATAGATGTTTTTAGACGTGCCAGCCAATAATGTGCAATCTCCATTAAACAACCCCAAAAGTTAAATAGAATTGGAGGCTACAGGCTAATATTAAAGAAATTAGTGATGGGCAATAAATAAGAACGAGGTTTTTTTTTGTTGTTGTTTTTTTTATATATAACAAGCTACTTTTCACTTGTCATAATTCCTGTCTTGTGTTTTAGGACTTTTAAGTTGAAGTGTTATGTTCCTATTGTTTCTATGTTCACTGCCTATGTTCAGTTCCTGTGTTAGGATTTGTAGTCTTTTGTAGTCATTTTGTTGATTGGTTCCCCTGTTCATTAGTCTTGATTGTTCCCAGGTGTTATTCTCTTAATTTTATTAGCCCTTGTGTATTTATACCCCGGTGTTTCCCATGTTCTTTGTCAGGTCTTGTCTAGTGTTGGCTGTTTTGTCGATGCGCTCAGTTTTGTTTCTTGTTGCTTTGAGATTTCAATTCTACCATTGATGTTCTGTGTTTCACTGAGTTTTTGAGTTTGTGCCTATTTTTTGTAAATAAATAACACTGCCCCTGTCTCACATCACTATATCATTGTTAGTTTTAGTTTAGCTTTTTGAGTTTCCTATAGTTCCAGTTTATTTGGATTTTATTTTAGTTCAAGAATTTTAGGGCTACCAAAGTTAATGTGTATTAGTGATGGGAAGTTCAAATCATTTTATTGACTTGTTCGATCTCGTTCATCAGAATGAACAAATCTTTTTTTGAGTCATTTCGTTCATTCAAGTGGCTTTAAATGTTATACTTTTAACAGCCAAATTCCACGAACACATCCACCTACGCAATCTTGATCATATTCTGAATTAAGAAATCATTATAATTCAGTTACAGGGAACATAAATAATTATTTTACCTTCCGAGTCTTTCGTTCATTTGTCACGTGACAGACGCAATGAATGGATCGTTCATGAATGACCCATCACTATTGCGCAAACTGGTTTCATTAAAAAAAAATTAAAATAAAAAATCATTATAAGCACGGTCTAGTTATTTTTATGTTTATTGTTTATAATATAATATTAGTGAGTTGAGTAAAAAATTTAAATAAATTTGAAGCCATTTTTATTTAGTGCATTTGAGAGTACGTTGACATGACAACGATGTAGGCCTACTAAACTAAGGGGCAGTTTTCAGCTAAAAAACAAAAAGCTTTTTATGCGTTTTGGCCGTTCATTTACACGAAAACGACTTTTTGGGGGCCTGTAAACACAAACTTTTGAAAACGGGTTTCAAAGTGCAAGTTTTTGAAAATGATACCGTTATCGTCTATTGCCGTCTGCCGTAAACTACAAAAACTAGAATTTGTGAAAACGGTGACGTCATGTGCATTACGTGTTCTGTCTATAGGCGCATAGTGTTTCTTTGCAAAGTGACATCGCCAACTACTGGCCTGGCATGAATAATACAGCGTTTTTAGTCGAAAAAGGGAAAAAGAAATGCGATCGCGAACAGACCAAAGGAGGGTCTGTTCACAACACCCCCATAACACCCCCGCCCCACACTCTCCTGGAAAGCAAACGCGCATAGACCGAGGGGGGCCCCACTTCCTCTACATCGCATTGGGCCATGTACCATGCTTGGGACGGCCCTGGTTGTATTTAGTGTAAATTGACCTTTTCAAGGTTCCATGATTTTCAAATTGCAGATCATTTTTATATTTTCCATGGCAGAAAAAGGAAAATGAATACATTCAAATTCGAATAGCTTGTGCTGCCTTTAAAACCATAAAATTTTCTGTCAAACTGTTACCTATAACCCAAGCCTCCTCCAGACTTTAAAAGACAAGTGTTCTAAGCGAAGCCTGTTGTGCTGGCAAATCTTTTATCAAAAAAAAGTTCAAAATCTTCCGAGTTTCAAAAAGGAACAGACATCTACACAGCACCCCGCTCACGACTGAACAGCCTTATGTTCAGAAAAATTCTTAAGTGCCTTTACCATGCCCGCTGGGAAATTTGCTAAACCTATCCCTGACAAAAAGCAAAAGAGGATGAGCGCAGAGAGTAAAAGCACAACAAAGTAGAGGGGGTTAGAAAATCAATAAATAAATGCTTCAAAGGAGATACCTGGGAGAGAGGTGGGGATCACTCCAAAAAAGACAAAAAAAAGAAGAGAGAGAGAGAGAGAGATAGAAAGAGAGAGAGAAAGAGAGAGAGAGAGAGAGAGAGAGAGAGAGAGAGAGAGAGAGAGAGAGAGAGAGAGAGAGAGAGAGAGAGAGAGAGAGAGAGAGAAAGAGAGAGAGAGAGAGAGAGAGAGAGAGAGAGAGAGAGAGAGAGAGAGAGAGAAATTGATTTTCTGTAATGGTTTCTGTGCCACACTCTGACACGATTATGATTTAGCTTCTCTTATTGGCACGGATTCAGGCCATGGTCAAAGCTCATCACTCACATTAATTAAACTACACAATCAATTGCTTGTTTAAGAAAATCACTATTATACAGCATTCATATTCCTGACATAAGCTTCATGAAGGGAGTTTATTATCTTTTAGCATATGCTACAGATGGGATTTTATCTCTTGAGTCTCGAGCCTCGCCTCAAAGTCATCAGTCTTATGCGCTAAGGATTTGGTTGACAAATATATAAATTCCGGAGAATTCCAGAGTCAGATTACGTTGTTTGCCAGGTAGAAGGTGAGATAAACACAAAACGAACATCTGTTTACGGTGCAGTCTGCATCCTCCTTTGTTTACTTCTTTGACATTCTTCTCATGGGTAACAATTCAATCTAAAAGCCCCTGTAACCCCTCACCTTGCCTAAGGACACCCACCGCACCTTCGCCCAGGAAGCGGCTTCACCCCTCGGGCTGCTGGGTTTTTTCAATCAGGTTAGTCCTTTCCCTCAGACATGCCAACATGACAGCTGACCTTCACAAAAGTATAGCCTTGACCTTTTTCTCAGCAGAAAGTGTTTTTACTGTTATCTGGTGATGGAATGCTTTAGCCTCCGAAAAAGGTAAAGTAGAATGGACTTAGACGAGGTGGGAAAGAGCACAACAGAGTGAACCAGAGAGACCGATGTCTGGAGAAAGATTAGCCTAAAACCGGCTTCCTTTTGGTCTAAATTGGTCTCTTGGAATTACACTTTTCTCAAATTGCTTGACAGCCATTTCTTCTCAGCGAGAAATGTTTTGAGAGGCAAAATACATCGCACAGTTGGCTCTTTTGGCAAACTGCTGTAATTGTACACCAAGCGGCCTTCTGTTTAGAGTGCACACGTGGTTATAGGTTAAACACTGTCTTGCAGAAGGGGTGAATTAACTAAACAGTTGGGGGGGGAGGACCTGCATCTTATTCACTAACCAGCCTAACGTAGGACATTGCCATTTTCAGTGTAAACACACCTCCTTGCTAAAGCATATTATGCAAATTAGACTCATCGTAGATTGTGTTTTTTTTCCCAAAAGTCAGCTCTATTTGCCTGGAAGAGAGAATGTTGCACTATTAAAGCAGGTGGTAGACAATATCTTTTCAAAAAGATTTTCTATTTATAATGGTGCTAAGGCTAATTGTATGGCTTTTATGTATCCTAAATACACACACATTACATATATTGTCACACTATTGATTAGAAATAAAATGCAATTAAAATATTAATAATTTTCTTACATAACGTGTCACATTTCATCCCTTAACTGTCAGTCCCATTTTTGGGGCATAGACTTTAAATTGTTATAAATCTTGAATACTTTGGAGCACAGACTTAAGTTTGGTCTCTTTTTAAGGAGTCAGATTATTGTAGAAGTGAAAAAGTTATGAAAGTGAAATAAAAAAAAATATATATATAGAAGTTTAAGTTTATGAAAATGTAAAATGTAAATTGATTTTATATAAAATACATACTCTGAACAGATTTTAGGTTGATATCTCAATTCTGAACCATATACATTTTCATACTATTATGAAGTAGACTATATTCAGAAGTAATATGGGCAGTTTGAATTGATTGACAGTATTTGAATTTAATTCAACCTCTAATAAACACATAAAAGACATGCGGAAAGAACGCGGATGTGTGTTATAGCTCGCCACCACATCACAAATGGAGAATCTATCGTTTTTTCTTTATATTTAAAACATTTTCAGACCCCAGAACTAAGCATGTAACAGCTTGATTACGACTAACTTCTCAATCAGATTAAAAAATAACTTGCTTGATAAATGAGTCATGTGTATGTTTACCGGAGCCTTATTATCATAAGAGCTGTGTTTACATATGTTTACCTTCTTACGAACATGCACATGTTTATTTACATCTTATGAACTGGTTAGTGGAGGAGACTGAATACTAATGTTTGCACACGAAAAAAACTTCTTCTGACATATTTATCAGCTTTCCTTTTAGGTAAAAACTGGTATAAAATGGCCCTAACTTTTGGTGACTTTCTCTGATTTGAACATTAAAGGAGAACTCCGGTCAATTTTAACATTGAGCTCATTTTTTGGTAAATTTGGAGTGCTGTCAATACAGAGAACAACGACAAAAATCGGTGTTGCCTACACCGTGTTATCCTCTTTTTAAAATTTGCACCCTGTTGACTTCAATGGGGCAAGTTTTAAACCTGCTTTTAGCCTCTTAACATCCTTGATGTGTCATTACAAGTGCACAGGTCATGTGAGTGATTCCTTCGGAGTGAACGTGGGTCAATCTGACTGCAGTAGATGTGAAAGATATGAATAAAAATGATATTTATTTAGCCAGCGCTCATACCTGTATTTACATCCTGTTTTCGGTCAAAGTCCATAGTAATCGATTGTCGAGTTCACGCGCATTGGTTTAGTACCTATGATCATGCGCGTGAACTCGACAATCGATTACTATGGACTTCGACCGAAAACAGGATGTAAATACTGGTATGTGCGCTGGCCTCCTCTGGCAGGACGCGGCTAATGACCGTGCCCCCGCACCGGGCCGCTATGCCACCCACGCCTGGGCCGGTCATTCCGCCTCGCTGCACCACCGAGGGTACGTCTCGGTGGTGCTCTGGCAGGGAACTGGCGACAGAGGGGGACGAGAGTGGCGAGGCTCGTGAGCGACGCGCACTGTCATCCGCACACTCTGTGTGCTCAGAGATGGGGGAGTGAGTTCTTTCTTTAACCACCTTAGGGTGCTGCTCGTCATGGGACCACCGGGGGAAGGAGCGGCCCTGCTACCGTCTCCTGGGAGAACTCAACGCCATCTCTGAGCAGCCCGTCTCAGGAGCGCCGCTTGGCCTGGCGTTTAGCGGGGCACAGGGCGGGAGACAGGTGGTGCCACCCTCCTGCGACCTCCTCGTGCTCTGAGCCAGTGAAGGCTCGAGGGGAGGAATCGCAGAGGGGCGGTGTCGGCGGGAAGCAGGCTAAGGAGACCACACGGACAGATGACCGTCGGTGCAGAAGGTCCTCAGCCTGCTTATAGAGTGATCGAAGACTGTTGGGCGCAATCCTCAATCACACCGCCGACCAGGCTGCCCGTCTCAAGAGTGCTGCTTAGGCTGGCGTGACAGTCTAAGGGGCGGAGACGGGCAGCGCCGCCCTCCTGCGACTTGCTCCTGCTCAGGGCCGGTGAAGACCCGAGGGGAGCAGCCGCACGGAGGGGGCCTTGGCGGGAAGCAGACTAAGGAGACCGCACGGATGGATGACCATCGGTGCAGGACCCGAGTCTACTTCAGGTGGTCAAAGCCACACCGCCAAAGAGCCCAGCCCGGGACATGGGGGAGCTTAGAATATGAACTCTCAGACACCCCCACATCAACCTGGCTAAGCCCATGTCTGGACCACACTAGTAGACATCACCTGACCCAGGATCACGCAGGTACTGATGTCGCCTGAGCGAGGTCAGCAGTGTGCGTGGCGGAACAACCAGGCCGGGCATGGGAGGCATAGCGTCCCAGCATAGGGGCGTGGTTAGAGTTTCCGCGTTCTGCCAGGGTTGGCCAGGGAAGGACTAGCGTTCCACTGCGGCCGGTTCGGACAGAACTCCCGGGACAGCACTCCCGGGACAGCACTGCATCGAAGGCGCAGGCGACACACAGCACTGCATGACCGTGCCACGATAGTGACAGGGAACATACAGACCATGATCGCCGTGCGATCGAAAGCAGCGAAGGCGGAGGACACCCGCGGGCCGCGAAAGTCACGTGGACTCTCGCGGAGCGCAGGCGTCCTGATGCACGTCCGGGAGAAGCTTACAGCACTCGGGGGGAGGGCGGGGCCACTCCAGCCGATGCTTTCAGCTGCCCGGGAAAGCATGGCTGACAGCTCTGGATCGGTCCCGGCAACGATGGCACTCCCGTGGGAGGCAACACAGTCGAAACTTCATTTCCAGAGGAATCAAGCCCGCCTTGTGATGCTGTGAGTGCATGACACCATCCGCCAGAGCCCCGAATGAAACACTGGGTCCCCGAAAGAAACCAGGCACACACGGAAGCTCCACGGTTTGCGATGTGGAGGGGGGTGTGGCCCGAGGAATTGACTCGTCGGTTGTTGTGCCACACCGAACCCTCAGATCACCCTGGCCACCAGCCAAAGTATCCCTTCTCGAGGAAGAGATAAATTGGGGTGTGGCAGAGGGGACTCTACTCACAAGGAGATCATTGAGTCTCGATCTATAAACATCGCGGTGGTCATGTTCCCGCAATGAAAACATGACTCATCAACGAGCGCTGCCGAGCGTGATTAAGCCCACACGCAAAACAGCGCTCGCGACCGTTAGGCAGATGAAACACGCACACACATCCAGGAAATAGAAAATACACGGGCGAACTGTCTTGAAAAAGACAGACGTGCAGCTCTTTTAGAGAGTGGAAAAGCTCAGCAGAGTGCAGAAGCGCGCAGGGAGAAACACACTCACTGTCGGCAGATTACTGCACAAATCAGCAGCAGGAAATGCGATTTCGCTGGAACACGCCGTCACACCAACACACTGAAGAGCCGCTCGTCTCGAAGAGATTTGAGATGACACTCAGAAGGCTTGTGGAGTGAAGTACTGAACTTGGCTCCGAAGCGAAAACATATCTGCATGTTGCTCGCGCACTTCCTTATATACCCCCTGCGTGGGGCGGAGTTACGCTATGCAAATTCCGCAGACCCATGGCATTTCTTTGCCATTGGCTCGTTTTATATACTCGAAGGTGATAGGATTTCTAAGCGAAACCCCATTCGTCGTCATCCGACGTAACTCGGAGTGACAACGAAAGGGAACAAAAGGATCAGACAAAAAGCACAATGGGGGCCTTTAGTGGCCAAAAAACGGAAAAACCCCAGCCGAATGCTGACATAATTAGAGGGGAAAATTGTTGCTTATGGCTGATATTACACTTCAACTGTAAAGTCTGCCAGAATGCGGTAGTCTCCACAATCTACAACTCAGAAATGCAAGTACGGGAATTGGAGCCCGATCTCACGGGAAAACGTACAAATTCTACGAGGTGGCTTATTCGTACGAATTCATACGACATTTTTGCAAAATCGTACATATTTTACGAATTGGCCAATTCGTATGAATTCATACGAATGACCTACCCCTGACCCCGCCCCTAAACCTACCCATCACATGGGTTTAGACAAATCGTACAAATTCGTACGAGTGAGGTCGTACGAATTAGTACGAATTAGCCAACTTTTTATCATTCGTACGAATTCGTACGAATTGGTCGTGAGATAGCGTTGGGAATTGTTGCATGCAAATTTTGTTCCGCAAAATTTCACTAAAACACCAAAGACAACGTAGCAAATGAAAACAAAATTTAGCAGCCACAATTCATTCAATTAATCCACCCCCCTCTCCCCTCCAAAGTCTTTTTACAGCTATTATTGTGCACTTTAATGATCTCACCTCGCAGGGGTCCTTTATTTTCATCAAATCCCAAAGCTACAAAAGAGGAGTAAATGGATCTTTCTCACAGTGGACACTTGTTAGGGATTAAACAATCTATAGCACTCCAGATGTGACCCTAGTTTCTGTCAGGCGGCGATTCCTGTGCAGAAGATTAAGACTGAGGAAAGCATGTCAGTGTAAGGTCAATCGAATCCATCTCCAAAACACACTTACTGTCGCTAAATATCACGCTAAAGATATCAAAACATTGCCCGCAATCTATCTCGGCAGATGTCTGCTTGTGTTTTGCTTCAGTACGGGGTAGTGGAAGAACGCAGATAATAAGCTTAACTGAAATGACAACACACATTAAGTTCAGCGGCTGCAGACTTTGGAAAGTTTTCCATATGTCTCAGCTAAATGTGCATTCGGTCCAGAACTAAGGGAAAGCCGATGCAGGCTGTCGCTTTAGTACAAATATGGGCTGTTACTCATGAACTTCCCCTTCGGCTATACTTCATTACTGACCTAATGAGCCTAAACAAACGAGTCGAGAGCTCTAGCCCCGCTAACAACACAGAGCACACTTTAACCTCGCAGTTGAACGCTGTATGACTGTGGTCCATGGTGAGTGAGCTGACTCGGGTTGCTGTCCTGCAGAATTTAGTTGGCTTTATTGACCTGTTTTGGACTTGTTGGCATTCTAGATCCAGGAACATCTCTAACCGTGTACGCCAGCACTTGAATTACTTTTTGTTGAATACAGTTTTCTGAGAGCTAAGATATCTTATACGATATCTTTATATAAAATTGCTGGGCTATAACTGCCACACTTGCTAACCGAACTTATACTCTCAATCTTTTCTTCTTGTTTCTTTTACACTTCATTCTAATTAGCACTACATTTACATTACATGGCTTATATTGACCTCAGTATCTAATGTGCACCAAACACAAAAGAAATGACACTTTATGTGCTTTCCTTTTGATCTTAAGTGCCCAGCATTCCAGTACAGAAGTTTGAATAAAGGCGGTGAGAAAAAGTTGATACCTCTGTATTATTAAATTAAATTAGTCCCAGGTGTGATTTGGACAGGCGTATAAAGTGCGCGAGATGCAACATTTATAGTGCAACTATTATGATTACTGTTAAATAAGACACTCCTCTTATAAATTAAATCATTTTTTTAGGTGAAACATTTTCAACAAACATTAATCACCCAAATTTGTGCTTTTTATATATAATAAATACATAATTAGTATTATTTATATAAATAAATACACATGGATGTATTAGCCTACACACATGTATACTACTCAGACATGGATGTATGACATGCATGATATTACATGAACATTGTAAATGTTGTGATTCATGATTTTTATGATGGATTTTCATATTTCATGAAAATCTGGGTCTGGGAGTAAAAACTTAAACATAATGCTTTTGGGTGAAAATTAAAAAAAAAATGATAAAGGCATTCTAAAAAGTTTAATGTATTAACCATTGAAAAACATCTACTAGTAAAAGACAGCACACCTTTTGACAAAAAATTTGTCTTCGAAATAAATCTACAAATCCACCTCCACTTTGGCATAAAGTAGCTTGTGGGAAAGTTTTCTAAGAAATGATTGTCAGGCACCCCAAATTCATAGCTATCCAGCCCACCTCCCATCCTAGAAGTTCCCTTCTTTCTATCCAAGCTCCCAGAAATCTTTTAAAAAGGGCTGTCGTAGTAAGCTCACCCTCTTCTCAAACGCTGTATTAGCCCAATTGGCATTACCCTCAATAACATGAAGTACAGAGATTCATGCAAAGGCAGTTTTTCAGTGGGACATGCCAGGGCCAGCTCTTGTTAAATCTCAGAGCTTTTTAGTGGCTCCTTTTTTCCTTTTGACACAAGCCAGTTGAGGGGAAAACTCTTGTGGCAGATTTTGCCTACATCAGAATCAAACTGAGATGGTGTCAGTTGGAATGTAATGACAAAAGTTTGATGACATCCATAATTTAGGCCTGCTCATGAAACTTGCACAGAGATGATAATGAACTTATAACAGTTTCCTGCATTTTTTGCTTATGTTAGTCTGTTTCCTCAAGTGATTGTGTCGGCTGAATGCTTTGGCTTAACATATAGCCTCATTTGGCAATAAGTAGGGAACAGCTCTGATGTTTCCATTAATTCATAAACTCAGTACAGCCCTCTGTATTATGTATTCACATCTAATTCCTTTATTGCACTGCACCTTTGTTCCAACTGATTCAAATTTAATTGAATAAATTAAATTAAATAAACATGTACATAAACATAAATACATATATGTATAATTTACATTTTTAATTAACATTGTTTTATAATTGTGTCATTGTTTTATGTTACATAAATGTTAAATAACGACTCAAGCTTCACTCGCATTTTTAATGCATCTCAGATGTTGCATGAATACATTTACACAGCAGTAGCAATTGCATAAATTATGAGATTGTTTTAAATATAACATTTTGAAGACAAATATGAAATGGTGGAAAAATGAAGTTTCCTTAAAATATAGAATATTGAAAATTATATATTTAGTACTGATACTGGCAATAGATGGCATCAAGTCTTACTGAGTGAGTCATTGAATCATTTATTCATCTGATTCATTCGGTGATGAAGTTGAATGTCTTTATTGAATCATTCACTCAAATGACCCCTTTAAAAGATTCATTCAGTAACAAAACACCATTGCGTGTTGCTTGGAGATGTGCAACGGTTCCACTGTGGTAAAGAAAAGCAAAACAAATAATAAAGAAAAATCAGCCACACTTTATTTTCAGTGTCTTTAACTACTGTGTACTCACATAAAATGGTTATACAATGTACTTGTTCATATTGTTTTGAAAAACGCTTTTTCTGCTATTGATGTGGGATAAGGATAAGGTTAGGAACAGGTTTTGGTGGTATGGATAGGTTTAAGGGTGGGTTAAGGGATTAAGGGGTAAGGAAAGGGTCAACTGTAATTATACATGTCATTACAGAATTGAATTATAAATTTAATATGCAGGCATTTTTTCAAGTACAATGTAAAACATGTATATACACAATAAGTGCATTGCAGATTATTGATTTATATGTTGTAGTTAAATACACTTAATATAAAGTGGGACTGAGAACTCCGCACGACACGGAGCGCATTAAAAATGATCCGGCTTCAAGAGAAGCATATCTTGCAAAAAGAAAAGAGAGGTGATGCATTATATTTAGTAGTTATATAGTGTTTCAATAAAGCTGCAATGTTTTACACATTTTGATGAATACATTTTTTGATATTTTAATTTAAAATTCTAAACTGACTTACTGTAAGCTGATGATTCTTTTTGCATCAATATGAAACATGACTTTGTTGTTATTCAGTCAAAATCGATTACAGTTTATCTAACCAATCTATTGCACTGTTTTGAATGTGATGCCATATGATTTATTCTGTTTTTGATCAACTTACTGCTTTTACTTTGATAGACTGTTGACTAAAACACTTGCTTTTATATGTAATTGAAATGATAATAATTTTAAAAAAAGTATTCAACATTATTCTGTCATTATTAATGTTGTCAGGTGGCACAACAGATATTCAGGTGGTGCAACCATGTCATTTCTTGATTTCAGCCAACAAATAATGGTCAAAGTGAACAAATGGCTGAAAACTAGATTGAGCATATTGTATTCACAATAAAATTAGGTATATATTTACAAATATTTGATTGTAAAGTAAAAATATGAATTTTAAACACTTTGAAATGTTATGTAACACTTGAATCTTGTTTAAACACGTTGTTCCTGACTTAGAAATATGCATTACATCAATTTCGAAAGGATTAAAAAAAACCTTTTATGAAGCTTTATTTGTCGTTGACCCATATATGATGTGTTTGCATGCATGTGTGCGTGCGTGCGTGCGTGCGTGCGTGTGTGTGTGTGTGTACTACTGGGGTTGCATTGAAAATGTCTATCACCCATATAATTAAAAAACAAAAATCAATCATTTTTCCCCTCGTTGCTCTTATAATAACCTATATGTTATCGGTTCAAATTTGAACAAGTTCCACTCCCATGCTTAGACTTTCATCTCTACTAGACATCTCCCCTTGCCGAGCAGAAACAAAGAGAGAGTTGGCCGAAAGTCTCTAGCCCAGAGGAGGCCACTGTCAGGATGTGTTAACCTCACCGAGGTTGTTGGCTTTTCTTTGCTCTCAGAGGTGAAGGGGCTTTATGCCACAGATATAGTTCTCTTACTCAGACAGAAAGCAAGGGATTGCATTTCCGTCCACCCCAGAATCATGAAACTGGGAAATAAACTCATTGAAGCCACTGACGAGTGTAGAGCACGTCACATACATTCTGTGGGGAATTCACTATAGGAATGAACTGCAGCCACTAACAAAATAAATTATGCAAATGAGTTAGCAGTGACGTTAGTGAGTTAACATAGTTGCAAAGTTACTCATAGTTAGTAGAATGTCTAAAGTGGACCATTGAAGTAAAGTGTTACAGAGTTTAAAAAAAAGAATTATGTGCACAGATAAATCATTTATAATAAACAGCAATATTCCATTACAAAATAGAAATTATCCATTTTGATTTCATGGTGACTTTAAAATTTTAATTATTATCATTTTAATTAAAATGCATTTATATGTGTATATTTTGCACATTCATACATGAGTATAAAGCTCTCAATTTTGTACAATTTGTACAATGTACAATTTGTCACTTTCTTGACACAAAAACTGTCATGCTCTATGTGTGTTGTATGATCATCGGCTGTTTGTCAGGGTTTTTTTTTTTTTTTTTTTTTTTTGAGTGTATTTGTGTTCTGCGCATGAGCAAAAAGTACCAAATAATATATGAAGAAGATCATTATGTTTTAGAAACCCTTGGAAGAAGGGTCAGGCACACTAGTCTCTAGGCCAACCATGACGCAACATGAGCAGGAATTCAGTTGTGGTATAAAGGGATGCAACAATTTCTGCTACAAGTGTTTAAAGAAGGCAATGTGATGTCAATGCACCCACCACCTTTGTATGAATGAGAAAGTGAGGGAAACCGAGAGAGAATGGTGTAAAAACAAACACACACACGCATCTCAATCCCTAAAGCGGTGCATGAAATAGCCGTCCTACTTTCTAAAGGTTGTAATTAATGTAATGCCCCATCCGCGATCCTCCCCGCGCCATTTCCACCCGACAAACGGGAGGATCCTGTTAGCTCTCCACTAATCCAGCTCAGGGTGGCACGGTTCCCAGATCATCAGAGTGGTTGGACACAGAGAGATTACCGCTAACTGAGGAAATGCGGGCCAGGCCTGTGACACGGGCGCTTTTTACGCACATTCACAACTTCTTCTACAGCCTAACGCCATCCTTACACTGTGTCTCAGCCAGGCCCCATGCATGCATGCGACACCTCAAATCACCATTTAATGAATGTCTTCCTTTCGCTTAGTCATCGTTTAATGCTGTCAGTCTTCAGACAGAGCGGATTCAGACTGTGTCTTCACAGCTAAGTGCTGTACATTACAACACTCTTATGTTACAACTGTGTTTTCATCGGTTCATTTCAGAGATCTTTCTTTATGCTTGATGTTTTTCACGTAAGGCTTTAGACTTTTTTTACTCAGGTGATTGAGGTTGTTTGAAGACTGCTCCTTATATGTAATGCAGTGATACATCATTTTGCACTACCAGAGATGTGAGGTCATAAACTCACTATAAAATATTTCCAGGATTTGATTTAACTGTAACTAGTTACAGTAAAATTCTGTATTCAGCATGCAATATAAATGCAAAATCAGTTCAGTTCAAATTACTATAAAAAATTGACCATATTTCATTACTGTGTTTCATTTGATGTCACCATTATGATGATTAGCGTTCCCTTTGGCTGGAAGGTTGGACCTATAAATGTGAGATGCAGGACGGTGGACATTCTGTGTGAACTAATAGTGTTGCAAAACGAAATTGGTTCCAATGTATTCCATGGAGGAAATAAGTCAATTTCTCTTGAGACTCTCAATGACTCTTGAGTCAATTCATAACTTGCAGTGAACTAATAATGCACAATATAGTGGTACCCAAATCCTTTATTGTTTGATATTCAAGATTTTTGTATTTAATGCATCGAAATAGTATATAATTTTGCATTCTTCTTTTCCTTTATCATCTAACACTCAATTCGTTAGATCGTTCATCTTTTAAATCACTACAAAACATCTATTCATCCTTGGTTCTTTGCAGCCGCTCTACCTTTCCACTTTCGTTCTCAGTCTTTGTTTTTCTTTTTTAATATTCTTGCTGGTCCTTGTATTTATCATACAGTATTTTATATATCAACTTGAAGGCACAGAAGTAACCATAGAAACTTTTTCAAACCTGTTTCTTGATTTTATCTCTCCGTCTTTTTTTCTTTCTGAGAGTGTCCCTGACATTTATGGGGGGCAAATTTTCCCACAGGTTTGCTGTATGATTGCTTTCTGAATGTTGATTTTAAAAATATTTTAGCTGATATAGGGCAGAAAAATGTAAAATACTATCCTTACAGTGATATTCAGGGCAGGCAAACAAGAGTGTGTGTGTCTGGTGGGTTTTGTTGTATGAAAGAAAAACTCACAGGACATTTTGTACCAAACATGATTATGGTCTTTCTTTAACCCTGTGTGGCAAGAATTATGTTGTATGTATATTTATTTTATTAAATATCTCTAATAACTTAAATGTGAAAAGTAGGGAACTGATCCAAATAGCACTTTTTCTTTAAAGCTGCTGTCCGTAATTTATTTGTGTTAAAAATTATCCAAAATAAATTTTTGAGCAAGTACATTTAGCCAGTGTTCAAAACTATCTGCTTGCCTTAGCTCGATTCAAAATGGTAAGCTTATAATCATTTTTTTTAACTCCAGTGGTACTGTTGGATTTCCGCAGGAAATTGGAGCATGTCTTTGCATCATTACGTCACATCTGTACACATAAAGAAGGAGTCTCGTCCTGTAGGCTATATTGCGTGTGAGGATGTTGGAGGTGGAGATTTATAGCCTTTTCTCACAGCTCTTGATATAATTAAACTTATCAATTTGATGGCGGATCCAGAAAGGTTCAAACGACAATCACCAGTGACAACTGGAGATTCACCCGTTGTAAAATGCAAAAGACTTCAGACTTCGGAGTGGCTACAGAAAAAAAGAGACTGCAACCGGCCTGAGTGAAAAAACAAGGATAAATATCGGAAGGGCTTTAAATGTAGTCACGCAATGCTGATATTGTTAACATTAACAATTTGAGAACAAAGTATAATTTGCATGATTTGACATGATATGATAAGTGATAGATTTAATCAGCACAATTTACCGCAATGCTTTTTTTCCCTTTGTTGGTCAGAATAAAAGTAGATGTTACATACTTGTTCAGACGACATTTTCCGGTGAAAATTCTTATGTTGGTCATACTTCCAAAAAGTAGAATCTGTGATTCCGAATGACAGGATCCACACCGGCAAAACCCAATGTAAAATTTATAATTCCGCGAATAACTGCAATTGCAGATTTCGAACATAGATGGCGACAAAGAGAAAAAACTACGGACTGCAGCTTTAAATATAATATTTATATTAACTTACAATATGTAAGGGATATTTAACTGTTACCACCTGATTCAAAGCGATGCGATGTGAATTACCTGCATCTGTGCAGCATCTCTCTACTTACAATGAAGCTGCGAGTTAATTACTTCAGAACAGCGGTGTTACCCACTCGTTGTTGAAAAATGTAAAGATTCAGTATGCTATTTTACTAATAGGAGCGTTGATAACAAGTTTCTGTGCTCCTGAATGTTTCTGTGTGTGCGCAGCACAATCTCTCTCTCTCTCTCTCTCTCTCTCTCTCTCTGTGTGCTTCAATGAAAGCAGCGCATTAATATAGAACAGTGATTACACTGACTGATTAAACTACCTGTGCATTAAACGGTTTTAATGGACACCTTCAAGCCAATATGAATCAAATATTCAGACAGACCATGGTATAATTCAATATAATTGAAAATTTCCCCCTTTAATTATTTGGTGTACTGTAGTGCAACAGAATTTTGTGAAATATCATATTTTTCCTGAAGCAAACTTTCTCATTGTTGTCAATTGGAACAGCCGTGTGTGCACTCACCTTGCCATTACCATAAAACGTTCAGTTTTGTCTGAAAAGAAGAAATTCAAATAACAATTGTGTTATTTGCCATTACATCATGGTAAACACTTCTAAAAATGAATAAATGTTCTAATGCAATTGATGCCAGTAATTATTCGGAGTGAGAAAATGCATTAATGCAACTCCATTGTTGAAAAGCGCATTTTCTGTAACAATATCTAATTGTCAAAAATGGAGCAAAAAAATGCCAACTTGTGTTTAATAGAGCACTATGTTGAGTACTTGTCCAGGGGTAAAAGTAACCCTGGGAAAATGAGTCTTGAACAGGAAAATCAATGGTAATGTGGTTTAATAACAGCATATTATTTGGTTCACTTGAAAATGTGACCTTGGTATTGACCAATCAGCATTCAAGACCAAAACGATTGGTTTTATAGTTCTCTACATTCCCCAAACTCTCCTTTCTTTATTAAGAAGCTCTTTCTAAAGGCAGCACACCATATCACACACAGGACAACCTTAAAATTAAGAGAAAATAAAAGAAGAGAAATCATTAAAGTCAGCCGAAGACAAGCTGGAAACATCACAAGTCTGCACAGCATGAAAGCAAAGTGTTGGAGGAGGTCTTCTTTGCCAGCCCGGCTGTGAGGTGTCGTAATCAATTGAATGTTCCACTGAGGAGAAACCCCCGAAGGCCCTCCATACCCAGCCAGAAGTAGGCCGCTGTGAACTTTCTGCAACGCTGCCCTCAAAGACATGTTACTTAATTAAAACCTGGGAGTTATTAGGTCCTCCAACTTTCTCCTTCTCTCCCCCATTGGCAGTCTAGTGCAGTACAGCCTCTCTCTGGGCCTAGAAAAGGCGTCTCTGGAGGGAACACTCCGCTCCGAGTTTGCCAGTGACAGGAAGCTGCTGTATTTCCAGTCTCAGTAATCATCTGCTTTGGTTTGCTAAAAACTTCACATGAAGAAACTAAAAAGGAAGTTGATATGATCCACTGCTAGAGGTCATTTGTTCTTATGGCTTGGACCTGAGCACCTCTTTACAAAACCAAGTGAAAGGTAGAGGTCAAATTTAGCAAGATGGCTGAGGTCAGATATATCCAATTACTCTCTTTTCCTTTGCTTTATGAACTCCAAAGCAATAAGTTCCTCTGCGATGACCACAGCTCTGCATGCTGCTGGAATAAAAGAACACATAAATAGCGGCAGTGTTGTTAAATCAAGTTGTCAGCAGACATAAAGTTGCCTCTGGTGCTTGAATGAGCCCCGGGCGTTTTTGTTGCGGATTTGAAGAGCTCACTATCTCATTTGCTAGCTTGTTAAGTTGCACTCTACAATACACCAATCAGTAAAAAGTTCATTGGCATTGAAAGATCATTTAAGTCCTGTTAGACGACGTAGGTGTTCGGTTTCGTTACTGTGACTAAAGGGCTTTAAAGCTTTGGCTTCTGAAGTCAGTGTTCAGATTATTAAACCCAATAGGTCAATGCACCACACAGGCTCCTTTTTGCTTTTGTAAAGCCGTTTGCCTGTCAGGAGCACTCTTTTGTCCCTGGAGATTTTTATGCAAGAGGCTTTCAATAGCAATTAGTCATTGATTAACAGTATAAGCAAGTCCTGATGAGACAAGCTTTGATTTTTGTTCTTTTGAGGGGCTTTTTTTTTCACCACAGTTTCTACAACTGTTGCATGTAGATTCAAAACACAGGCCTGTTAATATTTTGAGCGTTGCTTTAGGTTATTATATAATAATGATAAATGTTTAAAGGGGATTATGTCCCTTTTTACAAGATGTAATATAAGTCTCTGGTGTCCCCAGAATGTGTCTGTGAAGTTTCAGCTCAAAATACCCCACATATAATTTATTATATTTATGCATGTCCAATTTGCCACTATTTGAGTGTGAGCAAAATCACGCCGTTTTCATGTGTGTCCCTTTAAATGCAAATGAGCCTTTACAGCTCTTGCTTTGGATACACAGCAACAACAAAACTGGAGAATCTCACGCAGATAAAATGCCAGAAATTGTCAGTAGCAGTGTTCAGCCTTACATGTTCGAACCGTAGTCAGACACAGACAAGTTATGTTTCTGAAAGGTTAGTTGATGAATTTATGTAATTATTGTGGAGTTTATTCATCTTATCGATTAGCATGTTCCATCATGATCATCTATAAATTGTTGTACAGGTGCTCATGTAGGAACTGTAGTAGGACGTTGGTATTGACCCATATTTCATAATCAACTTTTGTGTAAATCCAGCATTGAACTGACTCTCGTTTGCGAAGCAGCCTGGCGTAAAATGATTTGCACAAAATAGATATTACCTTGTTTCTTCAGCACAGTTCTTTCATAAATTAAATTAATCCTCAGTGGCTCAGATGCCAGTAATCTATGGCGACTCTTATTTTCATGGGTGCATCCAAAAACAGAACATTTGTAATATTTATGTGGCGCAGACATTATATCAATAGGTGTTATAGCGAGGATATAAACATGGTGGACTGTGCGGCTCACTCAGGGTGGGACCTGGGTGTGGCTTGGCCCTAGGGGGAAATCTGGAGCAGCGTATTTTTAGACACTGCTTCTGATTTATGGGGATTATTTAAAAAAAAAAAAAAAAAAAAGGTGTGGGTGGATTTTTACCACTGTGGGCTGGATCAGTGTTCAAACACCAAAAGTGAATTTTGCATAATAGGACTCCTTTAAGTACTAGATAAACACCATAAAAACACCTAGGATCTTGTGCAATGATTTACTGATAATAATGTAATGTCCTTTCTCACTGAATATTGGTATGTGTTATTAATAATTGCATTTAATTTGAGTAGTGCTGTATCAGGTCTTCAGTATCATTTGTTCCAAAAATGACTTTGTTTGCTTTATTTAATTAAATATATACCTGGATTCAAAAATATAATCAGAGGTATTGTTAGAGTTAGCACTTTTTTAAAAATATTACTGAATTACTGTGACAGTTGTTTTATTATTATTTTCATTATATACACAAAGGTGCAAATAAAAAGAAATAAAACAATTACGAAACCCAGTGACCTATTCGGTATTATTTCGACATGAAAATAATGAATCACTAGTGCAAATTATGGTTAACAAAGACTTCCAGTGATGCAAGTCTTTTAATTACAGGGTTGTGGAAACATGCGTTCCACATTAGTGCAGCAATATGGAATTAATTCAAGCATTTATCAAAGTGATAAGCCATGATTGGTTTTAATTGCTTTCACAGCCTCCTCATCTCTTTTCCATCTTCCAAACATTCCAAAGCTGTGTTCCAAGAATAACTCATGGAGTTACAACAAACAACAGCAGATTATAATTGATACAATGATTATTTGTTTGATTGCAAGACCACAACACTTATTTGACAGAAAGAAGAGAGAATTTGAATAAGAATGTGAACTTTTTTTGCTCCTTGTTGCTGGATCAATTATTTAGTGCCATGATGTGAGAAAAAACCATTAACAATTTCCTCTTTTTTTTTCAGAGTCGGCGTATAGAACGCTACCGCAAGAGTGAGGACTGGGTCACGAGCCACACTGATTAAAAGTCAACAAGGTCCTTCTATTCTGATTGGATGGCTCGAAGGTGATTAGCAAAACATTTGAAACGCTCTGATTTGTTGGCAGAACAGCAAACAGCCATGAAATTCATCTGTTTTCTTTGTCCACATAAAGAAAAAAACTGAGAGTGACATTGCCAAAAAATATCATTAATAATAACAACGACTTGGTGAAGGAGATCAGCTTACGGCCATTTATCTAGAGATGACAGCCGAGGAAGCGCTGAGGAACATAAGTTTTATGAGCCTGGATGGTATTTTTACGCAGATGCTACTTGACATGCAGTTCACGGCGAGGGTTAGCCCCGGACCATCAAATTATGTGGCTATTCTTGTAATCTTCAATTTCTTCAGGCTGCCATTTCTGAAAGCATGTCATATTCTTTGTGGCTCAAGCATGAAGACAAACCTGTGTGCAGTTTTAAAACAGGCTGCTGAATTCTGAGTAATTTCACTAGCATAATGAGAAATTATCCGAAAGTGTTATCAATGATTCTCATTCTCGTATGTGACATGCACCTTCACTTATCTGTGGACAAATCACGATTGGTCACCAATGATTCTCAGTTTAATCCTGAAATCCATGAAGTCACATGGTGCACTGATAATAAGGGAAGCTCCTTCAGATGAAAACAAAGGATGTAGATGTCTAATCATCCAGATACATAATAAAAAAAAGAGTTTACTGGTCCATGCCTTAATTTCATTTTGATGATGATACCCCACTCTTCTCGTTTGTGGTCTTAACGCAACAAGTCTTTCTTTGGTGATGCTGGAAGTTGCACTGATAAGACTTTGCTCCAGACACAGGGGAATAGATATGGATCTCTCCTCCTGGTATTTAGCTTTTAGCGGAAAAAGGGATTACCTGCCGTGGCCCAAAAGCTCTCGAGCTCTTCAGAGTGATTCCCCTTCTAATCGTCCAAATTGAAAAAGTATTTATAGTCAATCTGGCGGCCTGTCTACGACCAGATAATCAGATCTGGGACGTGCTTTTGTTGCAATTTGTTTTAGGCTGAAGACCCTTGTGCACATGCACCTGCTAGTTTGGATTGAGTTGGGAATTTGACTGAAATTTACTGCAGAGATTGAAGCTATATTGAGTTTAGCCTGAAAAATTGACTACTTAATGTGATCCAAGAAACACTTGTTAGCAGGCAGAATTAAAAGCACACCTATTGCCATTTAGTGCACACATGATTTTCTGAAGAAGTAAAGGGTGTTTTGTTTGCTAATGCATCGCTAGGTGGTTACTAGGATGTTACTGAAAATCTGCTTGTTGACCTGAAAGAAAAGAGACCCACAATTCTCTCTGACATTCAAATGGCGAAATATGATCCGTCTGATTCCTTTTCAATGATTTTTTCCCACCTGATTTTTCATCTGCCAGGTTAACATTTTAAATCCAATAGCTTAGAAAAGGAAAATTCATATTGAAGCAACAACATGTTAAGTGTTCTGTAATTTCCACCCACTCGAATCACCTCTCTGCTCTCCACGTCAGATGGTGTCCAAATTGTCCAGATGCTGGACAGTTTGTATGATTCTTATGTTCTACACTCAACACTGCCATTTTTTCCACAGTGTCCTTTACACATTATATCCTAATTATTTTAGCGGTGTAACTAAGTCACAACTAACTAAGTAACTGAGTCACAGAGCTCCCTCTAGTTTGTTTACTTCAGTGTTGGCATGCAAATTTGTATCCTTGATTCTCTTTAAGTTATTGTTGGTTCAGAGATTTGTTAAAGGAAGTCTGCTTTACATAACGTGCCAGCTGCTATTGTTCATCTGTCTGCAGAGCTTAAATCAAAAACCTTTGAGTGGGTGTGTGCAGCAAAATTATCTATATATGTAGCCTATTTGTATTTGTTGCACTGATAAAATTAGCGGTTTCTGTTTCTTTTAAATAAAATTGGGTATGAGCAGAGCTTAAAATAGAAGTGTGTCTAAACTAAATGAAAAGCTCATTTTAGACATAAAATATTCTTGTATTGTTGTAGCAGATATGCCTTTATGTAGAGACAACCTTTATGTAAAATAAATATGTATGTCTACATTTCAAAATGAAATTAAAATTCACCCTATCTGTTTTCTAAATGCATACTATATGAGCATGATATATCCATGTGGGTTGATGAACCAATAAACCAAAAACAGGACAGAATGCTCAAGCATACCTGGTCATATTCTTGTCACAGGAGCTAAGTTGCCCATTACATTTTGGTACAGGCAGCAGATTCCTTTGCATATTTTATGAGCTCTTTGTGAGTTCTCAACTGGTAAAAGTACCGTCATATAAACAGAGCACATTCAGCCCAGCACACAGCATTGTTTTAGATGTTCAGTAAGTTCCGTCGCAAAATATATGTCATAAAAGCTTGTCAATCAGGTTGTGTGACCTTATCCTTATGCCTTTTGTTTTGTAACTTTAACTTCGGTGTTAAAAATGCGTGTTAATGCTAAGCGAACCAAATCTAAAAGTATCATTCTGTTTTTTGGTCCAGACCTGAGAAGGGAACGAGACGCTGCATCGAGAATCGACACATTGGGGAACGCCTTCACGTGACGCGTCTGAAGCTTGTATGGAACTAGTCCAATCTCGATTGGTGTTGCACCATTACGTCGCTCGTGACGTCGCATGTGACGGTGATGCGGAAGCTATAAAGGGACGCCGGATCACAACAGCGTCAGCTTCTGATTGTTCGAAGCAAGTATTTCTCAGGAGCGCAGGAAGTGTGGCCGAGGGACGCAGCATCTCGTTCCCTTCTCAGGGAACGAGGGTTACAGCTGTAACCCGAGACGTTCCCTTTCAAGGGAACTCGCGCTGTGTCAAAAATCGACACATTGGGGAACGAAATGCCCACTGCGCCACACTGAGAGGTACACGCCCTGGTGTGAAACAATCTGGCACACTCAAGACGAGATAACTTGTGAACCCGGTGTAGAGGGCAGATCCAGACTATAATGTCTTATGAAGGTGTGTGGGGAGGCCCAGCCAGCGGCATCACAGACCTTTTGCAGGGAAACCCATGCTAGCAGGGCTTTAGAGAAAGCCAATCCTCTAGTTGACTGGGCTTTTATCAGAAGAGGTGAAGGCAAGTTGCGTGCCTCGTAAGCTGAGGAAATAGCCTCTACTATCCACCTGCTTATAGTTTGCTTTGAAGCAGGGGAACCCTTTTTAGGTGACCCAAAACACACGAGCAGCTGGTCCAACTTCCTCCAGCCTAAGGACCTGTGTACGTAGGCCTCCAGAGCTCGGACCGGGCAGAGCAGATGTAATCTAGCTTGATCATCTGACACATACGGTGGAGAATGAAATGCCTGTAGAATTATAGACCGTGCCACATTTGTCGGCACCTTAGGCACATAGCCGGGTCTAGGGTGGAGAATAGCTCTCACTCTGCCAGGAGCGAACTCGAGGCAAGAAGGTGCAACGGATAGCGCCTGCAGGTCCCCGACTCTTTTTAGGGACGTAATAGCCAGCAGGAAAGCTACTTTTAAAGATAAAAAATTTTCAGACACCTCGTCCAAAGGTTCGAAGGATGCCAGGGATAACCCTTCAAGAACCACTGCCAGGTCCCACATGGGGACCCTGGACTGGACGACAGGCCTCATCCTCCTAGCTCCACAAAGGAAACGTACTATAAGTGGGTGTCTCCCCAAGGTGCCCACCCTTAGAGGCGTGTGGAAGGCTGCTACAGCCGCCACATAGACCTTAAGCGTGGACGGTGAGAGCCCGTCAGAGAAGCGACTCTGGAGGAACTCCAGCACTGAAGCCACAGGGCAGTTAACTGGGTCCAACTGATGTTCTCTGCTCCATAAGTTGAACACATTCCAGTTTAATGCATACAGTTTCCTCATGGAGGGGGCTCTAGAGTTTAGGATGGTGTCAACAACCTCAGTTAAGAGACCAGCATTTATGAGTTGGCACCCCTCAGGGGCCAGACCTACAGCTTCCACAGCTCTGGCCGAGGGTGAAGTATTGTACCCCCGGCCTGAGAAAGAAGGTCCCTCCTGATCGGGATTTGCCATGGAGGACCTGCTAGAAGAGCTATAATGTCCGAAAACCATACCTGGGCCGGCCAGTATGGGGCCACTAGGTATGGGGCCACTGATCCCGTGCTGCCGGACCCGCTCTAGAACCCCTGGGAGCAGAGCGATCCGGGGAAATGCGTACAGACGTTGCCTCGGCCACACCCGCACCATGGCATCCAGTCCCAAGGGAGCTGGATGCGTGAGGGAAAACCAGAGAGGACAGTGAGTGTTCTCGTGAGAGGCGAACAGATCCACTTCTGCCTGACCGAACTCCCTCCATATCTGCTCCACCGTCTCGGGGTGGAGCCTCCATTCCCGGGCCTCAGCCCTTACCTCAACAGGATGTCTGCACCCACACTTTTGTCCCCGGGAATAAACATTGCTCTGATTGAGAGTAGTTTGCCCTGGGACCACAGAAGAACCTGATGTGCCAGTCTGCATAGAGGGAGCGATCTCAGGCCCCCCTGTCGATTTATATATGAGACCACCGATTTATTGTCTTTTCGCACTAGAACATGATGGCCTCTGAGGTCCAGAAGGAAATGTCTGAGAGCCAGAAATACTGCCAACATCTCCAGGCAATTATTGTGCCACGAAAGATGGTGGTCCATCCAAAGACCTCTGGTATAGCGGCCTTCGATGTCCGCTCCCCAGCCTGTGAGGGACACATCCGTGGTCACTATTTTTCTCTGAAACGGTGCTCCCAGCACAGGCCCCTGGGACAGGAACCATGGTTTCTTCCACATGACCAAAGAACGAAGGCATCTGCGTGTTACTTTGATCTTGCGAAATGGGTTCCCCCTTGGGGAAAACCCTCTGGTCCTGAGCCACCACTGCAGGGCCCTCATATACAGCAGGGCAAAAGGAATTACGTTGGACGCTGCTGCCAGAAGACTCAGATCCCTTTGAAAATGTTTGACAGTGATGGCCTGGCCTAGCTTGATACTCGTTACTGTGGTCAAGATGGTGTTTATATGAGCAGGAGACAACTGTGCCCACATCGTAACTGAATCCCACTTTACCCCCAGGAATATAGTTATCTGTAGAGGAATTAGTGAACTCTTCTTGACATTGAGACTCAACCCCAAGTACCTCAGATGGTTCAGAACAACATCTCGAAGTTGAACCGCCATCTCCTCTGACTGTGCCAGAATGAGCCAGTCGTCGATGTAGTTGAGAATGCGAATGCCCTGAAGTCTCAGTGGAGCTAGAGCGGCATCCATGCATTTCGTGAAGGTGCGAGGTGACAGTGCTAGGCCGAATGGAAGAACTATGTATTGATACGCTTTTCCACTAAAAGCAAACCTCAGAAACTTCCTGTGCTGGGGAAGGATGGATATGTGGAAGTGGGCGTCTTTTAGATCTATTGTGACAAACCAGTCCTCGGACCTGATCTGACTCATGATAATAGGTATGGTTAGAATTTTTAACCTGAATCTCCTCAGAGACCGGTTCAATACCCTGAGATCTATTATAGGACGTAACCCCCCATCCTTTTTGGGAACTATGAAGTACCGGCTGTAGAACCCGGCTTCCTTCTCTTGAGGAGGAACCTGCTCTATGGCTTCCTTTGCTAAGAGGGACTGAACTTCTTGTTCCATGACCTGACCCTGCTCGGGGCTGACAAGCGTGTGCACATCCCCGCTGAATTTCGGTGGACGATACTCGAACTGAAGTCTGTACCCCTTTTCCACTGTGCGCAGGACCCACTGAGATATATTTCGAAGACCTTTCCAGGTGTCTAGATATTCTACTAGGGGGACCAGTCTCTCGAGACCGACCTCAGATGTTATATTTTTGATTTCGGTGATCAGAAGCAGTTGACTGGCAGGAACTAACCGATTTTATTTTTCTACAGGCCTCGTGAGAGGAAGCGAACTTGACAGGGCCGCAATATTTTCGGGCGGACACTGCGATTTGCATTTTCTGGAAACCGATGCGTCCCGAGGCGTACTTGACGGCAGGAGGCAAACATCGATTTCCTGAGAGATCCATGAAGGAGCGAGCTGTTGATGCTCGATCGCGGAGGGGACCGCCCTCAGAGGCCTGCGCATCACGTCAGGACCTCTTCGTGTTGCTTCTGGCCCCTGGCCTTATGTGGGGGGGCACGAGAGGCAACACTCTCCTTCTGCTGCTGCAGGTGTGAGGAGCTGGTGGCTGCCTCATGGGACTGCCCCCTGGCAGCAGACCCACGAGATCTGGAATGATGGCGGGGGATTAGTTGTTTAAATGCGGCTGACTGTCATTTCGCCTCCTGAAACCTTTCGACGGCAGTGTTGACTGCGTCGCCGAAGAGGCCAGAAGGCGAAATCGGGGCATTGAGGAGGAAGGCCCTGTCCTTCTCCCCAATGCCCGACAAGTTCAGCCACAAGTGCCTCTCCGTTGCTACCAATGCTGACATGGAGCGGCCGATGGCACTGGCCGTCTCCTTGGTAGCACGGAGAGACAAGTCAGCTGCTCTACGTAGTTCTTTAATGTCGTCGAGGGCGACCTCCCCACTGTCGTCCACCTCTTTGAGGAGGTCGGCCTGGTATGCCTGCAAAACCCCCATCGTATGCAGGCATGCACCAGCCCGACCTGCCACCATATATGCTTTCTCCTTGAAGACAGGAGAATGGGGTGGTGAATCCTCACATTCTCCTGCCTAGATGCTCAAAATATCTAACTCTTCGGAGCCAGATAATTCGAGCATCGGGTCCTCGTCACGGGCGGAAGAAGCTGCAGCCGAAGCCATCTCAACATTATCTGCCAGCTCCATTTGCGATCCCCATGTGTGCAGGTGCCGCGCTGCCTCGACAGACGCAGGACCTGACCCACGGGGAGCGCGAGCCTGGCTTGATTCATCGAACAGGCTCAGGCGGAAGCAGAGCATTCTCAGGGGCATTAGAACAGCGTTTCCGTCCATGCTCCACCCCCAGACAAACAACACAGAGCGAGTGTGTGTCACCCTCACTCAAATAGCGCGGACAAGGGGATAATACTATTATATACATAATACTTTTAAATAAGTGCTTGAGTGCAACGTTAGACAGACAACACCAAATAAGACAGTAACACAGAACGCTTGCTGAAGACCAGAAAGCTGATGCTGTTGTGATCCAGCATCCCTTTATAGCTTCCGCATCACCGTCACATGCGACATCACGAGTGACGTAATGACGCAACACCAATCGAGATTGGACTAGTTCCATACAGGCTTAAGGTTGAAGGTGTTCCCCAATGTGTCGATTTCCCTCAAAAGGGAGTGTGAAACTACAAGTGTGAACTCACCCTTATTTAATATCCTTTATTAACATACGAGAAAATGAAAGCCCGGGTTCAGGCTAATCTTGTCTTTGCACTTATCATGAGGAGCTCCGGGTTTTCATTTACCTAATTTATTTAACCCAATAATGGGATAATGAGGCAACGCCGTGTTGTCAATTAACGTCCTGGAGCCTGTACCATGATGGTAGTTGAACAAACACAGGGTTGCAGTATTAGATTAGAGTTGGCAAAACCAAACCAATCCAACCAGGTACCTGGTACCTGTTGGTACCATGATGCTGATCATCAACTTTCTCTGTCAACTCAGGCTATGATCCTGAGTTTAGGAGTTTAGTTGTGACATCAGTAGCGAACAGCCAATCACATGAAAGAGTGAAACTCATTCAAAACTCACTGAAATTCATTTCTCGCGAGAGAAGCAGCACAATTCACTTATTAAATAAAAGTATTAAAATATTAAGAATTTAAACAAATTTACACAGCAAGAAGAAAATAGCTGTCTATGAAAGAGGACAACTAAAAGAAAAAGTATCGCTTCTGTATATCAGTGCAAGTAAAAGTTGTGAAGAGAAATGAACATTTAAGCTCACATGTAGTCATTTTATAGCTTCATCTATTGATTCTAAAGCGTATTTGTATTACCTTTATATATTTATTCATTTAAAATCTGAAATTGTACATGTGTGATCGATTAATGGTATAATAATTACATTTATAATATCTAAATCATACAAATGTATTATTCTAAACAAGCATTACTAAAAGCCAGACGAATTTGTCTTTAAAAATCATTTGCTATGTAGTGACCACCTAATCCAGCTTCATGGTATAGGCCCCTGGTTATCTTCTCAGTTGGCTACTTGTTGTGTAACCGCGAGCCCCGTTGTTTAATGCACCCGTGATCGTATTAATACTCTTGAGAATGCAGGACCACTGCGGAGGTATTCTAAGAATAAAGTCTGAATAACCCTCGAGCTCCAGCCATTGTGCTTTATGCTCGTCTAAATGCACACGGCCATGGCCGCTTTTGTAAGTGTGTTAGCAATCACCATGGCAGCCGGGGTGTTTTGTCTCCAAATGCAACCTTTCTTCTCACATTGCCAGATAAAGGACGTTAAAGTGGTAGTTTGTGTTGCTATGACGATTAGATTTCAAGAGCTCAAAAAGGAGACTAATCCAGGGGAAAGAAAAACATGAAAGCTTTGCAGGGAAGATCTGGGGACGCCGTAGAAAAAACTCACTTCTCCGCTTTGGACCCGGGGCCATTTTCCCAATTACGCCGCCATTCTCTCCAACAAACCCAAATGAATTGACAAGGATCTTGATGGGCAAGGTTTAATTAAGCTAACGCAAGCTCATTAGCCAGCCAGGCTTAAGCAACGGCAAAGCTCTAAAGGACCTGGGATCGACAAGAGATTTGGAAGTATCCATAGTGTCTTTTGAACTGCCTCCATTTTTGCAGGGCTCATTTAAAAGACCTCCTGTCTGACTAGCAATGAATTGCAACTCCCACACATAGCATGCAAGGAAACTGAGCTCTTGAAAAAAATAAGAATCTGATGAGAGCGTGGTGAAATTGAAATCACTGTTGTATCAACCTGAAACAACTCCCTCCCGTTGCTTTTGCATTTTTCCCTCGATAAAGCAGTAGAATAAGTTTCTAGACATGAAATTGTGCTTTGATCAGTAACTTTAAGCTATGTGATCCCATCTTACATCTATCCTGGAATGTGTAAGGAATCCACGCAAGCCTGGCGTGAGCATTTTCGCGTGTCGAGGGACGTGCCCTCTGTCGCCCTCTTGGCTGAGAGCAGCATTGCAGCGGTGCTGTGCGCTCTATATGTGTCTGTGTGTCATTGTGTTATAGCGAATGGTGATCAATCACACAGTGACTCTTGGTCTCACAGCTGCGTCCGCTCAGGGTCCGCTGGGGTTGTGACAGGGTTCCTGGGGACATCCAGAAGGGCCAAACCTAGTGCGTTTGACACCGAAAGATAGCGGCCAGACACCTCGCTTAAATCCCACCTGTCACTTCCAGTCCCCTCCAACAAGCCACATCCCCTCACACCGCTTCGACAGCTCCAACACAAAGTCTTACAACAAGCTTTTAGGGATAAAAACAAAACTTTCAGAGCAAAAATAACATTGAATGCAGGAACCCTTGCTAGGTTACGTCTTACCATTGCTGCATCTTATCTAGGCTAAATGCTAAACTGATGTTTTGAATATGCTTTTTAATAACGCCCCAGGGCACACAACAGCAGGTCATTGAAGAGATGTTATGGAAAGGCAAAATCAAACCAGGTAATGTCAAAGGTTTAATACACTCCTGAAGCTAGATAGGCAGAACTGAACGACTGGAAATAACCGCGTACGTGACGTCTATGTAATTTCTATCTATCTATCTATCTATCTATATATATATATATATATATATATACACACACACATATATATATAAGCGTTTATATAGATAGATAGATAGATAGATAGATAGATAGATAGATAGATAGATAGATAGATAGATAGATATGCAGACAGACAAACAGACAAACAGACAGACAGACAGACAGCTAGTCTGCCTTAATACCTCAATGTGAATGTATGTGCCGCTATGGGGAATATTCTGTTGCTTTAAACTTATGTGACAATTGTGTAGGTAGGAGTATGTGTGATTTATATGGCCTCATCTTTTAAGATCTGTTAGCAGACTGAGAATTACAAGGTTGCAGTTCATACTAATAGCAATCTATGAACACAAAGGCAAATGTGAGCAGGATCTCAGAGTTGGCTACTTTATGATATAGTAAAGATATATATATATATGATATATGATATAGCGCTGCATGTGATTGTGTATATTATTTTTGCTGCCTGAAGCTCACACATTTGACTTGTAAAGTGTTGACTGTAAGTGTGCAGATATACATTTCAATTTATTAATGGTGTTCGTAAAAAATAAATACTTGGAGCCAGTAATTGGGTGATGAAGAAAAAAAAAATCATAGCTCTTTCATGGCGTAGTTATGTTTCATAAGCATCAATTTATTCTCAGATGATTCTCCCAGAATTCCTTAGGAAAAATAAAAATGGAAGCAAAAGAGACGTGAAATTATTTCATATTTATGTTGACTTCATATAAAATGAATGAAAGAGTTCACATTAATATCTGAGACTTTGGAATGCAGATCTCTGAAATTATTTATGCTAAGCCTGCCCTATTGCACACAGCAAAGCTTGCCAGCAAACTTACCAGCTTATCGGACATCATTTGCTCGCTAGTTACAGTTGTTGTCCATTTTCCGAGTACTCATTGGACTAATTTTATTTATTGGGCCCTTTGGTCCATGAAGAAGAATATGCTAATTATTATGATTTACTGTGCACTAATCAGAGGATTTATGGGCTAGCTGCATATATATTTCTATTTCGTAATTATGCATTATATTCAAACCATCCTTTGCATCTTCATTTGTTTGGTTGCTGCTGTCTTTTTTGAAATATGAACATTCATTGTGTCTTGTGACATTTACTATACCTGACATTAATTATGAAAACAGCTTTGTGAAATATTTAGAAAAAATGTAAACTTTGAAATGAATTTGAATTAGTGTTCCAAATGCACCATTATTTGTTTGTTTGTTTCCACCTGTCCACAGATGATAACTAAATGCTGTTTAAATTTAAGAAAAAAAGAAATATTATATATCTTTTAAGGAATTATTGCTACTATGACTAGATAGATTCATTTTAAAATATACCTTTTTTTCATACATATATATATATATATATATATATATATATATATATATATATATATATATATATTCAAATATATATTTTTCAATAGTGTCAAATATTTATGAGAACATTTATGAAATCAGGCAAAATCGAAGTCTGTGTCTCTCCATGATTCACCTGATCCTTTTTTCCATATAATTTTAAGCAAACGTGGTTTTATTTTCTGTCATAACCATTATGTCAACTCAGTTTGCACATCACATTTGTAAATAACATTTATTTTTAGATTATTTTTTTTGTCTCAATTAATTTATTCATGAATGATTACATGCCATAGAATCTCTTAAACAATTATCTTTAACCACAAACATAAATGCTCACTTCTGAGCTAAATAATAATAATAATAATAATAATAATAATTCAATTCATACTCACAAAAACGAACCCCTTGGCGCCGAAATTAATCCCTCCGTTTAAAATGGAGAGGCTATTAACAGCTTGAGGGGATTTGAACTGTGAGATGACTTAATGGTTGATTTATTCGTTGTATGCCTCAAACAGCCTGACAATGTTGTCAACCATTTTCAAAGACCCACCTGCCTTGCTATCCCATTGTGTGGGGCCTTGCATTATATGACGAGCAGAATAGCGTTACGCTATCTGATCGTCATTCATTTAAGATGTTCCACTGGACAATCCTCTCCCTCCTCTTTCCTCCCCCCTCCTCTCTTGTTGGAAACCCGTCCCGCTTGCTAAATAGAACAGAATTCAGATTGTTCCGCTATGGGAACCCACCATCAAATCCCCTTCTCGCCATCCACACGGCGGAACTATCGGACAATAGCACTCTATTCAAGGGAGCTTGAGAAAAGTGACACAAAAATGGTGTCATTGCCATCAAATTGATTCACCAAACCTGGAAAGCTCTTAAGAGGGATATGGGAGACCGTGTCGAGGTGTTTGGGCGAGAAGACACAGGTGAGGGAAAGTGGTGGGACATTGTGTTTGTAATAGTCAGCCACATTTCAGCTGAGATGGAGAGTTAGCTAGCTGGGTTTTCAAAAAGCCCCTTTAATGAGCGCCATTATTAGCCATCATGTGGCAGCCCCCACACCTGCCACTCCAAGCGTCCGTGCTAGCCGGTCACGCAGACGGAGAGTGGGCGGCTAATATAGAGAGGTGACAGAGAGGCTATGTGAAGTGCCTGCTAAAGCTGCGCCATTTACATTTTCAATGCTAACCACCAATCCGGAAGTGCTGACTTTGTTGAAACCTCCACCACCACCACATGGAATCTTACTAAGAGTTATTTTCAGCCTAATTGTAGGAAAATCATTACTTTGAATCCTGGTGCGATCTCTGTGGGTGTTTGTGGAGACTCTGACCCCTTAATTAAGGCTTAAACCACCCGAAAAAAAGTTATTCTGTGCATAAAAATAGGCACTCGCCTATATACTGTATACATGTATATATCACTGTAAAAAACTAAATCCGTAAAATAAAATCATTTTATTGTGATCAGTTTTGGGCAGTATGTCGACAAAACATTGCAAGTTGTGTCATTCATCATAAAATTACAAATATATTGCTAAAAAACAGTTTGCTAAGTGTGCAAATGAGAGGAACCTCAACAGATTTTGGATAGCTTTGGAGAGATCTGCTATGTTTAAATGTGCTATTTAAATAAATGTACTATTGCAAATGTATGTTTTTGCAAATGTGCTTTGTCTTAATATTGGTTAAATACGGTTTTTAAACCTTTTATACAATATGCAAGGAAAAGATTAATTTAAAGACGTAAGGAACATATTAATATTTAAAAAGTATTCTAGTTTTAACTATTAAAACAAAACAAAACAAAATTGTCAATGTAGTTTTATTTGTCACTGGCCCTGAATATCATGATTGGCTTGTGAAAGCAATGCTTGAAAACACTTTTTTTCTTTCCCATCATCAAGGCCTTTTTCTGTTTAGATCCCCAACTACATGCACATAAAACTCGGATGAAGAGCTTCCTAAGCAGCAGATGATAAGCCAGGCTTTTTCTGCAAGTCTGTCCCTCTCAGGCACAGAAAGGCTTAGTAAGAGAGAAGATGTAGTCTCTGACTGCGTAACAAGATCAGGACAGAGTTTATGATCCTGTGGGACTCCCCTCATTCCTGTCAATGACACGGAACGCTTGATCCCGTGGCATTAGACCTCCCTGTTTGAGTTAATACCTCGGGTAAAGCTGTTTTATTCTGGCCTTAGAGTATAATGCTTCTGCAAGTTTGTGAGGTGGAGTCGTGGAGGCCTGGGACCGCAGCTGGTCATCGAATCTGTCCTTTATAATCCTTTGTATCTGTTTTATCATCAAATAAATATATACGCTCCAGGGCAAAAAAAATAATAAAAAATGGGCCAAGTCCAAAATGGCTAAACACTAAGCTTTTAATTAGACTCAACCAGAAATTATCGGTACGGAAATTAGCAAAAATTAAGCAAATGCACTACTTAAAAAGCCATTGCTGTCTCAGAAAAACATCAAAGACATAATGATGTTTTTTTTGCTGAGCGATGAATCACAATGAAACACGAGTTGCATGGTGATGCTCCAGAGCGGTGTCTTTGAAAATCTGCTGAGAAATATAATAATAATAAATGCATCTCTACCACAGTGAAGCATTGAGGAAGAGTGTCATTGTGTGGGGAGCCTTTTCAACTGCTGGTATTGGTGAGCTACTTCACTGAGAAAAGTCATTTAATGCTTTGGAGTTGAGCATATTATTGCAGAATGGCTTGCTTCCCACAAATGAAAAGTTGTTTTCTAAAGAGGAATGATCAGATGTTATTTTTCAACAAGACAATACTCCTGCCCAAGTTGCAAAGACAACCAAGAATTGGCTTGAGAACAAGTCCATCAGGCTCATGTTTTGGCATCTGTCAAAGTCCAGATTTGAACCTTACAGTGAATATTGGGTCTCACATTAAACTCAAAAGAACTAGGAGATATTTTACAACTCATAATAATAATAATAATAATAATAATAACAATAATAATACATTTTATTTGTATTGCACTTTACATTTGGGTGTGAGCACAAAATCTGTGGGAATGAGTAAAATGACGCTCAATACGCACAGTCCCATGCCGAAATTCAAGCCCTGTTACAGCAACAATATTCATCGGGAGCAAATGAAACGAGTGAGAGGAGGCGGGTTTGTGTGTCAACTCGCTGTCGGAGAGCGAGAAAGCGCAGCTGCTATCGTATATTCTGTGGAAAATGAGATTTGGAAGCGTTTCAGATATTTCAGTATCGCTATATTTAGAAAAATCTATATTTTTGACAACACTACATTGCACTTAGTTTATTTTTTCAGATGCCTTTTTTAAAGACTACAATTGAAAAGTGTATATATTCTACATAAAATTCAACCCGCCAAAGTGGCTAGTAGGAGTGACTGTGTTACACGCCACTGTTGAAATCCACCTGGCGGGTGTTAATTGTCAAGCCCTGGTTAAGACCATTAAAAAAACACTAAATATTGAAATATTATATATCAGTGTTTGTCAGAATCAACAGTACATCTGAAACTGTCATGGTTTTTAATGCATCATACACAGAGGGGTCCATCTGGTCCTTGATTTGAATGGCAGGTGATCCCTGCATGCTCCTTCCCCTCCCATATGGATGTGGTTGTGGCTCTTTGAGAGAGTTCACACAGGGCTTTGGCTCTGTGACGTTGCTTTGGAAAGAATGGCATCTCTCGAGGACTCAACTTGACAAGCTTGTTTTGTTTGCCATCAGAGAGACCATTAATGAGATAGAAGCCACAGAAGATCATGCATTTTGTGGATAAGAATTTACAGCATCACCCCAATGGATTGAGAAGTGTGCAATGCATGATTGCATATGAACGTGTGTGTGTGTGTGTGTTCACTCTTAAATGCCGCCCAGTAAAGGCCTTTTTTGCAGAGTCAGACCCCAGTCAATTCACCTCCAATTACTGACAGTCTTTACCCTTTGCAAGGAAAATGTCACAGTATTGACTCAACATTGTTTCTCCCTTGTGGGTTGCCGGGCAGATTTTCAAATGCACTTTCATCTTTCTTCCCCCCTTTTAAAAGATATATAGCATTTATTAAAGTTATGAAAGATAAATTAGTATGGCTATTCCAAATGGATTTTATATGTGTTTTTTTATAATATGCATCCTGCAGTAACCGGTTAGGACACATAGAGCCCCGTCGGTCATTAATAACTGTTATTTGGTCACAGTAACTGTGCGCATCACTTAATGCTAGAGGAAGTTCGGGTAGTACATCTTTGTGTCACTAAACTGTAACATAAAAAAACGCAATAATTAAATCATCCAGATGCACATACAGTAGTCTAAACCATATCAACATAAAAACAGCCAAAACATGGAACATAAGAGCTGGGGAGCTTCCACAGAGACGCAGGTCAGACATGATGGTACTTTTATTTCCATTCTTTCATCTCTCTCCAACTATTTTTATTTCTCTCTCCATTGTTCTGTCATAAAGTCCATTTGACAGCCCTCTACGAGCCCTCCAAAAGAGATCACTGACAAAAGCACTACTAAAACATAATTAAATATTTCATTTATTCAGTCAGAATACACTTCTGTTTTTCAATGGCTGTTAACAGGATAATCCACCCACAAATTAAAAATCGTTCATTAATTACTCACCCTTGTGTCGTTCCAAACCTACTTTCGTACATCTTCAGAACACAAACGAAGATCTTTTTGATGAAATCTGAGACCTTTATGTCCCTCCATTGACAGCTATGCAACTACCACTTTGAAGCTTCAAAAATGTCATAAAGAGATCGTAAAACTCCATATAAATTGAGCGAATTAGTCCAACATTTTCTGAAGTGACACAATCACTTTATATGATGAACAGATTGAATTTAGGCTTTTATTCACATATAAACATTCATCAGCTCACACATCAGTTGTGGTAAACGGAAACTCAAGTGTGTTCCCTTGATGTGCGAGAACCAATGAGGTTCATTCTCATGTTATGTAAAACGTTTGAGCTTCAGCAAGAACCAATGAGGTTCATTCTCGTGTTACACATCATGTTTGAGCTTCCGCAAGAACCAATGAAGTTCATTCTCGTGTTACACATCACGTTTGAGCTTATGCAAGAACCAATGAGGTTCATTCTCGTGTTACGCATCACGTTTGAGCTTCAGCAAGAACCAATGAGGTTCATTCTCATGTTACACATCACGTTTGAGCTTCTGCAAGAACCAATGAAGTTCATTCTCATGTTACGCAGCATGTTTGAGCTTCAGCAAGAACCAGTGAGGTTCATTCTTGTGTTATGTAGCATCTCTTTATAAACTTTAATATAAATGATATAAGATGCTTTTTCCCTAGAATGGTGTAGTTATACGGCATCTCCCAGCAGGGGCTAACTGGAACAGGAGGGCAGGTGGCTAGAGGGGACACTCTAATTCTAGAGCAGTGGTTCTTAACCTTGACTCAAAGATCCACACCCCACCCCTGTGGTCCAACATAATATTCAAAGTCCTCATGAATATTTTAAAATATTTCCTGTTTTTAACATAAAAAAAAAAATGACTCACATCACCATCACCCTAAGTAATTGACATTATTGTGATGTTTGCTAAAGTTTCCAGTTACTTACCACTGTAAACACTGTATTATGTTTCACAGATAAGTGCATTGGTTTTGTGGTTTTCAAGTGTTCTGAGTGCTGTCTGTCAGTGGACTGTGGACTTGTAGCACACTAAAGAGTGAGGACGACTGACCTGAAGCTAACCAAAAGTACAAAAGTTCACCAATCGAGTGCACTTCTTCATCTTCACCCCAGGAATATTTATGACATTGGCTGCTTCTCTTGGTTCTCACACTTTGTAGATTTTACTTGGCAACAGTAAAGTCTAAAGTGATTCTGTCTGCATGTTTGCGTGATGACAGGAGCACTGGAGCCAAACAAAACATGCCCTCTCATGATTCAGAGCTGTAAAAAGTGAACAATTTACGACAAATGCTCTGATCCACTGCGATCTTGTTAACATGCACCATCTACTTAGTCCAGTAACGATTCCGGCCTGGTTAATTCGTCACTCTAAAAGGAGAGGAGAGAGGAAAAAGACACAATGATGAGGGGTGGGGGGTATCTCACTGGAGATGTGACCCAAGATGAGGAGGTCACGACTGCTCTAGTGATAGTCTTGGTAACCTTGGACAAATTTGGAAGGACAGAGGACGGTTGTCCTTCTGAAGAATCCTGAAAGACATAGGCTTTTAGTTTCTCTAATAGTCCTCTTCCATTTAAAGTGCACAGTATTTGAGGCCATCTAAATGCTAATATACTTCTAAATGTTAATTTGGCATTGATGACTCATCCAGCACTATTTTTTTTTTTCCAATAACATGTTCCCTCTTCTTATACTACCTGCCAGCAACAACAATAGCAAGTAGCAAATAAGGGTAAATATAAAAAAACTAAATGCATATTACACTGTAACACGGACACATTAAAATAAAGTGTAACCAAAACATTTACCATCAATCTTTTGAAAATGCTCTCACTTGAGACCATTTTCAAGTATACAGTGTACTGTATCAAGTACAGTCAATGATACAGTACACTGTAAGTGAAAATACAGTAATAATACTGTAAACATTTTACAGTAAATTACTGGCATCCAGCTGCCAGTAAGTTACTGTAAAATTTACAGCAACCTCTTTACAGTGGTTGCTGTAAATTTTACAGTAACTTACTGGCAGCTGGATGCCAGTAATTTACTGTAAAATGTTTACAGTATTATTACTGTATTTTCACTTACAGTATACTGTACCATTTACTGTACTTGCATTTACAGTATTACTGTATTTTCACTTACAGTGTACTGTATCATTTACTGTACTTGCATTTACAGTATTATTACCGTATTTTCATTTACAGTATTAGTATTGAGTTTATTATTTTATTTTATTTTTTTCATCATTTTAATTTTTTTTTTTTTTTAAATGTATGTTTTTGCAATATTTAATTATAAAATGATCTGTTTTACTTTCAGGTTATAGGGCTGTGACGGTGGCAGTTTTTTTACCACTGCGGTGGTAATGGACCAACTACCTGCGGTGGTTGGGGGGTTTTTTTGAAAATTGAAATAAATAAAAAAATGTAGTGTTTATTCGAGCAAAAAAGTCTTTGAGCAATTCCGTCAAAGAAGTAACACAAAGCCTGTAAAGCATTGAAATAAATATCAGTAAATATTAGAAACTTAAATAATAGAAAAGTTAAATATATAAAAAAAAACACTTTCGTTTAATACTTCCACACAAAGACGCGTGATTCCACATGAAGCCATACCGCTCTGCGCTTTGAGAGGGATGTGGGACATGAGGAAAGAGACCATCGATCTATTTTCTGATATCTTCATGTTTTCTACTTGTTGTAAAAGGTATGAAGAGCGAATTTAATCTTCCACAAGGGCAAGACATTTAAGCTATGTTTGAAATTGCACTGTCAGTGAGAGCGAAACTAAAAATTACCCCTCGCGTGTGAAACGCGATTTACAAATAAACGTGACGCGCCTTACATGTCTAATAACAAGCAAAAACTGTGTTGAAATGAATCTGATGTGCAAGTAAAAATGTAGGCTATCTGTCCTACAACGTTTTTCTACTTTACCACAGTAAAAAAATGTGAATATAATAGGCCTAATTAAAAGCGAACCAAGGAAGAAACGTAAGTGAAGATTTTGGGAAAAAACAAGAGATTACATGCAGGGATGAGTCATGATTTTTGAATATTCGATTAGTTTATTTAATTATAGAATTATAGAATATCGAATAGGTTGTGTAATTATTCTCTAAAATAAAATCTCCATGTTTTTGGTGCTAATGCGGTGGTGACGCGTTCATATAATTACGTTCTGTAATAAGGTCCTGTGTCCTGAATGTTCAAGGACAAAGTTTTTGCACTACCCTCCTAAGTTGCACTTCAGTAAATGTGTAAGATGTTCACAGATTTAATGTGACATTTGAAGTGAGTTGAGCAGTCTTATTTTCCTAATTTTTTGTAATGTCTTTGAATAATATGGGGGACATGAATCGCAATATATCGCAGAATCGAATCGCAATACTTGCTGTATCGCAATCTGTTAGAATCGCAATAATATTTGTAGCCGCTCAGTCTAATACTGACCGCTGGGGTGGTTTATCCCCGGTATGCCTGGCTGACGCGCTGTGTCCTTGTTGTTCTCTTACCATACTGATCTTAAGAATATGCAGGCTTCGTTGTGTTGCTGATTATTCTTTATTTGTTTTACCGTGCAGAGGTAAATGTCCATTTATCCAGTTTCAACGGTAAACCATCCGTATACATATACACACACAGACTTGTCAACAATCAGTTTCTAGCGCCTATGCGCACAGCGGTCAAAAACCATTTGCCCTACCGGGTCAAACCCCCCTACCCTTTGGCAGTTTGATACTTCCTTTATAACTTGGACCTCAGTTAACATTAGAGCGACACCCACTGTACAAAACAAGAAACAACACCCAATATCTAGATACACAAACACCACATTTGGCTTCTATACACCGGCCCCTAATTGTTATTGACCAGCAGTCATTACAATTTAAACAAAAAAAACAAACAAAAAAAACAGAGCCAAATGTTACAATCCATCAAAATACAGTCAAGCCCAGCATGAACAAACATATTTATAATCCATGCATCAAACAAAGCTTAGTCACTGGCCTTTCCAAGATGTTTGTTTTAGTCTGTAATCTTACAGAACGCACAAGCCCATGTTTGTCGGGAAAAACCTCCAGAACCTTGCCAAGTGGCCAAGAGCCACGGGGAGCTGAAGAATCCATTATTACCACAATGTCCCCAGCAATCAAACTTCTCTTCCTTTGATTCCACTTTTGCCTCTCTTGAAGCAAGGGCAAATACTCTCGCATCCATCTCCTCCAAAAAAGATCCGAGAGGTATTGTACCTGTCTCCAACGTCGTCTTCCGTATTGGTCGTGAGGATTGAACACTCCAGGTGGCAAAGCTGGTTTACCCTTCAGAAGAAGAAGATGGTTAGGAGTAAGAGGTTCAAGGTCTCTGGGATCATCCGAGAGCTTAGTAATAGGCCGATCATTCAAAATGGCCTCCACTTCACAGAACACCGTATGAAGTCCATCATCATTCAATGTCTGCTGCCGTAGGATAGAAGTCAAAACCCTTCGCACCAGGCGGATCATCCTTTCCCACACGCCACCATGGTGTGAACCAGCTGGTGGATTAAAACTCCACCGGATTCCAACCTGCGACATGGTTCCTTGAATCATGTCCTGGTTCAAAGCAACAAGAGCCTTCTTAAGTTCCCTTTCCGCCCCAATGAAATTGGTACCGTTGTCTGACCTCAGATGTTCCACTTGTCCTCTCCTGCTGATAAAACGCCGCAAAGCATTGATGCATGCATCCGTTTCCAGGGATTCTGCCACTTCCAGATGGATAGCCCGGCTTGCCATACAGGTAAATATAACTCCGTATCGCTTACAGGTCGATCGTCCCCTCCTTACTTCAACTGGTCCAAAGTAATCTACCCCCGTGTTTGTAAATGGAGGTAGATCAGGAAGGATTCTCACCTTTGGGAGGTCTGCCATTTTTTGTTCCACGGCTCTTCCGTTGTACCGTCTACAAAAGCTGCATTCAGCAATAACCTTCCTAACTGCCGAATTGGCCTTGGTAATCCAAAACCTCTTCCTCACTTTAGACAGCGTATGAGTCCGTCCACCATGGCCCAGAGTCTGATGTACGTGCTTAAGAATAAGCATGGAGATATGCTGATCCTTGGCGAGAATGAGAGGATGTTTAACTTCCTCAGGCATCGCTCCTCTGTTCAACCTTCCTCCAACTCTTAAGAGTCCCTCCTCCACCATTGGATCCAGTCTATATATGGAACTCCGTCTACTCACTGCTGCTTTCGATAACAGAACGGAAATCTCCTCCTTGAATCTCTGTTGCTGGCAATACCGAATGATGGCAATCTCTGCTTCTAATTGATCTTCCAGTGTCAGGATTCCACTCCTAGATGTCACTGCGCCCCTTTGTCTTTCAGCATTATTCAATCCATCCTGACTGGTTTCCTTTGGATAATCGGCTACAGCAGCCTCCAACTGCCTCTTCAGGCGCCCCTTTGATAACAACATGACCTTTAACCTGAGAAACCAAGCAACTGCTGTCTTCAGCCTCCACCAGTCAGAAAAGTAAGCAATGAGCTGGTCAGTAGGACTAGACACGACACACACATTGATGGCATTTACTGTAGTCCTTTTCTTCACCTCTGGGTCATTCATGTCCAATGACCATTCAGACACAGGTTTAGGCCAATCTTCCTCCTGCTGCCAAAGAAATAAAGGACCTCCTAGCCACGTGCTTTTCTTCAGAAATTCAGAAACGTTCAGACCCCTCGATACATCATCCGCTGGATTATCTTTAGAACCAATATGTCTCCACTGTGAGGGTTCAGATATTTCTCTGATGGTCGAGACTCTGTTGGCCACAAATGTGTGGAAGCGTTTGTCCTCGTTACTAAGGTACTTTAACACTGAAGAGCTATCAGTCCAGAATATTGACTCCTCCAAATGGAAATCCAATTCCTCCTTTAACATTGAGTCCACTCTGACAGCAAGGACAGCCGCTGTCAATTCCAGTCGGGGAATAGTTACAACCTTCAGAGGTGTCACTCTGGCTTTACCAAGCAGAAATGTGACCTGGATGTTGTTTTCATGATTTAACATCCGGATGTAGGTTACCGTCCCATATCCGTCTTCACTGGCATCGGCAAAGTGATGTAATTGCGCATGCCTAACCTCTCCAAAATACACTGGCTTTATGCATCTATCCACCTTAAATGTAGTCAGCAGCTCCAGGTCTTTCAACCACCTTTCCCATTTGCGCAAGATGTCCGGTGGCAGAGCATCATCCCATGAACAATGTCTCCGACAGAGTTCTTGCTGCATCAGTTTAGCAAGCAAAGTGACAGGTGCCAGTAACCCAAGCGGATCGTACACTGAGCTGTTAACTGACAACATACCCCGTCTGGTTAGAGGCTGTTGTTTTGTCTCCAATTTGAACCTAAAAGAATCGGTCTCCACACACCATTGTAGACCCAAAGCTCTTTCTACTGGAAGTGTATCTCGGTCTAGATCCAGCTCCTTAAGGTCTTTAGCCCTCTGATCTTCTGCTATGGCTTGCAAGACAATGCGACTGTTGCTTATCCATTTCTCTAAGATGAAACCTCCCTTTCGACACAAAGCAATTAGATCTCTTACCATCTGGATAGCTTCTTCATCTGTGGCTGAGCTCTTCAAACAGTCATCCACATAAAAATTATGCTTAACACATTGAAGAACTTCAGCTGAAAACTCAGAATTATTATCATCAGCAGTTCTTCTCAGTGCGTAACTTGCGCAACTGGGGGATGAAACAGCGCCAAACAGGTGCACCGTCATCCTAAACTCCACAAAATCCTTACTGATGTCTCCATCTGGCCACCAGAGAAACCTCAGAAAGTCTCTGTCTCCCTCGGCAACCCTCACCTGGTGGAACATGGCTTGAATATCACCCATGAAAGCCACGGGTTCCCGTCTAAAGCGAGTTAGAACTCCTAGCAGCGAGCTAGTGAGATTAGGACCCTGCAAGAGCTCACTGTTTAGCGAGACACCTTTACAAGTGGCTCCACAATCGAACACCACACGAAGGGAACCTTTTCTTGAATGGTGGACACCATGGTGAGGAATATACCACACCTTTCCGCTCTCACAATGCTGTTGCTGCTTAGGTACTTGCTCTGCATAGGTCTTACCAATGAGATTGTTCATATATCCTGTATACTCCTGGTGCAAGTGTTTATCTTTAAGGAATCTTTTCTTCAAACCCTCAATCCTCTGCTTAGCCACTGCAAAATTGTTGGGGAGATGGACTTCCTTGTTCCTGAAGGGCAATTTCAAACAATATTTTCCATCTTGAAATATTGCTGAGTGCTCCGCAATTTCAAGAAACTTACGATCTTCTCTGGACATTTCCTTCCTTTCCATACTCTTTTCATTGAAATCGTGATTGTATTGCATGGTCAGCATCTCTTCCAGTTTGCCCACAGATATCCTGTTCACCATAGCAGCGGGAAACCCCTCCTCCAATGCCCCGCTGTTACCATTCAGCGGACCACTAACGACCCATCCCAGCACCGTCCTAACAGCATACGGGCCATTCCCACAGCTGTTGACGACCTCCCAAGGTTCTAATACCTTGGGAGCATTGGTTCCAATTAAGAGATCAACGTTTGCCTTTATGCTTGGGATGTGTACCTTTGACAAGTACGGCCAGCTAGCCAGGTCTTCAGGCGTTACCCTGTTATCCAAAGTAACTGGCATTTTCTTTTGCGTGAGAACCTCCGGGAGCATATAGAAGTCATTGCTGTCCAGATCAGATACCTCCAAACCAGTCAACGAGAAGGCTGGAACAACAGTTTCTTGCCCCATGGTGCGCAGTAAGAAATTAGTTCTTCTGCCTGTAATATTCAGCTTCTGCATTAGATCTTCCGTGCAGAACGTGGCTGAACTTCCAGGATCCAGAAAAGCATAGGTGTTTATGATGCAATTTCCCTTTGCAGATTTCACTTTTACAGGGAGAATGGACAGAACGCACTGGTCCTTACCGGCCCCTGTATGTCCACATGTTTCCTGCAAAGTTGGCTGATTATTATATGGCCCCTCCAACTGTACCATAGCTGTAGTTTGTCTTTTAATATGCAGCACGGTGGGATGAGTTTGGCCGCAAACTTTGCATGTCAAGCGCCTGTCGCAATCCCTGCTCATGTGTCCATGACCCAAACATGCAAAGCAAACTCCCTTTTCCCTCAAAAAAGAAATCTTTTCCTTGTGCTTCTTTCCACTGAACTGTTTGCACTCTTCCAACAGGTGACTACGAGCACAGCAAAGGCATCCAGCTTTCTTTTCCTTCCCTGTAGGCAATATTTGCTCCTTTTCTCCCTCTGACGAATGCCTAGATGTTACTGTGGTGGCAACAATATTTCCAGTTACTCTGTTCCTGGGTTGGAATTTACCCCTGGTGAGAGTCTTCATACCAGCTACATCGGGTGGTGAATCCTGTATGTTACCAAACAGGGGATCAGAAAGAATACTAACACGACACTCAATGAATGTAACCAAATCCTCGAAATGAGCTCTATGTTTAGTTCTTTCCATTATGTCATGAGCCCTGGTCCTCCATTGCTCTCTCATTCTGAATGGCAGCTTTGCAATAATGGCTCTCATGTTAACAGGCATATCCAGTTCCTGCATGTACTGGAGCTCCTCCATCACATTACGGCAGCCACGCAAAAATAAGGAGTAGGCTTGAAGTGCATTTACATCCTCAGCTCGTATTGGTCGCCAGGACAAAGCCCTTTCAATATAAGCTGTCGCAATTTTATACTGATTGCCAAAGTGCTCCTGTAGAAGGTCCTTTGCCACTTTATAGCCACGCCCAGGATCCATATGTTGGCAGCTACGCACCAGTTCTTTTGGTTGTCCTCCTGTAAACTGTTCCAAATAGTACAAACAATCTGCATTTCCTGTTTTTTCCTCCACTCCTTGCTCAAAGGCCTTAATAAATGTTCTGTATTG